>NC_048593.1:23029900-23629900 GCF_013265735.2 Oncorhynchus mykiss
GAGGCTACCATCCTCTCATCTATTGACACATTCTGGGCTGGCTGAAAGTAGGTTTTGCAGGCCTCAACAATGCTGTAGTAGAGAGGTTTTATTTTGCACAGTCTATCAAATGTTGCTGTGCCTCTATTCTTGTCATTCGCTTCATCATCCTTTGGGTCACTGATATGAAGCGCCTGTGAGATAACCAGAAACCTTTTGCAAGACATAACAGTCATGGGGAAAGGCAGTTGGTAGAGAGATGATGTTTTCCACTAGTCCCTCAGGCTTTTCAGCTTCACCAGCCACATGTAGACGACCAGTGAAAGGTAGAAGAAAATGTCTGACATGAATATGGGCTTCCATGGTACCTTTTTGCCTGCTTGCTTCTTCTCCCCATACTTATTCGAGTTAGACACGAGCAAATCGACGGATTGGGTGAAAAACAGCTGAAAAAGCTGAAGGGGGCAGTAAGTTGATGTCATGTTCACCTGAGGTCCTGGCTTCCTTTTCGGTCTAAATGTTGGTTGAGGTGGCTCCACATCATCTTCTAGGACAGTGTGCCAACGCCCTTCTGTCCCTTCGTTAGCAGGTGGCACACTTCTCCTCCTCCGCTTCTTTGTCAGTGCCTTCACACCTCTAGATGGCCCGGGAGGTGTCCGGCTGGATGAACCATCTTCAGTGGGGGATGGACACCTTGGCACTGGGGGGCTCCCTTTCGGGGTAAGTGTCACTGTGAAAGAAAATGTTCAGTTAGAATAGTTTCACATATGAGCCCTGTATCAACAGGTATAATAAACAGATATAGAGTACAGGGAACATAAAGTGCTGTTCAATTTCACTTTGGCCATTGTTGTGGGCCTAATATGAAGACTGAGAGGAGGAAGCATGGTCGCTGTGTGGGTTTGCTGTTACATTCTACTCCTTTCCATTTATATATATATGTATATATACACACACACACACACACACACACACACACACACACACACACACACACACACACACAAACATGGCAGGCTATGGGTTATTCACATACATACCAACATACCCCAAACCTACAACGCATAGCCAATGTGTACTTTACACATTTCATTAAATTTGTATATATTGCAAATAAAATGTTTTTAAAAAATCACACATAATATATTATATTATTAATTTCAAACCACGGCATTAGCATGAGAAGAACTTACCAGTCTAAAACAATGTCCTCTCCATTCAAAAAATATGCTTCCATTTTGGAGTCATAGCTATGGTCACTAGCTGAATCTGAATCTTCCAAAAGAAGATCTGTTTCACTATCACAATCGATTTCCTCTATAATTTTGTCTACATTCGTATATCTAGTCTTAGATTTAGCTTTCCCTGACTTATTCGAAATTATGTTCGATATATAAACAGCTGAAGATGCGCATTACCGAAAAAGTGCTGTGTGTCACAAGATTAGCTCCTTCCAGTATGAATCTTCAATGGCGAATGACCGTCTTTACGCAGGAGTTTATTACATGGGTTGGTCTTCCAACACATAACCATTACATATTGCCGTTTACCTCAGCTCATTGGCTATCTGCCCAGCTAGATTTCAAGACGATCGGTGGTCATTGGGTTAAAATATAGTCAATCAACGAAACAGTGATCATATCATTGGTGCACAGTGATGTCATTATTTGTTGTCTTCAAATCGGTTTCTTTCAGTCAATATGTCCCGCGAAATGGCCCATCAAGTTTGGTTGTGTTACAAACAAACCAGTTGATTGCAATGAAAACAAACATGACTGGAAAAGTCACGTTTTGTGTGGGTATTTACCTCGAATGTGTCGTCGAAAATGGAATGAAACGGAATTCACGACACAAGCGGTTCACAAAATGTTTCTTGTTAGGCTATAAAAATAGATTTTATCAAACAAAAGAGCATTCATTGTGTATCAATAAGCATTGGGATTGCAAACAGAGGAAGATCGTCAAAGGTAAACTATCTATTTTATTGCAGTTTGTGATTTTGTTACGCCTGTGCTGGTTGAAATAGTTGTTTTTTATGGGGCTCTATCCTCAGATAATCGCATCGTATTCTTTCGCAGTAAATCCTTTTTTAAATCTGACGACACAGTTGGATTAGCAAGAGGCTAGGCTTTCGAATCATGTGAGACACTTGTATTTTCATGAATGTTTCATATGACTATTTATGTAACCCGCTACCGGGTTCCGTGCGCAGAGAGGTTAATATAGGACTTGTTTTATTGTGGATAAAGATATTTTTGTACCTGTTTCCTCCAGCATCTTCACAAGGTCCTTTGCTGTTGTTCTGGGAATGATTTGCACTTTTCGCACCAAAGTAGGTTCATCTCTAGCAGACAGAGCTCGTCTCCTTCCTGAGCGGTTTTACGGCTACGTGGTCCAATGGTGTTTATACTTGCGTACTATTGTTTGTACAGATGAACGTGGTACCTTCAGGCAGTTGGAAATTGCTCCCAAGGATGAACCAGACTTGTGGAGATCTACAATTTTTTTTATGAGGTTTTGGCTGATCTCTTTTGATTTTCCCATGATGTCAAGCAAAGAGGCAGTGAGTTTGAAGGTAGGCCTTGAAATACATCCAAAGGTACACCTTCAATTGACTCAAATTAGGTAAATTAGCTTATCAGAATCTTCTAAAGCCATGACATAATTTTATGGAATTTTCCAAGCTGTTTAAAGGCACAGTCAACTTGGTATATGTAAACTTCTGACCCATTGGAATTGTGATGCATTGAATTATAAGTGAAATAATCTGTCTATAAACAATTGTTAGAAAAATACTTGTGTCATGCACAAAGTAGATGTCTTAACCAACTTGCCAAAACTATAGTTTGTTAACAAGAAATGTATGGAGTGGTTGAAAAATGAGTTTTAACAACTCCAACCTGCGCATCAAGCTTAATGACAAGCTTGAAGGGTACTATGATGTTGAATGCTAAGCTATAGTCAATGAACAGCATTCATACATAGTTATTCCTCTTGTCCAGATGGGCGATAGTCATTTAGTTCAGTTACCTTTGTATTCTTGTGTAGAGGAACAATTGTGGCCATCTTGAAGTATGTGGGACAGCAGACAGGGATAGGGAGAGATTGAATATGTCTGTTAACACACCAGCCAGCTGGTCTGCACATGCTCTGAGTATGTGGCTAGGGATGCAGTCTGGGCCGGCAGCCTTGCGTGGGTTAACACTTTTAAATGTCTTACTCATGTTGGCCACAGAGAAGGAGAATCCACAGTCCACTGTATTATCCTCAAAGCGGGCAAAGAAGGTATTTCGTTTGTCTAGAAGCAAGACGTTGGTGTCCGTGACGTGGATGTTTTTCCTGTTGTAGTCCATGACTGTCTGTAGACCCTGCCACATACGTCATGTGTGTGAGCTGTTGAAAAGCGACTCCACTTTGTCTCTATACAGACATTTTTATTTTTTGATTACCTTGTGAAGGGAATAACTACACTGTTTGTATTCGGCCATATTCCCAGTCACCTTTCCATGGTTAAATGTGGTGGTTCACGCTTTCAGTTTGGCGAGAATGCCGACATCTATCCACTGTTTCTGGTTACGGTAGGTTTTAATAGTCACAATTCTCTTGGGAGGTAATATGGTCGGCATTCGATTGTGAGGAATTCTAGGTCAGGTGAACAAAAATACTTGAGTTCCTGTATGTTGTTACAATTACACCATGAGTCGTTAATCATGAAACATACACCCCCGCCCTTCTTCTGATTTCATCGAACTTGTTATCTCGAGACTGGACATTAGCGAGTGATATACTCGGTAGCGGTGGGTGGTGTGCGTGCCTCAGAAGTTTGTCCAGGAGACCGCTTTGTCTTCCTCTTCTCCGGTGGCGTTGTTTTGGGTCAGCCTCTGGAATCAGTTCAAATGCCCTAGGTGATTCGGACATAGGATCCGCTTCAGGAAATCGTATTCCTTGTCGTAGTGCTGGTAAGTTGACGTTGCTCTGATACCCAATAGTTCTTCCCGGCTTTATGTAATAACACTTGAGATTTTCTGGGCTAACAATGTAAGAAATAATACGTAAAAAAACTAAATACTGCAAAGTTTCCCAAGGACTAGAAGCGAGGCAGTCCTCTCTGTCGGCGCCATCCCTACTAATTCAATCTGCAGAGAAGAATGGGACCAAATCCCCAAATACAGGTGTGCCAAGCTTGTATCGTCAAACTCAAGGCTGTAATCGATGCCAAAGGTGATTCAACAAAGTACTGAGTAAAGGGTCTGAATACTTATGTAAATGGGATATTTCAGGTTTGGGGAAAAATTTCAGATGAGGGGAAAAAACGATTTAATAAATTTTAGAACAAGGCTGTAACGTAAAAAAAATGGGAAAAATTCAATGGGTCTGAGAACTTTACAAATGTACACTATTATTTATACAACCGGTGGGTCTAATCCTGAATGCTGATTGGTTAAAACTGCATTCCAGCCGGTGTCTATTCCACAAGTTTCCACCGGCTCAACCTATGACGTTTAAATACCTATTTACTCTCTTCCATATATATATATATATATTACAATTACATAGAACTTCTTGATATTTCAGTCCTATAATATCACTGAAAAGAGTGGCAAGATGTACTTCAAAAAAACATTTTCATGTTATAGCTCAAGAGATCTGTCTAATTTGAAAGCTATTCTTAGATACATGTCCCCAAAGGCTCAAAGCATACACTGATCCAGATTCATCACAGATAAGGATACACATTTCCGCCGAAGTGCATGTGGCGATGATTATACCATTCAAATATCTCTTTTCAGAAACACTGTCATTGCACTATTATTTCTTTGTGCTTCTCTCTTCAGAAGTGTTATCGGAGGTTTCAGTTCCAAAATTAAAATTGGAGGCTTCTGGATATCCTTATAGATATAATTACAGCTTACAAGCATCAATTTCACATACACACATAATTGAGAAACAGAGTGGGAAGATGATATTGGTCATGATTAGAGGCTTTGCAGGGAAAGGAGACCTTGATGCCATGCCTCAGTGTTCCCCCGCTAAGGAACTCATAGGGGTGTCACGCCCTGACCTTAGAGATCAATTAAATTCTCTATTTGGTAGGTCAGGGTGTGACTAGGGTGGGAAATCTATGTTTAAATTTCTTTGTTGGCCGAGTATGGTTCCCAATCAGAGGCAGCTGTCTATCGTTGTCTCTGATTGGTGATCATACTTAGGCAGCCCTTTTTCCCACCTTCTGTTGTGGGATCTCGTCTTTGGTTGTTGCATGTGTTTGCACTCCTAGCTTTACATTCGTTGAGTTGTTTATTGTTTTTGGTGGAACATTTATAATTAAAAGAAAATGTACACCTACCACGCCGCACCTTGGTCTTCATTTAACGACGGACGTTACAAGGGGGGGTTTGGGAGATTTCAGGTATACTGTCATTATACTGTTACACTTTAATAACATTGTAAAAATGTTCTCATTTGACCTGCATTTAGCCTATATGGTCATTACTCAAAATAAATCTGTTTCACCTAGTGCCATGCTGTTTTATTCACTGAGGTAGTTTTTTTTCTGTAGCACCTGTGTAGCACCTTAGAGATGTACTCTATATCTCAAGAATGAGAATCTATTGTATATTTTCTTTGGCATCCAACATATTTGCACCCTCGTTGCTATGAAACCTTACATATTAAAAGGAAAAGGGGTTACGGACAGACACTAGGTTGCTATTCTCTCCTGTTAGATCCAAACATAGCCAGACATGTTCCACTGTGTGTGCCTGTGTGTGTGTGTGTTTAGGGTCATTCAATATTGTGTGGATGAAGGGCGGGTTGAATAACGAGAAAATAATACATTAAAAAATCTTGTGCAATTGATATCTATAGGCTACATTGAGGTATTTCTTTCAATATTTGAGGATGGCATTAGTGCATAAGCCTACGCTTTCGGGCCTAAATGTACACGTGCCAAATAGCCTACAAGCCAATCCCCAAATGCTTTTGGGAAGTACAGAAAAAGTTGTCGCTCCACTAGGCAAAAAAGGACATACAGTAATTCAATAAGGGGCAGAAAAGTAATGTTTGGAAAATATTTGGTGAAGTGGTAAATGAGGATGATAGCAGTGCGGGCTATGTTGTGTGTGATGACTGTGAGGCATTATACAAATTCAATAGTTGGGACTTCAAATAGGCCTATGGCACGTCAAGGGAACTGTAGCCCACTGTTCAGGTGAGTTAAATGGAAACTGAAATCTGGACACTGACTGTAAACCTAACCTCTCATATAGCCCTAATATTAACGCTTGAAGACTTAGGCATTTCTTGCAGTAAAATGATACACCAAATGTAGGCTTAGGAACAGGAGTGGGGAAATATGATTTATTTCAGCATCTTGAGAGAATGAGAATGTGAGGTTACATACCATCTGTAGAGGTGCTATCATTATCAGCATCATAAAAGCTGATAGTATTTCAACCACATAAAATATGCATCCAAGCCTAACTGAAATCTTATCAGAAACATGTTTGGTAATTTTTCACATCTGTATCTGTATTCCCAGTAATGTGAAATCCATATTTTAGGGCCAATTTTTTTTTACTTCAATTGACTGATTTAGAAACTGTTGCATACTGTGTATATATTTTTGTTCTGTGTAGTTGACATCAGGTTTTCTCTGTCATCTCTGTTTCTTCCAGGAAGAAAATATGTTTAGGGACTGGAGAGAAAATGCAATTGTGTTCGTTGTCTGTAGCTTATGCCTGCCAATACCATAACCCCACCACCACCATGGGGCACTCTGTTCACATGGTTGACATCAGCAAACTGCTCACCCACACAACGCCATACACGCTGTCGGCCATCTGCCCGGTACAGTTGAAACCGGGATTCATCTGTGAAGAGCACACTTCTCCAGTGTGCCAGTGGTCATCGAAGGTGAGTATATGCCCACTGAAATAGGTTAAAACGCCAAAATGCAGTCATGTCAAGACCCCGGTGAGAACGACGAGCTCTCAGATGAACTCCCCTGAGACATTTTCTTACAGTTTGTGCAGAAATTCTTCAGTTGTGCAAACCATTCATCAGCTGTCCAGGTGGCTGGTCTCAGACCATCCCGCAGGTGAAGAAGTTGGATGTGGAGGTCCTGGGCTGGCGTGGTTGCATGTGGTCTGCGGTTGTGAGACCTGTTGGACGTACTGCCAAATTCTCTAAAACGACGTTGGAGGCGGCTTATGGTAAAAAAAAAAATATTCCATTCTCTGGCCAAAGCTCTGGTGGACATTCCTGCAGTCAGCGGGTTAGGGTCTGGTGCAGGAGTCAGATTTTCACTTTTTCACATATAGTCAGGCGGGTGCGGGTGAACAAACAGCTGACTCAGGCACCACTAGTATGCATGCGTGTTTCTGTGTGTATGCTTGCTTGTGTGATTATGGCTTCTTACACTGTTCCTGGATCTACCCCCCCCCCCCCCCCCCCCCCCCCCCCCCCGCCCCCCCCTCTTCTTTCCTCTCTGCATGCATTCTTTCACAGCTGGGTTTGTAGGCATTACTCAGTCATATACAATATTTCTCAGCTTTTGATGCTGGGGCTTGAGTCCCAATGTGCTGCTGAGCTAGCAATAAATAAATACTGAGACAGGTTTCTCATGGTGGTTTCAAATGCCAATCCTCTGTGGGTATAGAAAAGAGACCATGGGTTGCATGAAATATATACATACCTACATTATCTGTTGAAATAAGTCAGGAATTGATTTGTCAAGCTTTCACTGCAGGCTCTGTTCCAGTAACTTTCCACTACCTGAATATTTCTGTTCTGGCTATAAGTAGACATATGCATGCATGTGCTCACAGTCATACACACACACACGTGTGCACTCTTGTATTTATATGCTCAAACACGCACACAATCATGCTCTGTATGCAAATATATCCTAGTATGGTATAGGAAAACACACGCTACATATCCTCTCTCTCTCTCTCTCTCTCTAACACACACGCACATACCCTCTGTGTGTGTGTGTTTGTGTAGAATCTGGAGGAGCTGCACTTCAGGACTGCAGTTTCTACCGGGGGATTTTATGCTGGCTCTGCAGAAGGCAGAGAGGTAGGAGGCGTGATGGAGCAGTTTTCCTTGGATCGATACCCCCGGACCACTGTGCGCAGAGGACAGCAGATTCGAGATTCCACCCACCCTCCACACCCACCTCAGCCCACCTCCCCACCTGCCTGCCCCTCCACTGTGAGGACCTGCTGCCATGGGTTAGGAGGGAGACAATGGCTGCATATGATTCATCCTTAATGCTGGGGAGTCTGGGCCGGGCCGGATAAGCAGGCCCTCATTAGTCACTCATCCCCAGGCCTCCAAACTGAGCCTCTGTCTCTTCTCTATCCGCCCCCTCATACCACACACATATACCTCTTCACACACGCACTGTTCTCACACACACACACACACACACACACGGACACTCACATGGATCATACACAGCCCTTGCTTTAATTGATTGCCTTAGATATTAAGAAACAGGCCACAGCGAAAGATCCCACAGGTGGGGTGAGCACATCAAGGGTATAAGGACCTGTGCCTGTCTCTTTTATTTATTTATTTTATTTTTTATTTTACCTTTATTTAACCAGGTAGGCAAGTTGAGAACAAGTTCTCATTTACAATTGCGACCTGGCCAAGATAAAGCAAAGCAGTTCGACAGATACAACGACACAGAGTTACACATGGAGTAAAACAAACAAGTCTATATACAATGTGAGCAAATGAGGTGAGAAGGGAGGTAAAGGCAAAAAAGGCCATGGTGGCAAGGTAAATACAATATAGCAAGTAAAACACTGGAATGGTAGTTTTGCAATGGAAGAATGTGCAAAGTAGAAATAAAAATAATGGGGTGCAAAGGAGCAAAATAAATTCATAAATTAAATACAGTTGGGAAATAGGTAGTTGTTTGGGCTAAATTATAGGTGGGCTATGTACAGGTGCAGTAATCTGTGAGCTGCTCTGACAGTTGTTGCTTAAAGCTAGTGAGGGAGATAAGTGTTTCCAGTTTCAGAGATTTTTGTAGTTTGTTCCAGTCATTGGCAGCAGAGAACTGGAAAGAGAGGCGGCCAAAGAAAGAATTGGTTTTGGGGGTGACTAGAGAGATATACCTGCTGGAGCGTGTGTTACAGGTGGGAGATGCTATGGTGACCAGCGAGCTGAGATAAGGGGGGACTTTACCTAGCAGGGTCTTGTAGATGACATGGAGCCAGTGGGTTTGGCGACGAGTATGAAGCGAGGGCCAGCCAACGAGAGCGTACAGGTCGCAATGGTGGGTAGTATATGGGGCTTTGGTGACAAAACGGATTGCACTGTGATAGACTGCATCCAATTTGTTGAGTAGGGTATTGGAGGCTATTTTGTAAATGACATCTCCAAAGTCGAGGATTGGTAGGATGGTCAGTTTTACAAGGGTATGTTTGGCAGCATGAGTGAAGGATGCTTTGTTGCGAAATAGAAAGCCAATTCTAGATTTAACTTTGGATTGGAGATGTTTGATATGGGTCTGGAAGGAGAGTGTACTACTCTACTGTATTGCAGGCCACCTCCACCTAACACCATTTTTGGAAGGGTTTTGTAATAGTTAAGTGGGTAGCTTTACTTCTTAAACAAGTATTGTAATTGCTCCAGGCAATCTCAATCGAAGATTCAGTCTACATGTTTTAAAGGGTGCCAATTCAGTTCATAGTATCTTAATTTCAAGGACTTGTATTGTCCTGTAACTCTGATTCCATTTAGATTCATTCTATGCCTGCAGGCCAGAAAAACTAGCATTCACCAAAGATAGCATGGTTACATCACCTAGTACAAACTCGGTCCTGGGGCCTCCCAGGGCTGCACGTTTTGGCTTTTGGCCTAGCACTACACAGATTTAAATAATCAACTCATCATCAAAACCAACATGTTCACCCATGGGAGGCCCCAGGACCGAGTTTGGGAAACCCTGACCTAATGCAATTGACCAAAATAACAGGCATGCGAGAAGAGTATGTCAGACGCAGGCATAGCTAATCCGGGTATCCCATCATTTGAGAGCACCGGGTAGCAGAGACGAGCGATGAGAGTGCAGTGATTATACAGTAACAGTACTGGTCTGAGGCTGGGCTGGGCTGGCTGGCTGACTGTCTGACTCGATGAAGAAGAAGACAATGTGTGGGAGGTTTATATAATGTCAAACTGCCACTGCTGCCTGTGTTCCTGATGCCATTATATCATGAGGTACAGCAATTATGTTTTGTCTATGGATCTCTCTGAAGTCCTAACAAGGAGAGAGAACAGTAGGAGAAGAGAGAATGATTGTATAGTGGACACAACTAAAAGGGACCCAGCTTTCAGGTTTCAAAGAAAGGAAATTCAGAGGCCCAGTAGGAGTGAATGCTGTAATTGCCCCCTTCAAGGACCCCTTGCTTCCCTCAGGATACAATGTCTGTATACAACCTTCTAGTCTGTGTCTGTGAAATGGTGGTATTGGTGTACTATCCAAAACCAGACCACATCACATGTTGTTCCCTTCATCTTGATTCTTTGAAGTTGACAATGTTGTAATTTCACAATTTTTGCATGTACCTCCCCAATATTTATTTAGCAAGACAAATTTTGTGTTGTTTTTTAATTCAGCCGAAACTCTACTTCTCAGGCCTCAGTGAAACGCTTGCTGCACATGCTGTGCCCTTGTTTTAAAATATGAGTCACTTTGGTTAGGAAAAACGAAGGCATGTCTTCCAGGCCGTCAGCTTAGCTACTCACCATCTGGCTGTTCTCTGAAAGAGTGACAATTTGGACATGTTTGTTTGAATCACTGATACGTCATGGGAGCCATTCGGTGGATTTATTTCCACACAGAATGCAGGTTTAATTCACTTCTGTGGCAGGCCTTGTGTTTAGTCGAGAAAGGGAAAATGTAGCCCAGTTCTCCTCTTCTGTTCTTTCATTGTCAAACACAACTGGAAACAAACCTTAGTACGACACCAAAAAGAACTGTCACTAGATGAATCATCGTGTGTAAATACCCCATATCTATGAACTGTGGGAGACCCTGAATCAATTAACAGATTCTGACAGTCGTTACGTTTTTATGACTACCTGCCACAGTGCTAACCACGGATTCCTCAGCCTCCGACAGTCTCCCAAAGACCTCTGTGAGTGACCGAGCAGAGACACAGCTGCCAGACAGGAAGTGACCAGATCAAGAGTATCACACTGTGACAGGAAGCGAAAGAGCACTCAACCGGTCTCATTTGAGGTGTTCCACCTATCTGGCCTGGCCATTTCAAACCTGTCAGTCTGTGAGTTGTGAGGGCAGGTCATAGTCTTGTGAATTAGCCCAGGCTGGACCAGAGGAACCTTCCAGCACAGCTCATTACCCTCTCCAGTTCCAGCTCCAATAGAAATACTGCCATGCCCCCATAGGCACATATGTGCTTAAAACCCTTAAGGTGAGAAGACCGCTCCCTGAATCAACGCAGCTATGATATGTGTCAAAAACGTGTTGGGATTCAGTTTAAAATCATAGCCATTCCTTTGGTAAATTGATTAAAGAGAGTAATCTTATAATATGACCGAGCAAATCCAAGAGTTCAGCCCTCTTGAAGTCAATCAGAGTTCGCAAGAGCTTGACTGAAGTGTTTGATCAGACAGTGCACTTTTCTTTCCATAATCGCTCTCTGTGATCACCATACCAAATGAAAAGTCATAGCAGATGCTTCAATATTTGTTGGCTGGGATTTGATAATGGACCATCTGGTAAAATATGCAGCCCGTTGTGTCTTGAGATTCTTTACACGTTTCGGTTTGGTGTCGTTGCAATCAAATGTACATCACTCTGGTGGATCTCAGGCCACAAACCCATTAATCATCTATGCACAAGTAAATGTCTGAATTATGAATCATTTGGACTAACTCAAATTTATGAAAACTGTGTAAATATGTTCAAACGTATATTTCCCGTGAAGTGTTTTGCAATTTTCACAATAACTGCATTAACTTGAAACATCAAACTTAAGTGCCATGCCCTATGAAGGACTTTAAATTAATTAAAGGAACAAAACATAAATGGACAATCTCATGTTCTCCTAGATAATTTATGGGCATGTGTATAGCAACATCCGGATTGGCATTGTGACTGATGAATGCCAAATAATGCTTCAGAAATCGAATGGTACTGTACATTGTGTAGCTATTCTGTGATCCATATGCTAGTCTTATTAATAGTACGTCACCACAACGTCTAATACTTTCAGGGGAAGACCCTCGGCTCAAAAATACTATTTCAATTTTAAAGGGGCTTGTTTATCTACTATGAAGAAATATTAACATGATCACAAGGACTTAATGACACATGGCATGCTGCTGAATGAACTGATGAGGCTGAACAGTGTCCTTCTGTAATTACCCCAGTGGTCAACGTGTTAATTATCTGAGTTTCTATGAGCTACCATAATCCTAATATGCTTTGTCTGTAAAGCCGTGGTGTGGGGCCTTGCATCAGCCCAGATCAGATGAGGGATCAGCGGGAACGTAGTAAATCATTAATCTATCCCCTTTATTTTAACCAGGGCCTTTATTGAGGGGATCAAAAGGGCTTAGAGTCCTCTCTGCATAGTTGAACAAAATCAGAGGTGTCAGGGAGGCATAGAGGTCAGGACTTGTCGATTACTGATAAACTGTCCGTGTGCCTAAAGACTATTCATCCTGACAACACACTCCTCCCATTGAGGCTGCCTCTGGTCCCAGATCAACGCACCAGATTAGCGTAATGAGTCTCTGGTGGCATTCACAATCCAACACTTGAGGAGAGGAGCGTTTCACCTCAGAGAAACGGAGGATGTGGCATGATGATTGTCCTAAACCCCCTCGGGTTAGAACAAGAACTGTTTTCGGATGCAATTTTAGGACAGTCTAGAATGTAGAGGATAGCTGCATTTTGCATGGTACTTGAATCCAATGCTGATAGATTTCTGTTTGTATTCCAGGCAGAGAATAGTTATACTGTAGGTCACCAGTTCAGCTGTGTGGTGTACAGTTGTTGCTGAAGATAAGCCTATTGCACAGATGCAATAATTCACTAATTAGGACAATTAGCAATGGCAAACGTATTGCAGGATTTAACATTGATTTCCACTGGCTTTTACTTACTGCACAGATTAATTAACATCATCAAATTATATACAACATAGTACATAGAGGTAACAACTCCCACTCACAGTAATATAACTTTACAAGTCATTGTCATACCCTGATCTGTTTCACCTGTCTTTGTGATTGTCTCCACCCCCCTCCAGGCATCGCCCATCTTCTCCATTATCCCCTGTGTATTTATACCTGTGTTCTCTGTGTGTCTGTTGCCAGTTCGTCTTGTTTGTTAAAGTCAACCAGCGTTTTGTGTCTCAGCTCCTGCTTTTTCTAGTCTCTCTTTTCTCACCCTCCAGGTGCCTTCATTGGTGGCCACAAGGAATTGCTTTGTGGGCTGATGGAGGGCGTCCAAACTATGGCTGAGCGCCATGACCGGGCATTGGACATGCTGCTGGAGAAATTCCGCGGGTCGCCTGGGGGGCAGCCTGCCACGGTGAGAGCCCTTCCAGATCAGCGTGATGAGGTAAGCTATTTTGGAGCAATTCGGGGGGAAGGAGGAGGGCTGAAGCTCGAAAATAAGGACACGCTGAGCTAGAAACCGGCCACTCCACCTTCCCGGAAGCCCTGGTTTCTAGCTCAGCGTGTCCTTATTTTCGAGCTTCAGCCCTCCTCCTTCCCCCCGAATTGCTCCAAAATAGCTTACCTCATCACGCTGATCTGGAAGGGCTCTCACCTGTGGGAACAGTAGCCATATGGGAAGAGCAGCCGGCCATATGATCCTGGATGGGTTTGTGGGTGAAGTGAGGAAGGTCTTTGATTCCCCGTTCTCCGGGAGAGAAGCTGCCCGGAAGCTAATCCAGCTCCGACAGAAAGCCCGCACTGTGGCCGACTATGCGGTGGATTTCCGTATGTTGACAGCGGAGAGTGCGTGGAACCCGGAAGCACTGTTCGACATGTTCCTGCATGGTGTCTCAGACGAGGTTAAGGATGAGCTTGTGGCTCAGGAGTTACCCACAGATTTTGACTCCCTCATCGCTTTGACCATCCACACCGATGGGCGGTTGTGGTAACGATTTCACTTGCACGTCCAAGGATTCCACCTTGCCTCTGAGTAATCCCGGAAGTCCCCGACGGTCCCGTGACCGAGAGCACCCAAGATTTCCCGACCTTCCTCGAGAGTCACCGAGGAGGGCAGAGGCACTGCTTCCCGAGCCCATAAAACTAGGCAGGGCTTGGCTGTTGCCAGCGGAACAGCAACACCAGATCAGCACAAGGAGCTGTCTGTATTGAGGGACTTTTGGACCTTTTGTGTCCTCATGCCCGGTAAAAGACTAGGCTCACCAGTAGGAGCGAGTACTCTGGTGGGCCATATGGAGATTTTTCTGCTTACCTTACTTGCACCCCCGGGGATTGACCTTCTTCCTAGCGCCACCCCGCCCTGGGGGCGTTTGTACTCGCTGTCGGGACCTGAAACCAAGGCTATGGAGGACTATCTTGGGGACTCCCTAGCTACTGTATTTATCCGTTCCTCTTACATTTATGACTGGCACAGGGTTATTCTTCACGGAGAAGAAGTACAAGATCCTGCGCCCGTGCATTGACTACCAGGGAATCAATGACACCACTGTAAAGAACCGTTATCCACTGACACTAATTTCCTCTGCCTTCGAGCTGCTCTATGGGGCCACTGTGTTCTCCAAGCTGGATCCACGTAACGCCTACCATCTGGTGCAGATACGAGAGGGGGACGAGTGGAAAAACGCCTTCAACATGGTCAGCGGCCACTATGGATATCTGGTCATGCCCTTCGGCCTCACCAACGCCCCTGGCTCTGGTGAATGACTTTCTCCACGACATGCTGAACCGGTTCGTCTTGGTCTACATTGATGACATTCTTGTCTTCTCCCGCTCCCCCCAAGAACACGTGCTCCATGTCCGGCAGGTTCTCCAGCGCCTTCTGGAGAACCAGTTGTTCATTAAGGTGGAAAAGTGCAAGTTCCATCGCTCCACCATTCTCTTTCTGGGTTACATCATCTCTGCTGGGAGCGTCAAGATGGATCCCGAGAAGGTAAAAGTGGTGGTGGATTGGCCCAGCCTACGTCCAGGGTGCAGTTGCAATGCTTCCTGGGGTTAACGTGGTCCAGGGCCATGTGAACCTTTAAGCTGCATCTCAGCGCCTTCTTCTCCCACCGCCTCACTGCCACATTAAGGAATTACGATGTGGGGAATCGGGAATGTCTTATGGTGAAGCCTTTCATTGTTGTGTACCAACCACAAAAACCTAGAGTATCTCTGCACCACCAAGCGCCTTAACTCCAGGCAGGCGAGATGGGCCCTGCTGTTAACTCAGTTCAACTTTTCCCTCTCCTACATGATGGAATTTCCCATTTGATTGATGAGGATCTCCATATTGCAAATGTATGGTCCCTTACTAGACGTCCGCAAAGGTTTTTAAAATAGGCCAACAACCTCAGGTTGTGCCCCTGGGCCAGATCTTCCGGGAAGTCATCAAATAAAGTCTCTCAGACATTTGGTTTCTGTTTTATAAAAAAATTTTGGGGTCATTTTTCCGCTCTTCTGGAAAATTCCACCAGATGGCGATTGCAAACGGACAAAACATCACCAAAGTGACATGGCCATTTCTCCTAAACAGAAAAAACTTTGAAGACAAAACTTTGTGAGCACAGGATTGGCCCAGAATGAAGATGGCTTCAAGGCCTCAATGATTTTTTAGTTAATTAATTGCGACGAGCAATCCCGGATCCGGGATCGTAATCATAACCTCAAAGCATTAGCATAACGCAGCGGACATAAATACCCCTAGAAACTTTTCCTATTCATGAAAATCGCAAATGAAATGAAATAAATATATTAAAACACAAGCTTAGCCTTCTGTTAACAACACTGCCATCTCAGACTTTCAAAATATGCATTAGACAAGCATTTGTGTAAGTTTATCATGGCATAATGCTATGCTAGGCTCTGCTGGCAGCAGGCAACATTTTCACGAAAATAAGAAAAGCAACCAAATTAAATAATTTACCTTTGAAGAACTTCAGATGCTTTCACTCAGGAGACTCCCAGTTAGATAGCAAATGTTCCTTTTTTCCAAAAATATTATTTTTGTAGGAAAAATAGCTCCCGTTTCTTCATCATGCTTCGCTGAGAAATCGACCAGAAAATGCTACAACTGTAACGCCAAACCTTTTTCAAAATTTGCTCCATAATATCGACAGAAACACAGTAAACGTTGTTTAGGATCCATCCTCAAGGTGTTTTTAACATATATATTCGATAATATATCCGTCGAGGCAATTGGTTTCTCATAAGAAGCGATTGGAAAAATGGCTACCTCAGTGTTTTACGCAAGATTTTCTGCGGGAGACACCATGTGACCACTTGCTATATATGGTCCCTTACGGCTATTCTTCAATGGAAATGCGTGAAAAGACGTCACAATGCTGTGGAAAACGTAAGCTCATTCGTAGCTCATTCACAGCCATATAAGGAGTCATTGGCATGAGGCGGTTTCAAAAAATGCGGCACTTCCTGGTTGGATTTTTATCTGGGTTTCGCCTGTAACATCAGTTCTGTGGCACTCACAGACAATATCTTTGCAGTTTTGGAAACGGCAGAGTGTTTTCTTTCCAAAGCTGTCAATTATATGCATAGTCGAGCATCTTTCCGTGACAAAATATCTTGTTTAAAAAGGGAACGTTTTTCATCCAAAAATTTTAATAGCGCCCCTAAATGCTGGCCCATTTTCTGGGATTAAAGGTCAAACATGGTAATAGAGCGCTAATTTGACCGCTTCATGTCAAAGTACATTAACCTACGATGTAAGGAAAAAAGAACCAGCCATTTATCTATCGTAATGTACAATTGGTGATGGTTAAATAAATGTTTTTTTTATTCAAAAAAGTTACAGATCCAGTTGTGTTCAGACAAATCCATGAAGATGGGTTTCGGAGCGCTACTTGATTTCTGTGATTTTCCGAACTCACTCACTCACTCACTCACTCACTCACTCACTCACTCACTCACTCACACTCACACACTCACACTCACACTCACACTCACACTCACACTCACACTCACACTCACACACTCACACTCACACTCACACTCACACTCACACACTCACACACACACACACACAGTCAATGGGGAGTGACACAGTTTGAAGCTTACAGACACACGGATCCTAAAGTTTCTGAAAAGTCCCAGAGTCACAAGACTAGGTGCATTAAAACCCATAGCGACGGACCCTAAAGTTTCTGTCCGGTAGCTCATTCAGGGACCACGTAGCAATTTCAGCACTCATTTAGGTCGCTGCTCGGGCTCCAAATGAGCTATCGAGCCTCAGGTCTACACATAATGTTGGAACTGGACCCACAGCTAGAACGTAACTATGTGTTTTACAATTTTATTATGGTTTAAACAGAAGGCGCTGTGAATGTTGGGCCTGCTCTGAAATATGTGATAGTTGGCTTCTAAATGAGTTGGACAAAGTGGGTTTGGTGTGAGTTTATATCAGTTTGGTGTCAGAATGATATCTTATTGACTGATGGATGCTGACTTGCTGGCTGACTTTTGTCCGTTTGCAATACGTTTAAACAGTGATGAACCATGACCAAAATGACAGACTGAAATCAACACTAAAATTGTTGGAAAATGACATCACCGTAGTCTCTAGGCTGTGCCGAGTTCAATGAGATGCCCCACTTGACCGTAGCTCACTCTGTCTGACTGCAGTGACCGTGCAAATAGCAGGCCTGGAATGAAGCCTCACTAGTAGTGATTTAATGATGCTTTGGACATATTACGATCTCTGGGTCACACAGAGACATGCCGTTTTCGATTGGCTCATCAGGGGGAGGTTGGGGTGGACAAGCCACAGAGTTATACTAGCTGCGTGCACCGGTTCATGTAGTCTGACACATCCAAGTTTCTCCCTAAGGATTACATGGGGTAACAGGTTATGCTCTAATTCTGCTTCTGTGCAGGCCACTTTCAAAATGTATTTTGCCACGTGTTCAGGGTCACCTGTACCTCTATAGATATCAACATGAAAATATTGAATGGTCCCCTTCATATCCTAATGGGGAAATATGAACTTTACCATCAAATAGGGCTGAAATCCCCAAATGGGGAGGCTTAAATCATCACGAAAGGGAAACAAATGGCAACACCATAGTCTCCAGGCCGTGCCGAGTTCAACAAGATGCCCCACTTGACCGTAGCTTCCTCGGTCTGACCGCAGCGACCGTGCAAAAAAGTAGGCCCAAAATTAAGCCTGACCTAAATTTGAGGTGCTTTGGGTGACAGCGGCAGAACCGTTGAGGCTAGAAACACAATTCAACCACAGGAACGTTCCTAAGGTCCTCCCGATCTGTGCAAGCCTAACCTTAACAGTGAAACAGGGTGTTTTCTTCTAACAGTTTTCAATGACATCTCTCCCCATAGGAATACATTGCCTAACTTCACACTGCATTCAACCCTCTGTAAATCAGTCAGTTCTTAACGTAAAGACTTGACACTCAGGATTCTGTAAAAGCCTACCCCAAGGAGGATACGTGTTTACTTTGTGTCAACCGGAAGTGCCTTAAATTGGGGTCATAGGGACTGTTTCGAAGGGTTAAAAGGTCACCTCTTTCCAAAATGTCATATGTGTGATTAGGCAACCCTCATGAACTGTAAATCAGTCATTTCTCCCATCAGATTTCCAAGAAAAACTCACACACACACACACACACACAACAAGGATCTAGTAACACAGTGTGGGGCTTACAGACACATAGATACCGGCGTTCATACCATCAAAGAACCGTCACACCTAGAGCTCTGAAACTTCAGAAACCCTTTCTAGAGCTTAAGTCGATAGTGCGCGGTGAGTTATGTGGCTCTAGAAGGTTCTGAAGCCAAGAAACAGCCTCGTACATTTGAAATGATGTCAATTCATTTTGACCATCGCGAAAATTACGACATTTAGAAAAGTCAAAGAATCACAAGACTAGGTTCATTGAAACCGCCTTAACCCATAGCGACGGACCCTAAAGTTTCTGTCCGATAGCTCATTCAGGGACCCCAAAAAGTGGATTCTCAGCACTAATTAAGGTCGCTGCTCGGGCTCTGAATGACCTATCGAGCCGAAACTCGGGATTCGGGGTCTCCTCAGCTAGGCCTACACATAATGTCAGAACTGGCCCTGCAGCTAGAATGTAACTACAAGTTTTAAGTTTTTATTATGGTTTAACCTCTCTGGGATATGTGGGACGCTAGCGTCCCAACTGGCAAAAAGCCAGGGAAAATGCAGAGCGCCAAATTCAAATAAATTACTATAAAAATCAAACTTAATCAAACTCATTAAATCACATATGCAAGATAGCAAATTAAAGCTACACTGAATCCAGCCAACATGTCAGATTTCAAAAAGGCTTTTTGGCGAAAGCAAACGATGCTATTATCTGAGGATAGCACCATAGTAAACAACACGAAACAACAGAAATAAAAATATAATTCATGCCTTACCCTTGATGAGCTTCTTTTCTTGGCACTCCAATATGTCCCATAAACATCACAAATGGTCCTTTGTTCAATTAATTCCATCGATATATATCCAAAATGTCCATTTACTTGGCAGTTCCAACGTGACTACATAACTTCTCAAAAGTTACCTGTAAACTTTGCCAAAACATTTCAAACTACTTTTGTAATACAACTTTAGGTATTTTTTAACGTAAATATTCGATAAATTGAAGATGTGTTCAATACAGGAGGAAAACAAACTGTAGCTAGCTTTCTGGTCACGCGCCTCTATCTAACAGTACACTTCAAGTGACCCTCGTTCAAGATGGCCGTACTTCTTTATTACACAAAGGAAAAACCTCAACCAATTTCTAAAGACTGTTGACATCCATTGGAAGCGATAGGAACTGCAAGAAGGTCCCTTAGAAATCTGGATTCCCAATAAAACCCCATTGAAAAGAGAGTGAACTAAAAAAAAACATCTGAATGGTTTGTCCTCAGGGTTTCGCCTGTTAAATAAGTTATGTTATACTCACAGACATGATTCAGAGTGTTTTCTATCCAAATCTACTAATAATATGCATATCTTATCTTCTGGGGAAGAGTAGCAGGCAGTTGAATTTGGGCATGAATTTCATCCGGACGTGAAAATACTGCCCCCTGTCACCAAGAAGTTAAGCCCTGACTCAACCTAGAAGGTCTATTTGTCATGTTTGATCATAGGAAGTAAGAATTTTGTGCAATGAGAAGAGGGACTCTCGTTTTTTAAAATATTTTTTGAAAAACATCCAAAAATATCAGGGAGGGGCCCTATTGGATGGGCACGGGTGGGGGGTACTCCCTACCCAGACATGGACCCATTGCAGCCCCCTAAAGGCATTAAAAAACATTTTTTTAATTTGCACCTGTTCCGATCACCAGGTGCACGACTGTCCATTTACAGTGCCTTGCGAAAGTATTCGGCCCCCTTGAACTTTGTGACCTTTTGCCACATTTCAGGCTTCAAACATAAAGATATAAAACTGTATTTTTTTTGTGAAGAATCAACAACAAGTGGGACACAATCATGAAGTGGAACGACATTTATTGGATATTTCAAACTTTTTTAACAAATCAAAAACGGAAAAATTGGGCGTGCAAAATTATTCAGCCCCCTTAAGTTAATACTTTGTAGCGCCACCTTTTGCTGCGATTACAGCTGTAAGTCTCTTGGGGTATGTCTCTATCAGTTTTGCACATCGAGAGACTGACATTTTTTCCCATTCCTCCTTGCAAAACTGCTCGAGCTCAGTGAGGTTGGATGGAGAGCATTTGTGAACAGCAGTTTTCAGTTCTTTCCACAGATTCTCGATTGGATTCAGGTCTGGACTTTGACGTGGCCATTCTAACACCTGGATATGTTTATTTTTGAACCATTCCATTGTAGATTATGCTTTATGTTTTGGATCATTGTCTTGTTGGAAGACAAATCTCTGTCCCAGTCTCAGGTCTTTTGCAGACTCCATCAGGCTTTCTTCCAGAATGGTCCTGTATTTGGCTCCATCCATCTTCCCATCAATTTTAACCATCTTCCCTGTCCCTGCTGAAGAAAAGCAGGCCCAAACCATGATGCTGCCACCACCATGTTTGACAGTGGGGATGATGTGTTCAGGGTGATGAGCTGTGTTGCTTTTACGCCAAACATAACGTTTTGCATTGTTGCCAAAAAGTTCAATTTTGGTTTCATCTGACCAGAGCACCTTCTTCCACATGTTTGGTGTGTCTCCCAGGTGGCTTGTGGCAAACTTTAAACAACACTTTTTATGGATAGCTTTAAGAAATGGCTTTCTTCTTGCCACTCTTCCATAAAGGACAGATTTGTGCAATATACGACTGATTGTTGTCCTATGGACAGAGTCTCCCACCTCAGCTGTAGATCTCTGCAGTTCATCCAGAGTGATCATGGGCCTCTTGGCTGAATCTCTGATCAGTCTTCTCCTTGTATGAGCTGAAAGTTTAGAGGGACGGCCAGGTCTTGGTAGATTTGCAGTGGTCTGATACTCCTTCCATTTCAATATTATCGCTTGCACAGTGCTCATTGGGATGTTTAAAGCTTGGGAAATATTTTTGTATCCAAATCCGGCTTTAAACTTCTTCACAACAGTATCTCGGACCTGCCTGGTGTGTTCCTTGTTCTTCATGATGCTCTCTGCGCTTTTAACGGACCTCTGAGACTATCACAGTGCAGGTGCATTTATACGGAGACTTGATTACACACAGGTGGATTGTATTTATCATCATTAGTCATTTAGGTCAACATTGGATCATTCAGAGATCCTCACTGATATTCTGGAGAGAGTTTGCTGCACTGAAAGTAAAGGGGCTGAATAATTTTGCACGCCCAATTTTTCAGTTTTTGATTTGTTAAAAAAGTTTGAAATATCCAATAAATGTCGTTCCACTTCATGATTGTGTCCCACTTGTTGTTGATTCTTCACAAAAAAATACAGTTTTATACCTTTATGTTTGAAGCCTGAAATGTGGCAAAAGGTCGCAAAGTTCAAGGGGGCCGAATACTTTCGCAAGGCACTGTACCATCACGAATTTGAAATGCTCTAATATACTGCAGAAATGCCCAATTGACTGTCCCGTTGAACTCGGGATGGCCGGGCAGTGAAGTGGTTCTTCTCCATCGCTCGTTGGTGTTGATTTCAGCATGTCAATTTGGTGATGGTTCATCACTGTTTAAACTTCTTGCGAATGGACAAAAGTCAGCCATCAAGTCAGTGTCCATCAGTCAATAAGATATCATTCTGACACCAAACTGATACATACTCACACCAAACCCACTTTGTCCAACACGTTTAGAAGCCAACTATCACGTATTTCAGAGCAGGCCCAAAATTCACAGCGCCTGGTTTTCCTCATCTCTGGTTTACTGACCCCTGCCTGCCTTGACCTGTCAATTGCCTGTCCCTGTTGGTATATTAAACTATTGTTTATTCAAAGGGGTCTGCATCTGGGTCTTACCTTCATACCTGATAGTCATGGTAATTAGTGTAATTTTATGACTATATCACAGTTTAATTTATTGGCAATTATTAGTAAGTGTTTACCTAATTATTCAATTAAATAGGGACTTTTAAATTAGGAGCTTTAAAATGAGGGGGAACATTTCGGTGTCATACGGTATTGGTTCTGCACAGCAAATGATAGGAAATGTGGTTTATGTCCACATTTCGTATGATTTACTGACTAACCAAGAATGATGTTTTAACATTAAATTATTCTAAGATTACAACAAATTGTTTTGGTATAGTAAACTACTGTAAATTAGAATGTTTCCATTGTCAAAACATTTCCGTTGTCTTAGTTAAAGAGGAGCTTTGCACCGAACCACTGTAGTATCATAATTGCTTCCCTGGTCTCCTGATGTCTTTAAATAATGTAAAATGAGCCTCCAACATTTAAAACTGAGGCTGCAAATCTCTTTAATAATGACCTATATGGCTCTAATGAGCTTCTCCAGACAATGAAGCTATCACTTCAGGATAGGGTTGCACAAATCCAGGCGTTCATTGGAGGTCGTCCAGCTCTGAGATAATGTGTTATTAATGTCTGGTCCGCAGTGGGCCGTGTTTTATTACCAAAGTATTAATCGCTAGGCAGATATATGGGCCATAATTTTTCAGTATAGAGGATTATATGACACCACTATAATGGGCCCTTAAAAGATCTGTACACAGCAATCAAGTTATATTTGTGAGGACAATGTTTTGTCAACTGACCACTTAGTCTGGTCAGTAACCAAGTAGTCTTGGGTCAGTGGTAGTTATTAAAGGTGTGCCTTCCTAGTGCTTGAAGCAGAGTGTGTACTGTACATACAGATATACTGTACATCATGTTCATGCCTTAGAATATAGGCTCTACAAAATAACTGTAACATGTTCCACGTTTACTAGTGTTTCCGATTTGTATATGTTTGTCACGTTCTGACCTCTATTTCTGTTGTTTTGTATTTATTTAGTATGGTCAGGGCGTGAGTTGGGTGGGCAGTCTATGTTTGTTTTTCTATGTTTTGGGGCATTTCTATGTTTTCGGCCTAGTATGGTTCTCAATCAGAGGCAGGTGTCATTAGTTGTCTCTGATTGAGAATCATACTTAGGTAGCCTGGGTTTCACTGTGTGTTTGTGGGTGATTGTTCCTGTCACTGTGTTTGTTGTCACAGGATAGGACTGTTTTGCGTTTTCACATTTCTTGTTTTTGTTAGTTTGTTCATGTGTAGTGATTTATTAAAACATGAATAACCACCACGCTGCGCTTTGGTCCGCTTCTTCTCCTCCTACAGACGAACGCCCTTACAGAATCACCCACCTACCAAGGACCAAGCGGCGTGGTAAACAGAGGCAGCAGCAACAGCAGCAGCAGGAGAAGCGACTGGTGCAGCAGGAGCAACAGCAGCAGCAGCAAAAGCAGCAGCAGGAGGAGCAACAGCAGCAGCAGCAAAATCAGCAGTGGGAGAGGCTGCACTACTTGGAGAGATGGACTTGGGAGGAGATTCTAGACGGGAAAGGACCCTGGGCAGAGCCAGGAGAATATTGCCGCCCCAAGGCCGAGCTGGAGGCAGCAAAAGCAGAGAGGCGGCATTATGAGGAACTAGCACGGCAGAGCGGATGGAAGCCCGAGAGTCACCCCCAAAAATTTATTGGGGGGGGGCACAGGGGGAGTGTGGCAGAGTCAGGAGTCAGACCTGAGCCAACTCCCCCCGTTTATCGTGAGGAGCCAAGGAGGAGCTCAGAACCAGAGCTGGTGTTGGAGGTGAGCGAAGCAGAGACTGTGAAGGAGTTAATGGGGAAATTGGAGGAGAGTGATATGAGGGACTTGCTGGTTTGGTGCATGAGGCACGACATTCGCCCGACGGAGCGTGTCAGGGATTTAATGGCACCGGGGTCAGCTCTCCATACTCATCCTGAGGTGCGTGCGAGGGGTCTGGTGAAGACTGTGCCAGCCTCACGCACCAGGCCTCCTGTGCATCTCCCTAGCCTTGCACGTCCTGTGCCATCTCAGCACTACAGTGCTCCTAGCAGTGCTAACTGTGGCGGGCGTGGTGCTGGTCAGGCACCGTGTTATGCAGTTGTGCGCACGGTGTCCCCAGTACGCGTGCTTAGCCCGGTGCGCTACATCCCAGCTCCCCACATCTGCCGGGCTAGGGTGAAGATCCAGCCAGGGCGGTTGGTGCCAGCCCTGCTCTCAAGATCTCCAGTACGCCTTCACGGCCCGGTCTATCCGTCACCACCTCCACGCACCAGCCCTCCGGTGGCAGCCCCCCGTACCAGGCTGTCTCTCCGGTCCATCCTTACAGGGGCTTCCTCCTCTCCAGCGCTGCCGGAGCCTCCCGCCTGTCCGGCGCCGCTGCCGGAGCGTCCCGCCTGTCCGGCGCCGCTGCCGGAGCGTCCCGCCTGTCCGGCGCCTCTGCCGGAGCGTCCCGCCTGTCCGGCGCCTCTGCCGGAGCGTCCCGCCTGTCCGGCGCCGCTGCCGGAGTCTCCCGCCTGTCCGGCGCCGCTGCCGGAGTCTCCCGCCTGTCCGGCGCCGCTGCCGAAGTCTCCCGCCTGTCCGGCGCCGCTGCCGGAGTCTCCCGCCTGTCCGGCGCCGCTGCCGGAGTCTCCCGCCTGTCCGGCGCCTCTGCCGGAGTCTCCCGCCTGTCCGGCGCCTCTGCCGGAGTCTCCCGCCTGTCCGGCGCCTCTGCCGGAGTCTCCCGCCTGTCCGGCGCCTCTGCCGGAGTCTCCCGCCTGTCCGGCGCCTCTGCCGGAGTCTCCCGCCTGTCCGGCGCCTCTGCCGGAGCCTCCCGCCTGTCCGGCGCCTCTGCCGGAGCCTCCCGCCTGTCCGGCGCCTCTGCCGGAGCCTCCCGCCTGTCCGGCGCCTCTGCCGGAGCCTCCCGCCTGTCCGGCGCCTCTGCCGGAGCCTCCCGCCTGTCCGGCGCCTCTGCCGGAGCCTCCCGCCTGTCCGGCGCCTCTGCCGGAGCCTCCCGCCTGTCCGGCGCCTCTGCCGGAGCCTCCCGCCTGTCCGGCGCCGCTGCCGGAGCCCCTCTGCCCAGAGCAGCTGTCTCTCTGTCCCGAGCAGCTGTCTCTCTGTCCCGAGCAGCTGTCTCTCTGTCCCGAGCAGCTGTCCCTCTGTCCCGAGCAGCTGTCCCTCTGTCCCGAGCAGCTGTCGCCCCTCTGTCCCGAGCAGCTGCCGCCCCTCTGTCCCGAGCAGCTGCCGCCCCTCTGTCCCGAGCTGCTATCGCCCCTCTGTCCCGAGCAGTTGTCCCTCTGTCCCGAGCAGCTGCTTCACCTCCGTCCCGAGCTGCCCCTCTGTCCCGAGCAGCCCCTCTGTCCAGTGGGGTCATTGAGAGGGGTGGCCATGGTGAGTAAGCCAGGGAGGCGGACAATAAGGCGGACTAAGACAATGGTGAAGTGGGGTCCGCGTCCCGCGCCAGAGCCGCCCCCGCGGACAGACGCCCACCCAGACCCTCCCCTATAGGTCAAGGTTTTGCGGCCGGAGTCCGCACCTTTGGGGGGGGGTACTGTCACGTTCTGACCTCTATTTCTGTTTTGTATTTATTTAGTATGGTCAGGGCGTGAGTTGGGTGGGCAGTCTATGTTTGTTTTTCTATGTTTTGGGGCATTTCTATGTTTTCGGCCTAGTATGGTTCTCAATCAGAGGCAGGTGTCATTAGTTGTCTCTGATTGAGAATCATACTTAGGTAGCCTGGGTTTCACTGTGTGTTTGTGGGTGATTGTTCCTGTCACTGTGTTTGTTGTCACAGGATAGGACTGTTTTGCGTTTTCACATTTCTTGTTTTTGTTAGTTTGTTCATGTGTAGTGATTTATTAAAACATGAATAACCACCACGCTGCGCTTTGGTCCGCTTCTTCTCCTCCTACAGACGAACGCCCTTACAATGTTGACGTAGTGTGTGGCCACATATGATTTAGATGCAGGATTTGACTTGAATGATAAACCATGTCATAGTGTTTAGGTTTGGAAATGGGAATCAATTACATTGAGACAATCCAGCATTGCAGTGGAATACATTTCCCACACCAAAATACTGTGGAAATCACTATCTCCCAGAAAGGGAAAAAGGAAGGATTCCTACAGGAATAGCAAAGGAGTAAAAGGGATAGGTATATTTAGCTAGAGTTGTGCTGCAGAGTGCAGTGCAGTAGTATTTGTTTAGCATATGGTTTATTACCAGGGGAGAATTGAGAGAGAATAATGAGGCCTTTTGCAAACTATTTTTGTTAAAAATCACTTTACAGTCTTTAGGGACATATAGGAAGCCCATTTTGCATAAAATATGTGTGAATCATATAATCGTAAATAAACGTTTCTGTCAGTCTGGCAAATAGATTAATGATGGAAGTGTGATTCTGAATAATATACCATTAGTTAAAAGCCAGACCTTGTGATGCATTGTGTTTTGACACACTCACTTCTCACAACGCCCGCCTGCAGATTCCTTATCCATGATTACATTATTTATCTTAAAAATAGATACAGTCGTACTTCTGTTTGCAGCAGTAAGACAGTGATAGCACTTACATATTCTGGCAATGGTGCCACAGTCTCTTTTGAGGGCACTTAAAAAACACCAGGCATGCTTACTGTATGACACAAGGCTTTTACTCTTTGACATGCCTATTGTCTTGGGAAGTCAGCGCTACAGAGCCTGTCACTTCAGCATCGGCTGTCAGTGGGGAGAGTAGTGTGAATACACTCATCATACGCTTGATCATGAAGGGATGTTGGATGGTTTTTATGGGATGGGGAGGTGGCACCATGGGTGGCCAGTATGACAGATTGACAAGAGTTGAGGAAATAAGAAAGGAACTTGGCATGATGAAAGACCCTTTATGTTGGAGCACTGAACCAGTGTCAAGGATGAGCTGTCAGAGAGAGAGAGAGAGAGAGAGAGAGAGATTTAAAATAGAGACGTGTGGTTGAGGAGGACATAGGTGGACATGTTGCATCAGAGTCATCACAGGAAGCTCAATGACCTCTCCTGCTTGGGGTCATGCTAGGTGATGACAGGACGTCAACTGGGACTCCATTATGGTGCAGTTTTATGCTCACTTCGTTGTCCGCCTTGAAACAAAACCAGCAGGTACTCACTAAAACACCATAGCAACACAAGAGTATACTTTCAAAAGTAATTGTTCCTTGACATCAGAATTTGATCAAATTATAACTGTTGGACCATTAACCTAAAAAAATACAGATTCTACTTACAGTTGACGTGCTTCATAAGACTTCTCAATTTGATTGCTCTGAAGTGGCTTTCCACAGCTAGCAATGTCAAGTGCAGTGCCAAAGTGTTGATTACCAAGCTTCGCCTTGTGAGCTCGTCACATTAAGACAAATTGTAAAGTAATTTAAAGGGACTGAAATGCAGTGTGAAGGGTGCTGCCTCAGAGGAACAGAGGATAGTGGGACTGGGCTTGGTTCTAGGGAGCTCTGTGTCTGCCACACATCATTTGATTAATGGCACCATAGGCTTCCTCATCAAGAGGCAATAAAATAGAAGGGCATAAGTCAGGCCTCATCCTAGGTTTGTCAGGTGTTCAGGTCCTCTTATCACACGTAGGCTCCTCCAAGGCAGCACAGCCCAAAATGATGCGGAGAGACCATCTATCTCACTCTTTCCTTCTCTCTAATCCTTCCATTAAGTGTACGTAGAGCCGTTGACCCTTCAAGATCAGAATACCCTTGCAACACGTTAGCGCTCTTTAACACTACATGTTGCTGTTTTTGAGATTCTTTTAAATAGCCAGTTTGAAAAACATTTTTGAAAGAAAAATCAGATTTTGGATAATTCCAACATGTTTGTTTTTCATTTAACCTTTATTTAACTAGGCAAGTCAGTTAACAACAAATTCTTATTTACAATGGTGGCCTAGGAACAGTGGGTTTACAGCCTTGTTCAGGGGCAGAACAAGAGATGTTCACCTTGGGGATTCGATCTAGCAACCTTTTGGTTACCGGCCCAACTCTCACTAACCACTAGGCTACCTGTTTGTATTCATGTCCCACTTCCCATTCCCTTTCTCCCAACATTGTCTCATGGATTCTAGTAGGCTTACACTGGAAACCATGATCTTGGCTCGCTATTGAGCTTTGATTCCTATTTTCCTCTGAAAACATTCGTCAGTATCCTCCTAGACTAGTTCCAGAATCCCTAGGTAATTCCTCATGTTAGATTTGAATTAGTAATTCTAATGCAGTCTTGCATAATTTAATCCAACAAGGACATTCCAATATTCTTTTATCTTTTTTTCTTTTTTTCCTATTCTAATATGTGTAGGCCTACAACTCATCTCAGAAGTCATGAAAAATAAATAAGATAATAAAACACCTTTTGAATTTCATGAGCGCACAGGGGGCCAGTAACAGTAATAGCTGAAGCTCTTCCATTGAGAAGCCTATGCATAAGCCTCAATGATATACTGAATAGGATTGTGTGGCTGCTTTTTCCTTATCACCTGGTCTCTCAATGTTCACCCTTTGTCAATGACAAAAAGAGAAAGCAGCAGTCAATATTTTCACTCCGCATTACTGGGCTACCACTGACTTACAGTATTCCCTCTGAACCAGACAATGTTTGTATAATTTTCCTATTTCAGTAAAAAAAATATTGGGCTAACACACAAGTCCATTTGAAAATTGCCTGTATCAAATGAGTATCAGTCTCCATCTCTCCGACCCCCCAACCACCCATCACCACCAGTACTGCCATATGACCAGGCTAGAGAAAGGAGAATAAAACAGAATCAACTTAAAGAAACACATCAGCAAACACATCAGTAACACCTCACAGATGAGTTCACTGGAGCACGCGGGTGCTCACCCATGGAGACGGGATGAAGGTGAGTAGGTAGATGTGTTGGCAATGGGCAGACTCATTCAATACATTTTCCTCAAGTTTCCTCCATATATGTTCTCCTTGATCTTCATGTTTCTGTGTTTGTGATGTCAAAGCGAGGATTCATTTTGCTGGCCAGAATTTGCACAAGTTTGTGCAAACTTGGGGGAGATACTGTTTTTCTGTCTTTTTGGTCCCAGCTTTGATGCACCTGTACCGTCTCTGCCTGCTAGATAGTAGCAAAGTGAACAGACTGTGACTCGGGTTGCTGAGGTTCTTGATGATCCTCTTGGCCTTCCTTTAACACTGAGTGCTGTAAATGTCCTAGAGGGCAGGTGCATGCCTCCGTTGATGCGTTAGGCTGACCGCATCACCCTCTGGAGAGCCATGCGGTTCTGGGCGGTGCAGCTCGTCAGAATGCTCACAAGGGCGCATCTGTAGAAGTGAGTGAGGGTCGTAGGGCCATGCGAAATTTCTTCAGCCACCTGAGGTTGAATAGGCACTGTTAAGCCTTCTTCACCGTGATGTCGTGTGGTGGATCGATTGCAGGTCCTCAGTGATGTGCACGCTAAGGGAACTTGAAGCTTTTGACCTTCTCTACTGCGGCCCCATCGATGTGGATGTGGGCATGTTCCTTCCTCTGTCTCCTATCATCCACGATCAGCTCCTTTGTTTTTTTGACATTGAGTGTCTTTTCGTTGTTGGTAATCAGGTCTACCATGTTGTGTCGTCAACAAACTTGATGATTGAGTAGGAGTAGTACATAGCAAAGCAGTTATGGGTGAACAAGGAGTACTGGAGGGGGCTGGGGGGCCCCTTGAGGATCAGCAGAGATACAACAGAGCTGTAGTCAATGAACAGCATTCTTACATAGGTATTCCTCTTGTCCAGGTGGGATATGGCAGTGTGTTGCACAACAGCAATTGCGTAATCTGTAAGAATAGTTCCTCAATGAACCAGCCAACTATAATCAGCATTGTCATGTAGATCATGGATGGTTCTCTAACAGTTTCCTTGGCAGCCGAACAACCTGGTCTCAGAGCATTTCATACTATTCTGTAAGTAAATCTGAAACACTACATTTAGTATATGTTACGTTTGGTATGGTTACATAAGACAGAAGGTTACTTAAGGAGGATGGTGGTTGGTTGGGGTAAGGGCTTTGGTGCTAATGACATTTTCAGCTGGTTATTGTCATGCAAAAGACAGCTGGTCTCGCGATATTTGACCGTTAACTAACATAAACAAGTTTAGCATCTCCAGGCCTCCATGCATACAAGCTGCATTCAAGCCGCTGATGTGTGCCTTTGGAACATCTGCATTTAAAACCTCTAAGAAAATAAATGTAATATACACCATCACAATAAATCCATTATTTATTTTAGTCAGGTCTAAAGAAACATTATGGTATGAATAACATATTTTTGAAGAACAGAATATGAGTTGGTCTACTGTATGTTATCTGGCTATGCTCCATGCCATAGGCTGGAGGCTTGTTCATTTAGCTGACAAGATATGCTGATAAGTCCCTTGCCATTATTGTATATTATATAATTTTATAGGTAGAATAATATAATTGAACTTAGCTGAATAAAATAGAAAGGATATTTTTCCCATTCCGGAGCAAGTGTGCATGTTGAGCTTTAAAGTGATCATTTGAAACAGGACCTATTCACTAGATTTAGTTATTTGGCTACTTTAGTTGTGAATGATACAAACCTTAGAAGGACTTAAAAATCAAAACATATATGGTCTGCATGATGTGGCTATTGATGATTTGAGAAAGTCGGAAAAAAAGCTTGAGCTTACTTAGTACGATATATTACGTTTCGTATGGTATGTATTAATTTGTGGATGTCCATCACCCATTTCTTATGAGATGTTACTAATTACAATTCGTATGATATGTTACGAATTTGCAATAAGTATTGTATGTTACAAATTCTGGCTAGGTGGAACAATTTTAGCTAGGCCAGGGGTTAGAGATAAGGGTTAAGGTTAGGGTTAAGTTTACGACTTAGATTAAAGGTTTAAGGTTAGGGTTAGGGGAAGGGTTAGTTAAAAACATTTAGGTTGGGGGAAAGGTTCGTTAACATGCTATGTAGTTGCAAAGTAGTAAGTAGTTGAAAAGTTGCTAATTAGCTGAAATGCTAAAGTTGTCCGTGTTGACATTCAAACTCGCAACCGTTGGGTTGCTAGACATTTGTGTTATACGCCCACCCATTCAACCCGACTAGGGCTATTGCAGTGACCATATTACCTGCACACCGGCAGTCATGAGTCATGACCGCAGTAAATTTGAAAAAAATTCCACATGACCGTTGAGTCATAGTAATCTCCTTTTATACACTCAGGACGACAATTAGGTTGTTACTCTAACAACCACTAGGTTGATAATGGCCTGGTACTCAGGGCTCTATTGTCCCTCTAACCACTCTGCCATCAGTGCAAATGCAATGAAAATCACATCAAACTCTTATCATGAAAACAGTATAATGCTTTTAAAACTCACCTCACTGTGATTCTCAATTTGAAGAAAGAAGTTCAAAAGGAGATTGAAATGGAGTGTAAAACATGGTCGCTGTGGATGTTGTTTCAAATCGTAACACAAAGAAATGGACGAAGCTTTCTAAGGTGATGATTAATTCAAAACACCAATACGCATATTAGAGCAAATGCATAGGCTTATGAGCCCAAGTCTGAATTAAAATGATGATTGTGCGGTTATACAATACAATACATAGCCTAAAGCATATTACGCATGGCAGAAAAACATAAAACAAAACTGAATTAAGATGTCTTTAGTACATAATTGGTCTAGCCTATACTCCAAAATTAAACAAATTTGAGTAATCGCCTTTGAGTGTGCACTGTATTATACTGGATGGACTAGGTTACCTTATACTATGCTCAAAAATGTCTATCCACGAGTCTGGGAGAGAACGTATAGCCCTAGGCGATGCTGTTGGTTCTTTGATTGTGCAGGGCGGCTTACAGTTAGCTTACAATTATAGTGAATTTGTATATGATTTTGAATAGCCTAGTAATAGGGATTTTGTTATATTTTCATAATTAATAGGCTGACATTACCTTTAGCTACAGAATATCTCTAAACTATGTGTTTCAATCTCCTCCTCTTTCTCCTTCATAGGCTTGGTTGTAGCAACCTCATGATGGGTGTAGAGAAAATTTGAGTATCATATCATGTAGACCTATCAATGTTACATTGAGCTGGGTGAATGGAATATGAATGACAGTCATCCAATATGTTGTAATAGAAATAAGGCCATGCTCATGAAAAAAAGCGAAATCGTCCAGCCTCATCTTAAATGGCACCGACAGCCACTGAATTTGAGATATTTGTAAAGACAAGATTAAATTGAGAATAGTCTGATGAGTTCAAAATATGATCACTTGATGAAAGAACAGCTGTGCAGCCTGAGGCAAGGAACAGAGCTCAAGCTTTTTTCCCGGCTTCCTCAAATCATCAATAGCCTATAGTCGCATCATGCAGCCCATATATATTTTAATTTCTAAGTTATTCTAAGGTTTGTATCATTCACAACTTAAGTTGCCAAATAACTCTAAATCTAGCATATTAGGTCCTGTTTCAAATTATACGCTCAACATAACCACGTCATATGCACACTTGCTCCAGAATGGGAAAAATAAACTTTCTATTTTATTTAGCTAAGTTCAATTATATTCTTCTTACTATAAAATAACATGATTTAAAATAATCTCACAAGACTAATTTTTTTATTTTACCTTTATTTAACCAGGTAGGCCAGTTCCCATTTACAACTGCGACCTGGCCAAGATAAAGCAAAGCAGTGTGACCAAAAAAAACAACACAGAGTTACACATGGCATAAACAAGAGTACAGTCAATAACACAATAGGAAAATCTATATACAGTGTGTGCAAATGGAGTAAGGAGGTAAGGCAAAAAAAAAATAGGCCAATAGTAGCGAAGTAATTACAATTTAGCAAATTAACACTGGAGGGATAGATGTGCAGATGATGATGTGCAAGTAGAAATACTGGTGTTCAAAAGAGCAAAAAAAGTAAATAAAAACAATATGGGGATGAGGTAGGTAGTTGGAATACCAGCCAGATAACTAATATTCTGTTCTCCTAAAATACATTTTATTCATGTTTTATTAGACCTGACTAAAATAAATAATGGATTTATTGTGATGGTGTATATTAAATTGATTTTTAGACTTTTTAAATGCAGATGTTCCAAAGACACACATCAGCGGCTTGAATGCAGCTTGTATGCATGGAGGTCTGGAGATGCTAAACTTGTTTATGTTAATTTACGGTCAATTACCGGAAAACCAGCAGTCTTTTGCATGACAATATCTAGCTGACAGAATTTCATGACCACCACAGCCCTAACCCGGACCAACCACTCTCCTCCTTAAGTAACCATCTGTCTTGTGTAACCATACCAAACTTAACATATTTTACAAAATGGAGTGACTCGGATTTACGAACCGAAAAGTAAGAAATGCTCTGAGACCAGGTTGAGCTGAAGGTTGACCCTGCGATTACCAGGACAAGCTTATTAGGGTAGCTACTTCTATGACAAAGTAACTGTGAGAGGCTATGTAACCATAAGAACTGATATTACTCTACTGCCATTTACAACATTGATGTTGCACTGTGCAGAGGTAATCAAGTCAACTATATCTGGCTAATGGGCTATCATAATAGCCATCAAAGAATCATGCCTGCACAATAGACAATGTTAAAATATTTGTGTAATCATGATCTAATTTAACTTTAGATCCATTCCAATTACTGCTTATGAGTTCAGATGTTTAATGCTAGTGACACCATGAATTAGGCTGAAAAACCTTCCCACTGTCTGACCATAAGCTCGATTGAGGCCCTTTAGCATGCTTCTGATTCATTTCCGGACATGCCTGACATGTGATTGCGTGAAATTGCATTTGGAATCCAGTAGGGAAATATTGCAATGTGTCTTAAATGGCTGTCCCATAATAGTTGGTTTGAGCTGCGCAAGCCGTTTGTATTTATCGTTGTCCTTAGGGAGTCTGAGCTGAGCCAGTCATACGCGTAATTGGGGCTAAATCTGATCAAATGCTTCATCATTTAGAGGGTATTTTAGCAAGCAGCCATTGAGATACATTACAATAGAGGTTTGCATTCATCTTAATGGTAATTTGCACATTCTTGCTCGGCTCTTAAGCAAATCCCCTGACATGTTCCTGTTGCTTGAGTTTGACTGAACGATCAGTCAGCTGGAAACTAGCTAGACAGTAGGGTAATGCTGGTAATGCTACAGTCACAACATCCTGTACGGGCAAATAGTGAGGAAGTAAAAAAAAAAATACGGATCAAGAAAAAGATTATGAAAGCCTTGACCCTAGTAAACAAATAGAATGCTTTTAGTTCGAACACCAGGGAGGCTGCCAGCAGCATAGTCCCTAAGTCCAGCACAAAATGGTCAATTAGTGAGGTCCTTAAAAATGAACAATTTCATCAAGCATATTTAGACCATTTGCTAATGTGGTGGATATGTATGTGCCTTTTTTTATGTTCAGCTGCCATTATGAAAGTAGCCTAATTGTCGCCAACCAGCTAATATGGTCTCAGTGTGAGACAGCAGCACTAATAGGACTGGTCTCTCTCCCTCTGAGATGGTCACTGCAAAACCCCCTCCAAAGGGCCCTTTCTGAGAAGAGTCACTGCTGGTTTCTCTGTGAGGCATATTCAGGCTTCCTTTCAGCAAGCTTTCTACTGGAGCAGACAAGACCAAGCGTTAGATGCAGCATCCCATGCTATCTCCTAAACACACACATTGCTTAGAATGAATAAGGATTCTTGGGATGATTGGAGGAGTCTGTGCTGTCCAATGGTACATGGACACAGAGATAAAAAAAATAATACCTTTCTTTCAGGTACAATAATGCAGAGACCCAGCCATCCTTAGGCAAGTTGCTGTTTTTGTTACTCCCAGCGTGATGCATTGGTCAATAGGGTATAGTCAAACGCTGTCGCTTGACTTGGAAGAGAAAGGCACGATTTGGAAAAATGTATTGAAGTATCAAGTAATGCATTGCCTCAGGATTCCAGGTCATGCTTCATGATGACATGGCTGCAGACAATGTGTCATTTGTAATCAATAAGCCTGTCCTGGGGATATGTCAAACTACATGTATGCATGATTTGTAGTGTGGCTCACATGAAAGTCAGGATGAAGGAAGGAAGCAGTAGGATAAAGATGAAGAGAATAGAGAATAAATATGTCCAATGCACTATTCAAAAAGGGATCAAGACAGTTTGTCTCTTCCACTTTATCTCTATTCCACTTTACTGCTCGAACCACATCATACAAAAAAGTAATCAAACTATGAAATATCTCAACAATCCTTGGAACCTTTGAAACCACCGATGATAACGACATCATGGTAACAATCCATAAAGCGTGGTGTGTGTCCGTGTGGCCTTCTGACACGTCCGGGACCAGAAGGAACTCATCCGACTGGGCCCTGTGGCAGTCCATCAACTGTCTCATTCAGAAGGAAAGGTCAAAGGATAGGAAGCCAGGGAACACCTGCTGGAGGTGATCATTAATAAGCAGTTTGCTGCCCTGTCAGCATTAGGCTTTTAACAAATGTGCCATATTGAATTGGAAGAAGGAAAGGATTCGGGTCGATGGGTGGGTAAGTGCAGCCGTTGTGCATTATTATTCTGATGAGCGTCCTGAACAGATGTGTGGCGTCATTGTTGTTGATGCAGAGCAGAGCGGTTGCATCTTTTGATGATGAAGTAAAGTTTGGCGTAGTCAGATGGCTATATATGAAGCAAGTGTGGTTTGTCAGTTGTGTTGGTTACGCTACATGCGTGAGTGATTGTGAACTGCCTGGCTTATCTGTCATTGTAGGTCCTTGGATGGAGGGCCTGTGTCAGACCCTTTACAATTATTTTCAGACCCTTTGCAGTCTTGTGTTATTTATTATTAGGAAAATGTCACATTGTATACAGTATATAAAAGTAATAATACTGATACAGTATATCTCTGTCAACTCCTGTACTTGTTTGCATGTATAGATTTGCTCAACCTCATATGGTTTGTGTGCTCACCATTTCACACTGATGATGGCTTAATGCCGAAAAGTTTGTGTTTTGTTTTCACCTTTCATTTATGTACTTTCCTGCACTACGAACTTTCGGGCATTTAAGCATCAGTTTTGGATTTATTCCTCTTTTTCTTCAGTGTGCGGGTCTCCATCTCTGCCTGTATTCTCATTTTGATTCCTGACACTATTTTGTATAAAGGACCTTAAAAGAGTGCACACAGCAGCCTCTTATCATTTCCATTATTAGGTTACCAAGACAACCATCACACAAGGATTACTACCAAGGCCAGCCAAGCTTGAAAGGAGATGAATGTGCAAAACTTACAATTATTGCTTTAACTACTGTTCCCTGAAGGAGGGAATGAGGTACAACACAGCTATGGGGAGTTCACGTGCTAGCTCCCTCTACTGAAGAACATTAGAATCACACCTGACAAGGCCAATGAACACGTGCCTCCCCGGAAGCCGTGCCTTACACAGGTGACAAACCCGAGGATTCATTCCCTCAATTCAGTACCGCTCTTCACCGAGTCCAGAACTGGGTGGCACGGGGCCGAACAGGTGTTGTACCTTGTTTAGGTACAGCCATAACTGTACATTCCCTTTCAGTCGGTCAACTCAGTACAACACAGCTATTGGGATATGAAATCAGTGCTCTGCCTAATGACCCTCTCCTGCCCCAGCCGTAAGCACACTGTGGGCTGCACTGGGGGCAGTCACATCCAATTGGGGCGAGCAACGCTGGAAACCGGCCTCCCTCCGCAGGGACAAGAATTCACGATTCTCAACTGAGTCTAACTCGAGATTCAGAAATGGAATGTGCTGAGATGAAGTCAAACAGCTCTTCTCTTGATTCATTATGAAACCTAGAGACTGAACATGGGAAACCAGCATGGATCTGTGAAACAGTACCTGCTCCCTCAACTCCGCTACCACAAGCCAATCGTCCATGTAGTCCAATATTGTGAGCCCCAGACACCGCGTTGGATGCCAAACCCGCCTCCACAACCTTGGTGAAAGTGTGAGACGAGAGGGAAAGCCCAAAGGGAGGACCAGAAACTCTGAACTTCCTGTGAGGGGGCTTTATGGCCACATGAAAGTACAAATCCTTTAGATAGATGGAGGTGAACCAATAGCCCGCAACAACCGTAAGCATACCTCATTTGTAGACCCTGAAGTGCTTGTTTAGGGCATGCAGGTCTAAATTGGAATGAAAAGTCCCACCCCTTCTGGGAACCAGAAAATACTAGCTGTACTAGCCATCCTCTGACCAAACATGGGACACACACAACTACTTGTGCCTGTACCCCAACGGCACTGTTTGTATAATCCAGAGCAACACTGGGCATGGTCGACAGACAGCAAGTCTCCCGTAAAGTGCCAAATTCTCCCAGTCGCACCTTGTGGACTGGGAGAATTTGGTTATTTTTTCATGCCTTTTTCAATTTCCACCATTCTTTACAACTGGGCCTGACTGTGGGGAATTGACTTTTTTTATTCCTCTCACATGTAGAGGACACAAGACTCTTGGCCAATGTTCCCTCTAACTGAGCACATTTCAGGTCTGCTGAGCAAAAACTTGAATGTTGTGAAAATTCTGTGCAACTTCCAACACGCATTTACTGTGAAGACTGAGGGTGTACCCGCTTTTTAACAGTGGCCATGTAGGTTACTGTGGCTATTTGATAATAATGTAGACCTACCAGAGTGGCCTGCCATCAAAAACAATGGTGAAAATGCGTCCCATAAGATTTTAACATGGAAATAGCTGTTCTATCATTCAGCCTACAGTAGCAACCAATGTGTGGTGTTCAATGTAGGCCTACATTCCATGAGACTTTTGAGAGAGAAAAATTTACAGGGCTTGACATTAACTTGTTAATCCAGTTGTCCGTCAGACAAGGAAGTGACTGAAAATGTTATGATGTTTGATGCAAGAAACCACTTTACAAAATAAAATGCTTTATTATTACCATACCATTATTACAGAGAATCAGACAAATTATGCTACCCTCTGTCTATTGGCGATTTAGCTTATTCAATCCTGTCTCAAAATACAACAGTGCCCCTTTAAGACAAAAAAGCTCTTTCCCTTACTTGCTTTTCAAAGATGTCTAGAAATGTACATGTTTTGTGCTCTTGTAGGAAACAATCACTCCCCTATTGCTAAGGGTATGAACAAAATGTGCACACGTGGCTACATGCAGCTCTCGCTTTGATCTCAAAACAACGCATCTACTCTCTCTCATGCTGTAAACACAGTCCAGTTCAAAGCAACTGGCACAGATCCATACATGGATCGGAGTAGATAGGCCTACTGCAGCTCTGATTGTTTATGCTGCACCGGTCTGTGTAAAGTACAGGCTGAGTAGTTTGTGTCAATGCTGAGTAATTTGTGTCAATGCAATAGAATCCTACTTCGATGTGTACAGCCTTCAACAAAATCTCTTGCATAGTTAGTTTTGTTTCATTATGTTGATTTGAAAGTGGCTAATTTTGCGTTGATTCAATCACAATTGCCACAGTAAATGTACAATGTTGATAGTGTTAACAGGGAAATCTCTAGAACAGTGGTCACCAACCTTTTGAGTCAAGATCACTTTGAGTCAAAATGCAAGCCGAGATCTTACCGCTCAGATAGTTTTTTTTTACATGACTCAAAAAACATAAGCCTATGCAACATTTACCAATTAAAAAGAGTACTGTAGCAATGAGGTTTGTGCAGTAAGCTTTAGGCTCAATACATTGGCATATTGGCTTTGCTTGAATTGCCATGCATTGTTGTTGGGCCATTTTTTAAAATTATATTTCAAACTTTGAGGTAGGCTACAGTATAAATGTGACCGACCGGCTCAAATCGGTCTTATGTAGCAAAATTAGAAATATATATATATATATATTTTTTACATTGGATTAAAGTAGAGACTCTGGTAAATGGTATATCATACACTACAGCTGAGTAACAATCAGAAAGTAATTTTGCTTTGAAAGTTGATAAACTTGTAAACTCACTTTTGAGAAAATGGCCTTTGAATCTTTTGGTACTACTACTAGAGAGCCATTCTTTGTCTACACCCATTCAGTATCATTCACACCACCCATCTCTTTAAGGGTTGATCCGAGAATTCTATACTAGCAACAGAAGTCAAGCACCCAAGCTAACTTCTTAGCTACTTCCAGACACAAATGACAGAACAACTCACTGAACATTACTCGCCCTAGCAGAGCTGGTTAGCCTGTTATGTTATCCAGAGCTTTGGTGACTGCAACTGTGCTGTCAGATTGTCCGTTCCTAAATTCAAAATGTGTTGCTCTCGGAGCATGCAGAAGGCACACCGGACCCTCTGGCCGATGAGTAGGATTGATCCGAACATTCTGACCTCACAACGGCAGTCAAGCACCCAAGACAGTCATGAAGAGGGCACGACAAAGCCTATTCCCCCTCAGGAAACTAAAAAGATTTGGCATGGGTCCTGAGATCCTCAACAGGTTCTACAGCTGCAACATTGAGAGCATCCTGACCGGTTGCCTGGTACGGCAATTGCTCGGCCTCCGAACACAAGGTACTTCAGAGGTACGTACGGCCCAGTACATCACTGGGGCAAAGCTGCCTGCCATCCAGGACTTCTACACCAGGCGGTGTCAGAGGAAGGCCCTAAAAATTGTCAAAGACCCCAGCTACCTCAGTCAGAATGTTCTCTCTACTACCGCATGGCAAGCGGTACCGGAGTGCCAAGTCTAGGACAAAAAGGCTTCTCAACAGTTTTTACCCCCAAGCCATAAGACTCCTGAACAGGTAACCAAATGGTTACCCGGACTATTTGCATTGTGTGCACCCCCAACCCTTCTTTTACGCTGCTGTTACTCTCTGTTTATCTTATATGCATAGTCACTTTAACTATACATTCATGTACATACTACCTAAATTGGCCCGACCAACCAGTGCTCCAGCACATTGGCTAACCGGACTATCTGCATTGTGTCCCACCACCCGCCAACTCCTCTTTTTACACTTCTGCTACTCTCTGTTCATCATATATGCATAATCACTTTAACAATACCTACATGTACATACTACCTCAATAAGCCTGACTAAAAGGTATCTGTATATTGCCTTGCTACTCTTTTCTCAAATGTCTTTTTACTGTTGTATTATTTATTTAATTACACACACACACACACACACACACACACACACACACACACACACACACTTTTTTGCACCATTGGTTAGAGACTAAGTAAGCATTTCACTGTAAGGTTTACACCTGTTGTATTCGGCGCACGTGACAAATACACTTTGATTTGATTTGTAACTGTGCTGCTGGCAACAATTTAATTACGCTGTTTTGCCAACGTTTACTGACACCGACCATATACAATGGGTGTTGAGTGTTTGTATATTCATCAATTATTCTGCTCCCTGGCACACTCAGACAAGAGTGCTCTGAAATTGGAGTAGAAGGCCAGACTGAATTTACGAATGCACACAAAATGGTGGCTTACATAGTGGATGGGGTCTTTTGTTAAGACATGTAGCTAGCTAGCTAGGTAAACAATGAACCATAATCCCAACTCATGATGTTACTACCCTGCATGAATCTGCAGGTAGCTAACCAACAAGGTTCACTGTTAGCTAGATAACATTAGGCTATAGCTAGCCAAGCAAATAGCTCTGAGATATGAATAATAAGATCATACACATAACATTAGCTAGCGAGCCAGCCAGCTAACGTTAGCTAGCTAAGTAAACAATGAACCATAATCCCAACTCATGACTTTACTACCCTGCATGAATCTGCAGGTAGCTAACCAACCAGGTTCAATGTTAGCTAGCTAGCCAAGCAGGTGTAATATCTGAAAATGTAGCTAGCTAGAATATCTTACCTGTGTACATCATCATGGATGAACGAGTCTCCTATCGGATGCCATGGTTGCTCTTAGTTTGAAGATGTAATCCGGAGACAAGTGTTTTCTCTATCATACTCGAATTCCATTGACTTCAAAACTCTCCTCCAGAAAGTGGATGCCTGTTTTAATACAAGATACTTTTTTTTAAAAGCCATGTTAGACAGGATTATCTAGACGTACTAACCAGCTCAAATAGACAGAAGCGTGCTATATGGCAGACCAATCTAAACTCATCTCTCGGCATGTCGAGCCCACTCATTATCTCAGCCAATCATGTCTAGCGGGAAGGTTGGTGTCTTTTTATGTGGCTAAACCAACTAGGCTCATAATTTTACAATTGTATTTGTATTTACAGATGGCATACAAGTTTGTACTAAGGCACAGGAAAGTTCACATGTTCAAGAAGGCAATTCTGACAAATAAAATGTACTTTATTTTTTTTATTTTTATGTTCAAACGGCTCTCCTGTGAAGTAGTGACCCACGACACACACCTAGTTTCCTGAAACGGGTCACATATGATCACATCAGTAATAGATCTGTTGTTGTGTTACTTGTGAAGCACAGATGAGTGAGCATACATTTAAATCATTTGCTTTTTAGTTTACTGGGCTGATGGTGCCTGCATCTGATGGTCACTGCATCTGATTTTCAGTCTCAGGGGAGGGAGAGAGCAGACTGAGGATCCGCCTCTCAATATCGTCCACTCTCCCTTTCCTCCACTGACACTGACCAAAAAGGGACACCCTCTTCCAGATGATGGCGAAACTCGAAGCAGAATCGGGTGCACCTACTGCCAACAGCCTGAGACAAAAAAAAAATTTATTGGTGTTTTTTTTTACAAAAATGTTTGCCGATCAACTGGGAATGCCTCGGAGATCGAACAGTCGATCGCGATCTAGTACTTCTCTCTGTGGGCTGATATTTCTGCTGCAGCAGTCCCTGGGGAGCTCCCCGGCAGTCTCAGACTGTGCGCAGCATAGAGGGAATATTGCTTTTGACACCCGTGAATACCATGGAACTTGGGGTAGAAACAATGTGTTTTTACGTGCCAACATTTGCCTGAAGCCTGGTTCACTCTGGGTTCGGGGGCTTGTGCTACTTGGGGGTACTGTTGTTAGAGTGAACATCTGGGGAGCGGGACAAGAGGGGACCCCAACCCATGCCAGTTCCCCTCTCATCGCGCTAGGTGTGCAGGTGTTACACGCATTGAAAATAGACCCAGGAAAAAATCGTTATCATGGAGATTATCATGACCAGCAGTCATAGGCACCGGTGACACAGCACCTTGTAACCCAGCTGGAAAAGGGACAGACAGCTTTGAAAAACTGTGTGTTTGTGTCTGCATGTAGCTCTCTCTATCTCGCTCTCCCTCTCTCTGAAACACACCTGCAAGGTGTAGTACCACATAGGGCCAGCATGCAAATAAGCCTCCTCTCCTGCAGGGAGAATATGTGGGAAACCAAATTGGATCGAATGTAATTCAGTTCACCAGGGGAATGAATCAATAATGCGGAGAAATGGCTTTCAGAGAGATGAGAGTGCCCCCTTCCTTGTTTAAAATGCTCCTGTTTGGAGTGCAATCTTTGCTGATAAGTCATGCTTCTCCATGCTGCAGCGAGGTAATCAGAAGTTATAGTTATTGCCGGCTGATGCCTGACTTCGTCCTTTGTTGTGATTTAGACAGTACAGCACTTCAGATAGAATGGCTTTTCTGTTTGGAATCTCTCAACTGTGTTTCTGTGCTGACTTGACACTCAGTTTAAGGGAGGGAAATTGTTGCCACCACTGCACTTATTTGCTCAAATACGTTTCATCAAGGAGAGTACCACCCGATAACTTGACACACACACACACACAGACACACACCAAGAAAACTTTATCTAGCATACAGTAAGTTACTGAAGAAATCTTTACTATACAACAAACTGTACATTGAGTTGTTGTTTGGCAAGACTGATCAAATCACAATCAAATTAGATTTATTTTTGTTTTCTAGTCACAACCCATTTAAAAAAGATAACACACAAATAAATGTAATGGACAAGGATACTTAATCCAGTTGCACAACTTGCACACATTATTGGCCTCTTTCACCATATGTTTTCATTTTCGCTAAACTCTACAGTCCAATCGCATGTGTACGTCAAAGGAAAATACAAAAAGTCTGCATTTGTTTACCACTTCAAAATGCTGTCAAAACAAACAAGTACAGGAAACTGAATCAATAGCCCTCTCAACCCAAATATTTTATCCAAAAATCTGTCATATAATCTCTCATGTGTAGTGTTAATTAATGTATGTTCGGCTACATCTTCTGGCAGACCTTTATCATGTACTGTGTGTTTATGTAAACTGGCGGCTTATGGTGTGTGGTTTTCCCAGGCTGGGGGGGGTAGAGCTGGATCCATTAGCAACCATTAGTGGGCTCTGAAGAGGTCCCCTCTGTGTCTAAGGCTGATAAAAGCTTCTTCAGGCAGGAGGTCGAAATGGGAGGGATAGTGGGAGGCAGACAGGCAGGCAGGGAAGGTGGGAGAGAAGGAGGCAGTGGTGGCTGGAAGCCTTCCCTAATGACAGGTTCTGCTCTCCTCTCACGCCTCGCTGGGACAGAGGGAGCCGCTGGGGGCCCATCTGATAGAGAGTGAAAGGAAGAGAAGGGAGAAGAGGAAGAGGTCCTGAAGATGAAGAAAAGTGGTTAAGAAGAGGAAGTAGGGGAGTGGGGTAAGTTGAGCCATTTTTTTTACCTTCAGCATCACGCCATCAAGGGAAACATAGTATTCTTTCTAGCAAATAGATCTACATATATTTCAGGATGTTGTGTATCTCAGGAAATAATCAGAATGTATGTAAAGATTACAGCTTTGAAAACATAGCTTGTCCAGAAAAAGTGGTCTCTTGGTAAAACTTACCCCGGAATGGGGTAAGTTGAGACAGGGTCATTTAAGCCGCCTACACATTTCTGTACTGAATTAAATATTACCACTACCTTTTTAAAACCATGTCTAGCTTTATTTCCCAAACACAATTCAACACAATCAAGATCCCGTTTTTGTCTTTTAATCATTTGAAGCATCTTTAAGCACTTTTTGTTTTACACTTTTAACATAGGCCAGGCCCTGTTGATACCTCACATCCCAGCGATCCCTTGCATTATGCCTGGGAACCAAACAGTACATTTTTATCAACTTGCCATTGGCTCAACCATTGGCTTAACTTACCCCAAGGCAAACATTTAGACTATATTAACCCACACAGCTACAAGGATGCTTATAGAGACTGTTAAGGTTCTCTTCTTCCTCTGAAGAGGAGGTGTAGCAGGGATCGGACCAAAATGCAGCGTGGTTACTATTAAACATCTTTAATAAAGATGATAACAAACAATACAAAACAATAAACATAACACGAAACCCTAACCAGCCTTATCTGGTGCAAACAGAGACAGGAACAATCACCCACGAAACACTCAAAGATTTTGGCTGCCTAAATATGGTTCCCAATCAGAGACAACGATAAACACCTGCCTCTGATTGAGAACCACTCTAGGCAACCATAGACTTACCTAGACAACTATACTACACCACAATCCCATAACCTACAAAAAACCCAAGACAAAACACACCACATAATTAACCCATATCACACCCTGGCCTGACCAAAATAATAAAGAAAACACAAAATACTAAGACCAGGGCGTGACAGGGACTCCAACTGAAGTATAGAACAATCTTTAAATTATCTACTTTGGTTTAGATACAAGCATCATGAAACCTCTAACACAAGAAATTCATTTGACTTGGTGAAAATCTGTTTTTGGACCTACCTTGCTTGCCACTTTTTCCATGAGGTTACTTTATTCATAGACTCCATGAAATTATGACAATTTATACATTTTTTGGTATGGTTTTCTAGAAACAAGGGTGGCTCAACTTACCCCTTTGGCTCAACTTTCCCCATTCTCCCCTATAAAAAGGAATTAGAGGTGTGTGTGAGGAAAACGAGAGTATTCATGAGGAACAGACGAAGACATGGAGGTGACATGGTGAAGAGGAGGGTCACAGGATCAACCAGAGAGCCATAGCAGGGGAGATGTACAGTACAGTAGTGATGCAGCTCTCGCATTGAGGGCTTTTCTCCTTTCCTCTGTCAGGTTAATCTGATGTCATTATCTGTTGGCAGTCACTGTGATGACTGCAGTGCCTGAGAGAGGGGCCACAGACAGTGCGGCTTGGTGCTCTGCGAAGACGGTGAGATGTGAGAGCTGTCTGAGTGCCCACTACTTTCCGCCGATCCATCCCATCAAGCGGAATCTGTGAAAAACAAGTGTTTATCAGGGCGACTTGGGCCAACTAGCCTCCCTGCTTTTCATGTCTCAGAGAAGAGAGAGAATGAAATAGAGAGAGAGCTAGAGAGAAAGCAAACAACAATAATCAGAGCACTAGGGGCCACCGCTCGCAAAAACAATGGATTGGAATTTAATGGGTTGGTCATACTCAATCAGATCCAATGCAACAGCGGCCCCAATGGTCACCAGAGGACCTGAGTGGAATTAGAACTTGTTTTGGAGCACTGATTGTCTGATAGATGGATAGTTAGAGGCCTGACGCCCCCTGCATTGGAAATACAGTGGCTGACCCTGTAGAATGTAACTGAAGTATTTTATACATAAAAGGATAGAAGTGTGAGAACTGTAGAGCACCAGAAAAACACACAGTGCACATGCATACAACTGTACATACACACTTCATATGTACATGTATATACTATATTCTAGTCAAGGCTCATCCTACAAAACTACTGCTGTATGCACCTTTTCTATTCATATACATATATATTGTCTGTACACATCATCATATACTGTACATTTATATTCCGGACTCTGAAATTGCTCGTTCTACTATTTAAATATTTCTTAATTTGTTTATTTGTTTATTTAGGATTTGCGTGTATTGTTTTGTACTGTTAGCTATTAATGCATTGTTGGAGCTAGGAACATAAGCATTTTATTACATGCGCGATAATATCTGCAAAATATGTGTACGCAACCAATAGAATGTGATTTGATTTGACACAAAAATGCATTCCTACACTCAAACACACGCACAGGCAAGAGTGATACAGTACAGTACAGTAGACTATGCTCGAGTAAGGTTGCCTGCCTATCACTCAGCAGAGCACACAATGCCGCTGTGTAGCGGTTATCACTCTGGTGCATCTGTGCAGCTGCTGTCTTTTGAATATTACACCAAAAAGTGATGACAGCCACGCTTCATCGGGCCAGACCCACATTTCGGAGTATCAATGTGTGACCACTAAATGCTCACTGTACTAACAGGCTGGTAGAATGCACTGAGTCAGTGAGGTCATTCTACAGAACACTCCATGGGTAGTTTCACAACATATAATATTGTGAATGATAAGGCCATTGTATAATCTATGATGTAGACTCGACATGTACCTACTGTACTGTATATCAAATAAATATCAGTGTCTTAAGTGAATCGCCACCTTCCTCTAGTTCTCCTCCATCGAATCATGTTTTTGTTTAGTACCTCCCCTCCAGCAATTTATAAAAAGCAATTGAGAGCTTTGGGATTGCTGTACTTCAGTCTGTTTGTGGGAGGGTTGTTGTGAACATGTGACAAGATGGATGTTTGGAGGCATCCTAGTAGAAAACATGATTCCACTTCACACTTAATGGACTGGCAAGCCTCGTCTAAGAGTCTTGAAGAGAAGAATGCGAGGGCGCCCAGCCGAGGTGCCTATCCAACACTATCCAACACTTATGACATCCAAACACAACGCCCATCTCATCTGTTCTCACTGGCACTGCTTGGCCAACACTGGGATGGGGTGTTGCCACAAACGCGTGCAGTGTTATACAGTGTGGCTGGACAGCTAGAAGAATCATCCAAGTGTATAATAATGTATCATTTCCAACTATTATGTAACAGTCATATTTCAGGATATACATAGAAGCTAATCAAGTTTTTTATATAGGAAAAGTACTCTGAAAGACCTATACAGAACTTATTTTTAAAGTATTGGTTAAAGTGTTTCAGTCCCAATTATATCCAATAACTGAAATTTGCCTGTCCTGCTTGCGGTCAAACCCAGGACATCTTTCAATATCACAAAGCTTCAAAGCAGCCTTAATCTCATCTCACATCTCCCCACCACTACAAAGTGCCTAACGCACTCGCCCACACACACACACACACCCCGACTGCTTCAAACCTTTTTTTAAAGTTCCCCAACCCTGAGCAGCCAAGCATCAACAAAGTGAGTCGAGGAGAGCAGGGGAGAGGGGAGGCAGGCTGACCTGACCTCCATAGCGGAGGTGACTTTGATATTCCCCGGGTGTGCGTTCAAGTGGTCCGATTAAAAGCCTTTTATTCACAATGACCTTTCTCTGCCTCCTTCCTGGGAGAAATCTCTCCTCTTTTCCTTCGATGCAACGACAGGACTTCCCTGGAAACAAAAACCCAGGTGGCAGGTTGACACAAAGTCAATACGGAAGACATGTTTGTGTTTGAGCACATGCGCTGACCTCTTTGTTTACCACAGTGAGCCTGAGCAGGAGGGCACACCCCAACAGATAGACAAAAGTAGGTTAGGTTAGCATTACATTACCTTGTCTTCACATACCTGCTATGTGCAGTTGCAACATAGTTTTGTTGGCTAACTACGTTGTACTGCCACTTTTTATTCAACCTTTTGTTTTCACAGGAAGTCATGCTGAGAACAATGTTTATTTTACAGATGAGCCCTGTATCAAACATGAAATACACACATCAATACACAAAAAGATATACACAATCATATAAAACAAACATTCTTCAGTGAAAAGGTCCTAAATCAGCCATCTAAATTACCTTAGAGACACCAACTCTTCCAATTTTAGAGAGCTTTGGAGATTATTCCACAAGTAAGGTGCAAAAACACTAACAGCAGATTTACTTAAATCAGCTGAGATTGAAGGATCTCCAGAATTAGCCATCCCTGAGACCGGGTCTGGTAGATCGTACGTCTGTACAGTGGCTTGCAAAAGACTTCACCCCCCTTGGCATTTTTTCTATTTTGTTGCCTTACAACCTGGAATTTTTGTGGGGTTTGTATCATTTGATTTACATAACATTCCTACCACTTTGAAGATGCAAAATAGTTTTTGTGAAACAAACAAGAAATGAGACAAAAAACTAAAAAAAACTATTCAACCCCCCCCCCCCCCTCCCCCAAAAGTCAATACTTTGTAGAGCAACTGCAAGTCAACTGCAAGTCTTTTAAGTATGTCTCTATAAGCTTGGCACATCTAACCACTGCGATTTTTGCCCATTCTTCAAGGCAAAATTGCTCCAGCTACTTCAAGTTGGATGGGTTCCACAAAAGTACAGCAATCTTTAAGTCATACCACAGATTCTCAATTGGATTGAGGTCTGGGCTTTGACTAGACCATTCCAAGACATTTAAATGTTTCCCCTTAAACCACCCGAGTGTTGCTTTAGCAGTATGCTTAGGGTCATTATCCTGCTGGAAGGTGAACCTCCGTCCCAGTCTCAAATCTCTGGAAGACTGAAACAGGTTCCCCTCAAGAATGTCCCTGTAATTAGCGCCATCCATCATTCCTTCAATTCTGACCAGTTTCCCAGTCCCTGCCGATGAAAAACATCCCCACTGCATGATGTTGCCACCACCATGCTTCACTGTGGGGATGTGTTCTCGGGGTGATGCGAGGTGTTGAGTTTGTGCCAGACATGGAGTTTTTCTTGATGGCCAAAAAGCTCAATTTTAGTCTCATCTGACCAGAGCACCTTCTTCCACAAGTTTGGGGAGTCTCACACATGCCTTTTGGTGAACACCAAACGTGTTTGCTAATTTTTTCAATTGCTTTTTTTCTGGCCACTCGTCCATGTAGCCCAGCTCTATGGAGTATACGGCTTAAAGTGGTCCTATGGACAGATACTCCAATCTCTGCTGTGGAGCTTTGCAGCTCCTTCAGGATTATCTTTGGCCTCTCTGTTGACTCTCTGATTAATTCCCTCCTTGCCTGGTCTGTGAGTTTTGGTGGGCGGCCCTCTCTTTGCAGATTTGTTGTGGTGCCATATTCTTTCCATTTTTTAATAATGGATTTAATGGCTCCGTGGGATGTTCAAATTTTCTGATATTTTTTTATAACCCAACCCTGATCTGTACTTCTTCACAACTTTGTCCCTGAACTGTTTGGAGAGCTCCTTGGTCTTGATAGTGCTGCTTGCTTGGTGGTGTCCCTTGCTTAGTGGTGTTGCAGACTCTGGTGCCTTTCAGAACAGGTGTATATAAACACTGAGATCATGTGACAAATCATGTGACACTTAAATAAAGTCCACCTGTGTGCAATCTAACTCATTACTTGACTTCTGAAGGTAATTGTTTGCACCAGATCTTATATAGGGGCTTCATAGTGTCATCACTGTCCTGATCAGGTCAGGTTACAGGAGACCACAACCCTACAGATTATCTCTCAACCCCAACAGAGGAGGAGATCTAGAGGTCTGAAGATGTGGGGATTTTATGAACACTCACGCCCATGGTAAATCTTAGGTCACAGACAAATTCCTTTTGTCCTGTTACCATGGAGAACCAGCCTCAGAACATTAAACATTAAATAAAGGTACTTTGGAACAATGGTTTCCATCAGCCACAATGGTGGTCATGACGATAGATGGAATATGAAAATGTATGTCATTTTTGTTTTGTTATTAAAGGTTAATAGATGACGTTATTACGAAAACATTGTAATGTCAACAGTTTACCTAGTATATGTTTGATGTTTATACATTGTACGTTGTATGGAAAATGTCCAAATCAAAGAGAATGTTTTGGTAAAGATGAAATGTGAAGTTAGTTGTCTAAAATTGGATTTGAGTCAAATCTAGACCTTGTCCATTACTTGGTACGCCCAGAGAATTGCCCTAAAGGCGGTTACGCCCACTTCTGACCCAAGGGTATAAAACCTGTGGGTGAAGAATTTACAGATAAGACTATGTGACCCAAGCTGCAGCCGAGGTCTAAAAAAGTCTACGAACCCAAAACGGCACACAAATTTAAAGACAAAGAAATATTTTCTACCCAAGCTACGGATGAGTAGCTGTGTCTAAGCGGGTGAATTCAAGTCGAACCACCTAGCCTCCACTCCTCATCGAATCGGGGTATCTACACTGTTTCATTACTGTTGTTGGCTCTGCGCTACAGAGCTGTCTGTCCTCAGAAGAGCCCTTCCAGAGCAAGGGCGAGGGAACAGACTCCTAAGCCAAAAGGTCACTGACATTGTGAGGACAACCAAAGAGTTGCGCCGGAGAAGTGCGCCATTGAGCAGCCTGAACGGTCCACACGGAGAACCCATGGACACCTTCCCCACGTATTTACATCATTATATTCTGACCCATAAGAGCGGCAGTTTGGGGCAAGGCTAGTGTTAGAATAAGCATAGCTGACAAATTAACCCAAATGTATATTTCTCTCGTGTACTTTCTCTTTTTCTCTCTCTTTTAAATCCCCATTTTGGGTAACACCTGCCATAGTGTGTTGGCCCATTATACTAAGTTCTAATCAATAGCCTAGAATGTGTTTTTGTGTATGTATATCTTTCATCATAATTTTTGCTTTCTAGTAAATAAATACTCAACTAAGATTGGTGTGGTACGAACGTGCAGATTCCCGGATGATGCGACATTCAGAACGAGACTGTAGAGGTAACCGGTTCATTAGCGGCTGTTGTAAAATTGATATTCTGATATTCTTTGAGTTAATTTGGGAAATATAAACTCAATAAAACTAATTTTCCCATGGTGCCCAGGTTAATAAGTTAATAATTGCTTGATTCAGTTAATCACCAATTAGAAACCTTTAATCATTCGATGAGCAACAGTCGACACATTAACTAATACAACGTCACGACAATAGCAAAGGGGGTGAATACAGTTGAAGTCTGAGGTTTACATACACCTTAGCCAAATACATTTAAACTCAATTTTTCATAATTCCTTAAATTTATTCCAAGCAAAAATGTGTTAGAATCACCACTTCATTTTAAGAAAGTGAAATGTCAGAATAATAGTAGAGAGAATCATTTAATTCAGCTTTTATTTATTTCATCACATTCCCAGTGGGTCAGAAGTTCATATACACTCAATTAGTATTTGGTAGCATTGCCTTTAAATTGTTTAACTTGGGTAAAACGTTTCGGGTAGCATTCTACAAGTTTCCCACAATACGTTGGGTGAATTTTGGCCCATTCCTCCTGACAGAGCTGGTGTAACTGAGTCAGGTTTGTAGGCCTCCTTGCTCACACACGCTTTTTCAGTTCTGCCCAGGGCTTTGTGATGGCCACTCCAATACTTTGACTTTGTTGTCCTTAAACGTCTTATGGCTGAGATCCGGTTAATGGGATCGACTTGACAACAGCCAGTAAAAGTGCAGGGCGCCAAATTTAAACAACATAAATCTCATAATTGAAATTCCTCAAACATACAAGTATTATACACCATTTTAAAGATAAACTGGTTGTTAATCCCACCACAGTGTCCGATTTCAAAAAGGCTTTACGACGAAAGCATACCATGCGATTATGTTAGCTCAGCACCTAGTCACAGAAAAACACAGCCATTTTTCCAGCCAAAGAGAGGAGTCGCAAAAAGCAGAAATAGAGACAAAATTAATCACTAACCTTTGATGATCTTCATCAGATGGCACTCATAAGACTTCATGTTACACAATACATGTATGTTTTGTTCAATAAAGTTCATATTTATATCCAAAAATCTCAGTTTACATTGGTGTTATGTTTCCAAAACATCCAGTGATTTTGCAGAGAGCCACAACAATTTACAGAAATATTCATCATAAATGTTGATGAAAATACAAGTGTTATACATGGAATTGAATATGTACTTCTCCTTAATCCAACCGCTGTGTCAGATTTCAAAAAAGCTTTACTGAAAAAGCACACCATCCAATAATCTGAGTACAGCGCTCAGACACAAAAACAAGCCATACAGATACCCTCCATGTTGTGGAGTCAGTAAAAGTCAGAAATAGCGTTATAAATATTCACTTACCTTTGATGATCTTCATCAGAATGCACTCCCAGGAATCCCAGTTCCATAATAAATGTTTGTTTTGTTCGATAAAGTCCATCATTTATGTCCAAATACCTCCATTTTTTTCGCGCTTTTAATTCACAAATCCAAATTCACGAGGCCAGACGGAAAGTCAAAAAGTTCCATTACAGTTCGTAGAAACTTGTCAAACGATGGATAGAATCAATCTTTAGGATGTTTTAAACATAAATCTTCAATAATATTCCAACTGGACAATTCCTTTGTCTTTAGAAAGGAAAAGGAACTAACTCTCACGGGAGCGCGCAAGACTGAGCTCATGGCATTCTGCCAGACACCTGAAACAAGGTTCTAAAGACTGTAGAAATCTAGTGGAAGCCTTAGGAAATGCAATATGACCCCATAGACACTGTATATTGGATAGGCAAAGACTTGAAAAACTACTATCCTCAGATTTCCCAACTTCCTGGTTGGATTTTTCTCAGGTTTTTGCCTGCCTTATGAGTTCTGTTAAACTCACAGACATCATTCAAACAGTTTTAGAAACATCAGATTGTTTTCTATCTAAATATAAAACTAATAATATGCATATCTTAGCTTCTGCGCCTGCGCCTGAGTAGCAGGCAGTTTACTCTGGGCACCTTATTCATCCAAGCTACTCAATACTGTCCCCAGCCATAAAGCCATTTTGCCACAACTTTGGAAGTATGCTTGAGGTCATTGTCCATTTGAAAGACCCATTTGCGACCAAGTTTTAACTTCATGACTGATGTCTTGAGATGTTGCTTCAATATATCCACATCATTTTCCTACCTCGTGATGCCATTTATTTTGTGAAGTGCACCAGTCCCTCCTGCAGCAAAGCAGGAGATATCCCTCTAGTGGTGTGGGGGCTGTGCTTCGGCAAAGTGGGTGGTGTTATATCCTTCCTGTTTGGCCCTGTCCAAGGGTTTCATCGGATGGGGCCACAGTGTCTCCTGACCCCTCCTGTCTCAGCCTCCAGTATTTATGCTGCAGTAGTTTATGTGTCGGGGGCTAGGGTCAGTTTGTTATATCTGGAGTACTTCTCCTGTCTTATCCGGTGTCCTGTGTGAATTTAAGTATGCTCTCTCTAATTCTCTCTTTCTTTCTCTCTCTCGGAGAACCTGAGCCCTAGGACCATGCCTCAGGACTACCTGGCAAGATGACTCCTTGCTGTCCCCAGTCCATCTGGCCGTGCTACTGCTCCAGTTTCAACTGTTCTGTCTGCGGCTATGGAATCCTGAACTATTCACCGGACGTCCTACCTGTCCCAGACCTGCTGTTTTCAACTATCTAGAGACAGCAGGAGTGGTAGAGATACTCTTAATGATCGGCTATGAAAAGCCAAATGACATTTACTCCTGGGGTGCTGACTTGCTGCACCCTCGACAACTACTGTGATTATTACTATTTGACCATGCTGGTTATTTATGAACATTTGAACATCTTGGCCATGTTCTGTTATAATCTCCACCTGGCACAGCCAGAAGAGGACTGGCCACCCCTCAGCCTGGTTCCTCTCTAGGTTTCTTCCTAGGTTTTGGCCTTTCTAGGGAGTTTTTCCTAGCCACCGAGCTTCTACACCTGCATTGCTTGCTGTTTGGGGTTTTAGGCTATATAAATCATTTGATTTGATATTGATTTGATGATCATGGTACCTTCAGGCGTTTGGAAATTGCTCCCAAGGATGAACCAGACTTGTGGAGGTCTACAATTTTTTTCTGAGGTCATGGCTGATTTCTTTTGATTGTCCCTCCAGTTAACTTCAGGCGTTTGGAACTTCTAACCCACTGGAATTGTGATACAGTGAATTATAAGTGAAATAATCTGTCTGTAAACAATTGTTGGGAAAATATCTTGTGTCATGCACAAAGTAGATGTCCCAAACGACTTGCCAAAACTATAGTTTGTTAACAAGAATTTGTGGTGGTTGAAAAACAAGTTTATTAATGACTTTAACCTAAGTGTATGTAAACTTCCGACTTCAACTGTACATATGCACTCACCACTTTTCAGTTTTACATTTTTTGAAGTTATTTTTTTCATTTCACACCAATTTTGACTATTTTTACATGAAATCCTATTAATAAATAATGTAATGCAACAAAATCGGAAAAACGCCAAGAGGGGGTGAAAACTTTTGCAAGGAACTGTAGGTTAATAATGAAGTAAGGTATGGTGGAAGTTTATGCAAGAGATCTTCACAAACAAAAAGATTGCAATTCATCGATCTACAAAACTTCAAAGAGGGCCACCCTACATTCTGATACAGAAAGCAATGAATACATTTTGAAGCTAGAAATGATCTAAGCTGAGTGTTAATTAAAGATTGAAAAAATTTTGATAGACAATTTGGGGTTCAGACGATAATTATTAATGTCAGAAGGGTTACCACCTTTGTGGAGAGGGAGCTCATGGGCAGCCTTCCAGATCCTAGAGATAGCACTCAAGAAAATTGTCAGGTTAATTAAAAATATTTGTCAATAATTACACAATTAGAGGAGCAGAAAGCTGCAGCAAGAAATTATCAAGCAAATCAGCCCCACTGGATTTGTTTTTTTACATCAATCGTCTAGCATATCACAAGTAGAGAATAGTTCAAATGAAAACAAAGATTCACTAGAAGTTGATGGATTTTCCATCATGCCAACTAGAGGCTGGAAGAGGGGAAAGCAGTCCATTGACAGACCAGGGTAAATTAAACCACCATTTCTCTCGAATAAAAGCCCTCCCGAGTGGTGCAGCGGTCTAAGACACTGCATCGCAGTGTAGTGGCTGTGTCACAACCAGCTGTGACCGAGCGGTGTACAATTGACCGAGAGGTGCACAATTGACCGGGTTTGTCCGGGTTTGTCCGGCGGGGCCTTACTTGGTTCATCGCACTCTAGCGACTCCTTGTGGTGGGCCAGGTGAGTGCAGGCTGACTTTGGTCATCAGTCATCAATTGAAGTGTTTCCTTCGACAAATTGGTGAAGCTGGCTTCCGGGGTAAGCGAGCGGATGTTAAATTCTTGACGCTACCCATCCCTGTCGCGGGATCATTTTCGTCAGCAACCACTGAATAGCATACCGCAACAGTCAAATAATATTACAAAAAAATATTCATATTCATGAAATCACAAGTGCAATATTGCAAAACACAGCTTAGTTTTTTGTTAATCCACCTGTCGTCTCAGATTTTGAAATTATGCTTTACAGCGAAAGCAATCCAAGTGTTTGTGTAAGTTTATCGATAGCCTAGCATAGCATTATGTACACTTAGCATCAGGAGCTTAGTCACAAAAATCAGAAAATCAATCAAATTAACCGTTTACCTTTGATGATCTTCGGATGTTTTCACTCACGAGACTCCCAGTTACACGACAAATGTTCCTTTTGTTCCATAAAGATGTTTTTATACCCAAAATACCTCCGTTTGTTTGTCGCGTTATGTTCAGAAATCCACAGGAAAGAGCGGTCATGACAACGCAGACGGAAATTCCATATAGTCTTCATAATGTCCACAGAAACATGTCAAACGTTTTTTATAATCATTCCTCAGGTAGTTTTTAAAATATACTGTATATTCGATAATATATCAACCGAGTGTGTAGATTTTTCAATAACAGCGGGAGGAACAATGGCGGCTTTACTCTGTAGCGCAAAAACTCACTCTGAGAGCCCCCACGCTAATTTTTCAAAATAAAAGCCTGAAACTATGTCTAAAGACTGTTGACACCTTAGGGATGCCAGAAAATGGAGGATAGGCATGCATAGGAACAGAAAGGTTTCAAAATAAGAGGCACTTCCTGATTGGATTTTCCTCAGGGTTTTGCCTGCAATATCAGTTCTGTTATACTCACAGACAACATTTTGACAGTTGGAAACTTTAGAGTGTTTTCTATCCTAATCTGTCAATTATATGCATATTCTAGCATCTGGTCCTGAGAAATAGGCCGTTTACTTTGGGAACGTTATTTTTCCAAACATAAAAATAGTGCCCCCTAGCTTCAAGAGGTTAAGAAGCAAAGCTTGGCAGACTCCAGGAAGGCCAGCATCCCGGAGTCGCCTCTTCACTGTTGACGTTGAGACTAGTGTTTTGTGGGTACTATTTAATGAAGCTGCCAGCTGAGGACTTGTGAGGCGTCGGTTTCTCAAACTAGACACTCTAATGTACTTGTCCTCTTGCTCAGTTGTGCACCGGGGCCTCCCACTCCTCTTTCTATTCTGGTTAAGCCAGTTTGCACTGTTCTGTGAAGGAGTAGGAGTAGTACACAGCGTTGTACGAGATCTTCAGTTTCTTGGCAATTTCTTGCATGGAATAGCTGTCACGCCCTGACCATAGAGAGCCTTTTTATTCTCTATGTTGTTAGGTCGGGGTGTGACTAGGGTGGGTAATCTCGGTTGTTTTATTCCTAGGTTGGCCTGGTATGGTTCCCAATTAGAGGCAGCTGTTTATCGTTGTCTCTGATTGGGGATCATATTTAGGCAGCCAATTCCCCACTGTGTTTTGTGGGATCTTGTTAATGTGTAGTTGCCTGTGAGCACGCCATAGCTTCATGTGTCGTTTGCGCTTTATTGTTTTTTTGCGTTTCACTAATAAAAAGATGTGGAACCCATATCACACTGCGCCTTGGTCCGAATGTTATTTCGATGATCGTGACAATAGCCTTCATTTCTCAGAACAGGAATAGACAGACGAGTTTCAGAAGAAAGTGCTCTGTTTCTGGCCATTTTGAGTCTGTAAATCAAACCCACAAATGCTGATGCTCCAGATACTCAAGTAGTCTAAAGAAGGCCAGTTTCATTGCTTCTTTAATCAGGACAACAGTTTTCAGCTGTGTTAACATAATTGCAAAAGGGTTTTCAAATGATCAATTAGCCTTTTAAAATTATAAACTTGGATTAGCTAACAAAATGTGCCATTGAAGCACAGGAGTGATGGTTGCTGATAATGGGCTTCTGTTTTTAATCTATTTTTTAAAAAAACAAGCTGTTTCCAGCTACAGTAGTCATTTACAATGTCTACACTGTATTGCTGATCAATTTCATGTTATTTTAATGGACAAAAAAATGTGATTTTCTTTCAAAAACAAGGACATTTCTAAGTGACCCCAAACTTTTGAACGGTAGTGTACATACACAGACAGTGAAAATGAAACAACTGATAGGGTGGCATCTCTCTTTCACACATCCAGCACACATCTGGAGGTGAGAGGTCATATCCACATGGACGGGACGTGATAATGGCCAGCGGCTATGTGTCAAAGCAGCCTGTGTCATACCAAGTCACTGTCAACTGACCTGCTGAAGAAAGGGTAACCATATGCTTTCACCACAACAGTCACAAATAGAGATATAAAATGTCCTTGGGAAAATGTTATGTCAATGTCAGTGGCAAAGTAAATAACAGGCCTATTCTTTTGACTGTGTTGTTCGTAGCCTCTTACAAAAGAGGTTATGAATAAGAAACTACATGTATTAGAGGTACCAAACAAATTAACACTGATCCTCATATAATTATCCTCACATATAAAATGTACAAATAAAAATCCCCACAAGCATTTCTTCATGATATGTATTACTCTAACTTTTTCTCTGTCAGCCTAACCCTGAACTATCTCTAGAGCTGTTTTCATCTATTTTTGTCTCTCTGGCAAACAAACATGCGCCCTTTAAATGTCTTAGAGTAAAAAAAAAGAACACATCCTTGGTTCTCTATAGAACTTTCATATCTCTTTATGATGAGAAATCAGGCCTGGGTCAAGGCTTGAAAAACAGACTATTTAGCTGATTGGCAACTTTTCAGGCAATTGAGAAATAGATACACATCCTCAATTAAGAAAGATAAATCATGCTACTTTCTGCTGGTGAGCCATCTAAATTGTGGAAAAAAGTGAATGCACTGAAGCGTGAAAATTAATCTCCCTCCCTGCCTAAGTAAGTTGTATTAGGGTCTAGCATCTTTACTGGGAAAAATTAGAAGTGATACAGTACTTTTTTTGCTGTTATAAAATGTACCACCTTTTACTCCCCATTTTCGTGATTACGATCTTGTCTCATTGCTGCAACTCCCCAACTGGCTCGGGAGAGGCAAAGGTCGAGTCATGCTACATGACCTGCCAAGCTGCACTTCTTAACACCCGCTCGCTTAACCCGGAAGCTAGCTGCACCAATTTGTCGGAGGAAACAAATGTGCATTTCTTTCAAAAACAAGGACATTTCTAAGTGACCCCAAACCTTTCAATGGTAATGTATGTTGGTGGGAGCATCACCACTTATCACACACAAACAAACACACACACAGAGACTCACACATGCACACCAAGATACAACTCATAGCATCCTGCTGAAGAAAAGGACCCTGACGTTAAAGTGAGCCAGAAGCATTACAACACAGACTAGCTCTCCCTTGCTTTCCCTGGAGTAATGCTTTCTCTGTCTTCCACATGGGTGCATAACTCAGCCTGAAAAGAAGTGGTCAGAAAACAATTGGAACATTACCATGTCTGGATGCAATTTCTTTGTGCACCTTCCAGGCACTAATCATGTGTGTCTGTTTGTGTTTTTATGTATCCATAATGCATGCATGTGTGTGTCTGCATGTGTGTTTATGTGTGTGATGTAATTGCACGACGCCCCTAAATATGCTATAGCTTGGTCATACATACTTGCCTGATATAATATTTAATCTGCTATTTAATTGGGATTTTTTTATTAAAGAGCATTTTGGACTAGTAACCTGGAGAACTGATTGGCTCCAGCTTCCAGTTCTAACGGTGACCAAACAGATACTGACCACCATGGGGATTTGTAACAATTATGTTCTCCACAGCTAACAGGGAATGAATGGGTCATTGAAATCCTTTCATCACCTCATCTTCATTACAATTCATCTTTCACATCAACTACAGCGGGTTACAAAGGCTACTATTTTAAATGAAATTATGAAAAAAGATATGAATGGAAAATGACAAGTGATGTAAGATTCTCTTGAAACATAATATGCCATTTAGCAGATGCATTTATCCAAAGCTATTTACAGACAAGCATGCATACATTTTACATATGGTGGTCTCAGGAATCAAACCCACTACCCTGGTCTTACAAGTGCCATGCTCTACCAACTGAGCTACAGCAGATTACAACATAAGCCATCTGATTATTGTAGGACTAGGTAATGTGAAGTCCTCTATTTTCCCAGCCTTTGGCATTGTTCTGTAATAGAATGAGATCATCTCTCTCGTGTAAACTGTATTGGCACAGCATCAAAGTCATATGATTGAACATGCATAACATGCATCATTTGGAATCACTAAAAACAAAGTACATGTAACAGTCTGCAAACTACAGTAAGTGCCTGAAAATTCTGCTGTCAAACACAGTGCTTCAGGTAACCTCACACATACCCTGAGTTTCCCTCCTTGGCTTAGATAATGCATGAAATCATAATAATTCCATTGGGATGCACATTAACACGTGTGCTGTTCCCTAAATTCATTCTGGCAGCACTGTCACCGGCCTGGGGTTTGTTGTCATCTGATTGGTTTACGCCGGCTCGTGAGCAACCTCCCCATCTGCCACTGCCTCTCTCTCCCTCCGCCGAAACGCTTTGCTCTGCGCTCAGGCCTCCACATTCATTCTAATTATTCCAATTGAATAGAAGCAACTTGTTTACGAGGGGCAGGGCTGCTTAGCATTCCAAGAGTGAAGCCAGTTGTCTTCACAGACAGGCAGAGGTTTACCGAGAGACTCATTTGCATTTATGTTTCTCTTCCTAGTTATTTCCATTTCTCAGGCTACAGGGAGGAAACCACGGACTGGGAAATATATCAATCATGTTTTAGCCATGACTAACAAGGTTTGCTGATTGAAGGGAGGGAATAAAATAATTTTACAAATACATTTAGTAAGCTAATATTTATGGGGGAGTGAAGACGTTTTGAAGCAGCGAGGGAAGGCTGGATTAGGAGGAATCATAGCTTGGGAATATTTATGTCCATGGCATTTGAGCACATACATTATAAAGTGCTCTTTGATGCTAGCAAAACAGTTAACATTTTTACAATATGTTCTAATGTATTGTACTTTTCATAGAGGCTAAGACCCTGGCTTCAAGACAAAACAGTATGGGCTAAACACAAATTATTTTCTGGATATTGGATTTTCCAAATGAGTCACAACCAAATTGTACGGATGGTGGCACTCAAAGATAATTCTAAATTATTGCCTCTCCACTTGGATGTGTTCTTAGTGAGAATTTCTACTGAGGTGTACTTTTTGTTCCCCTTGTTAATTCTCCTTTGAGCGGTTTCATTTTAATCTCAGCCGAAGGGCAAATGAAATATATATCACACGCTGAGAGCAAACACTGAATATGGATTTGTCTTTACTCTCAGATTTTTCTCAGATAGCACAGAAAATTCTCAGGACTCTGGGAGAAAGAGGGAGAGTCAGTCTTAGGCAGATAGAGGGGGGTTTTGCTTAGAATAATGACTCATTGATTGAAGCGAACGTTTTACCTCTTGACAAAAAAAAATGAAATGGAGAAAACTCTGGGGGGAATGCATCTGCATCTGTATGATTGATCGAGTAATATCATGGCAGAGCCCAAAAACCTGAACAGCCCTTTTCAGCAGGAATCTCACTCCCGCTCAGCATTCAATTCCAGGTTAAAGACTTCTCACAAACCTCTTGGCTGGCCTCATAGTGAGTTTGAACTGCACTTTTTGGCTGTAGTTTTTTGCTTACATGGTAAGCTTTAACTTATCTACAATACCGTTACAGAGCTGGGACGACAATAAACTGAAAATAATCAATACTGATCATACCGACCACTTATCACAGGCATTTTGCTGTTATTGTTCATTATGATAAGTAGCCTATACTAGAGAAAGTTTTAGAGTTTTTAATAAAATAAGTTTGCTAATATGGGTGATTGTTAAATGGGACAATTGGTGGTGACAACCATCAAACTAGTTGTAGTAGTTTAAAGGATAATAAAAAAAGAACTGTGATGCACATTGTTATAAACATATCGTTCTATTTACTGTTATCACATCAATACAGGCAATTTATCACAATATGGATTTTTGTCCATATCGCCCAGCATCACCCAGCTACATTATGTGATGGTTAAGGTCAATATGCATCCACATAACTTCCATGCACACCAACCTTTTCTCAGTCAGGGCTTTACCTACCTTGATACCATATGAGGTAGTTTATGAGCATGAGGAGCGAAGCTGCCAAATGTCACAGAAATGAATTGTCACATAAATGGAGGGGTTTTACCCTGGGCCTTCCCTGTGTCCCTGCACACTAATAAGGCTCCTATAGCAGCCCCTCAACAGGACCTCTATGACACACACAGAATACAGTCTTAGTAAGATTGCCTGCCTACACACACACCTCTGCAACCCAACAGTCGCCACAAACAATGGAAAACCTCAATGTATAGGGTATTTCAGATCTCTCAATTCATTCCCTCTGGTGAATGTATGTGGGCTTATGTTCTAAAAAGGAGGTAAGACATTGTTTATATGTGGAAATGTGATATAGCTTTAGGACTTAAATGTTCACTTCTGAATTGTTGAAAATAATATTTGACTGTAGGGTGAGAGCAGATTCTCATTGCTCAATGCTGACATACAAAGAGGAAAAGAAAAACTGAATACAGACTTGGTTGAAACACCCACTACTTTAAACTTGACCTTGGCTACAGCTAACAGTAGCATGCTGTCGCTTTTTAGTGAGGAACACAATATGTAGGAGAGAGCGTCAAGGCCACAAACACATCAGCCTCTTTTCTCATTTCTCATCCCGTTGGTAAAGGGCATTTCCATCAAAAAGGACCCATGAGCACCTACGTGAACTTCACAAGAGTATATCAAATGGGGTGTCAAATTAATGCTAAGAGCATATATTTTGGGGAAATAAAGGTATAGATACATTTTTCAACCATTTTCCATCTTAAAAATTTGGCACAAGTAGAGGCTTTGATTTCTGAATAAACAAATGGAACAGGAGTCTTAGAAAACATCTACCAGATAAAGTCTTAAAAGGTATCAGAAATACATCAAAAAACAATAATGTTGACGCTAAGACCCTTGCCAACTAATATCAACACTTATATTTAGTTTTTAAGAAAGTGTTTACCCTCTGTAAGTTTAAGAAATATCGCCTTGTGCCTTGCAATTCCTTATCTTTAAGATCCCGCCGAAGGGGGAACACTGAAAGAATTTAGTGGAACTGGCTACAACATCCATAGTTGAGTTTGAGGACACTAAGCAAGAGCAGGCACTGCAAGAAGCCCCTGGTGTTATGCATTGCCTACTGTGATTGGTTGAGATTTCACAACGCAGTGGACCACTCAAGTTCCTTGAACAATTCCCCACCCATACGGCACCGGTTAGTTGTCAATATCATCACTCAGCAAAATGCCTGTCAGTCAGAGTCTGCAGCATAGTAAAGTGCAAATATGGATATTCAAAACTTATCCAGAAAGAGTGGCAAAAAAAGTGAGCAGGTTGAGGAGGCACTGAACAGCCAGAAAGTCAAAGTACCGCAGAGTTAACCACAGGTTTGTGCAGGGTTGGTGGTAGTGAACTAGCTAGTCTCCCTCAGCATAAGGGTTGGCTAATGCTAATAAGCTAGCGTTAGCTTGCTTCAGCTATTGGGTGTCTGACAGTTATTTAACAATAGATTTAGTGAATTGGCAAGCTAAGGATGTTGATAAAACTCATAATATTAGGAAAAGTGTTTATTTCCAGCGAGTAAATTTGACGGGTTTCGTTTCTGTAGCCAGCTTGGCTAGTTAGCCACTTCGATAACTACTGTACGTAAATTTCCCAACCAGAAGCCATGGATTACAGGCAACAACCGCACCAAGCTAAAGGCTAGAGCTGCCGCTTTCAAGGAGCGGGACACTAATCTGGATGCTTATAAGAAATCCCACTTTGCCCTCAGACGAATCATCAAACATGCAAAGCGTCAATACAGGACTAAGATTGAATCCTACTACACCGGCTCTGACGCTTGTAGGATGTGGCAGGGCTTGAAAAATATTACGGACTACAAAGGGAAACCCAGCCGCAAGCTGCCCACTGACGCGAACCTACCAGACAAGCTAAATGCCTTTTATGCTCACTGCGAGGCAAGCAACACTGAAGCATGCATGAGAGCACCAGCTGTTCTGGACGGCTGTGTGATCATACTCTCTGTAGCCGATGTGAGCAAGACCTTTAAACAGGTCAGACACATTTATTCTACTGACAGATTACCAGGACGTGTACTCAAAGCATGCACGGACCAACTGGCTAGTGTTTTCACTGACATTTTCAACCTCTGCCTGACCGAGTCTGTAATACCTACATGTTTCAAATAGACCACCATGGTCCCTGTGCCCAAAAAAGTGAAGGTATTCTGCCTAAATTATTACCATCCCGTAGCACTCACGTCGGTAGCCATGAAGTGCTTTGAAAAGCTGATCATAGCTCAGATCAACACCATCATGCCGGAAAACCTAGACCCACTCCAATTTGGATACTGCCCCAAAAGATCCACAGATGACGCAATCTCGATCGCACTCCTCACGGCCCTTTCCCACCTGTAAAAAACCTATGTGAAAATGCTGTTCATTGGCTACAGCTCAGCGTTCAACACCATAGTGCCCACGAAGCACATCACTAAGCTAAGGATCATGGGACTAAACACCTCCCTCTGCAACTGGATCCTGGACTTCCTGACGGGCCGCCCCCAGTTGGTAAGGGTAGGCAACAACATGTCTGCAACGCTGATCCTCATCACTGGGGCCCCTCAGGGATGTGTACTTAGCCTCCTCCTGTATTCCCTGTTCACCCACAACTGCGTAGCCAAGCATGACTCCAACACCATCATTAAGTTTGCTGACGACACAACAGTGGTAGGCCTGATCACTGATAACGATAAGACAGTCTATAGGGAGGAGGTCAGAGACCTGGCAGTGTGGTGCGAGGACAACAACCTCTCCCTTAATGTGAGCAAGACAAAGGAACTGATCCTGGGCTATAGGAAAAGGACAGACAGGCCCACATTAACATTGACCGGGCTGAAGTGGAGCGGGTCGAGAGTTTCAAGATCCTTGGTGTCCACATCACCAACAAACTATCATGGTCCAAACATGCCAAGACAGTTGTGAAGAGGGCACAACAACATATTTCCCCCCTCAGGAGACTGAAAAGATTTGTCATGGGTCCCCAGATCCTAAAAACATCTTCAGCTGCACAATTGAGAGCATCCTGACCGGTTGCTTCACCGCCTGGTATGGTAACTCACTCAATGGGTAGTGCGTAAGGCCCAGTACAGCACTGGGGCCAAGCTTCCTGACATACAGAACATCCAAAGACTCCAGTCAACCAAGTCATAGACTGTGGCAAGCAGTACTGGAGCATGGCAAGTGGTATCGGAGCGCCAAGTTTAGGACCAAAAGGCTCCTTAACAGCTTCTACCCCCAAGCCATAAGACTGCTGAACAATTAATCAAATGGCCACCCGGGCTATTTACATTGACCCCCCCCCCCCCACCCACCTTTGTTTTTACACTGCTGCTACTTGCTGTTTATTATCTATACATAGTCACTTTACAAATTACCTTGACTAAACTGTACCCCCGCACATTGACTCAGTACTAGTACCCCCTGTATATAGGCTCATTATTGTTGTGATGTTTTGGTTCATTTAAAAATATATAGATATATATTTTAGTTTTGTTATTTAGTAAATATTTTCTTAACTCTATTTCTTGAACTGCATTGTTAAGAGCTTGTAGGTAAGCGGGGCGGCAGGGTAGCCTAGTGGTTAGAGCGTTGGACTAGTAAGCAGAAGGTTGCAAGTTCAAACCCCCAAGCTGATAAGATACAAATCTGTCGTTCTGCCCCCAAACAGGCAGTTAACCCACTAGGGTTAACCCTAGGCCATCATTGAAAATAAGAATTTGTTCTTAACTGACTTGCCTGGTTAAATAAATTTAAAAAGCATTACTTTTCGTAAGCTCCTTATTTTTCATACTCTTTTTATCACTTAGCTACTTACTTTTTCTGTTGTTGTTGCATTGACAAAGGGTTAACCTGCAAGTAAGCATTTCATTGCATTGTGTACTCCATGTACAGCGCATTCGGAAAGTATTCAGACCCCTTTACTTTTTCCACATTATGTTACGTTACATCCTTATTCTAAAATTGATTCAATCTTTTTTTTTCAACCTACACATAATACGAAGCAAAAACAGGTTTTTAGAATGTTTTTCAAATGTATAAAAAAGAGAAATACATTATTTACATACGTTTTCAGACCTTTTCGTATGAGACTCGAAATAGAGTTTAGGTGCGTCCTGTTTCCAATAATCATCCTTGAGATGTTTCGACAACTTGATTGGATTCCACGTGTGGTAAATTCAATTGATTGGGCATGAATTGTAAAGGCAAACAAATGTCTATATAAGGTCCCACAATTGACAGTGCATATCAGAAAAAAACGAACTATGAGGTTGAAGGAATTGTCCGTAGAGCTCCGAGACAGGATTGTGTCGAGGCAGAGATCTGGAAAAGGGTACTAAAACATTTCTGCAGCATTGAAGGTCCCTAAGGACACAGTGGCCTCCATCATTCTTAAATGGAATACTTTTGAAACTACCAAGACTCTTCCTAGAGCCCGGGCCAAACTGAGCAATCGGGGGAGAAGGGCCTTGGTCGGGGAGGTGACCAAGAACCCGATGGTCAGTAAGACAGAGCTCCAGAGTACCTCTGTGGAGATGGGAGATCCTCCCAGAAGAACCATCTCTGCAGCACTCCACCAATCAGGCCTTTATAGCAGAGTGGCCAGACGGAAGCCGCTCCTCAGTAAAAGGCACATGACAGCCAGCTTAGAGTTTGCTGAAAGGCACCAAAAGGACTCTCAGACAATGAGAAACAAGATTCTCTGGTCTGATTAAACCAATATTGAACTCTTTGCCCTTTATGCCAAGTGACACGTCTGGAGGAAACTTTGCACCATCCCGACGGTGAAGCATGGTGGTGGCAGCATCATGCTGTAGGGATTTTTTTCAGCAGCAGGGACTGGGAGACTATTCAGGATCGAGGGAAAGATGAACGGAGCAAAGTACAGAGAGATCCTCGATGAAAACCTGCTCCAGAGTGCTCAGTACCTCAGACTGGGGGCGAAGGTTCATCTTCCAATAGGACAAAGACCCTAAGCACAGAGCCAAGACAACACAGGAGTGGCTTCAGAATGTCCTTGAGTTGCCCAGACAGAACCCGGACTTGAAACCGATCGAACATCTCTGGAGAGACTAAAGGCAGTAATCAACGCCAAAGGTGCTTCAACAAAGTACTGAGTAAAGGGTCTGAACACTTGTGTAAATGTGATATTTCAGTTCATTATAAGGCATTCTGTGTAGACTGATAAGATTATTATATTTTAAAAAAAAATCTATTTTAGAATAAGGCTGTAACACAACAAAACGTGGAAAAAGCGATGGGGTCTTAATACTTTTCGAATGTACTGTATATTATGTGTATTATGACAACAACAAAAAAACTTGTGTGTGTGTGGGGCGAGGGGGCAGCCAGAAAAGAGGGGAAAAATGGCCAGCGTTGTGGTTAGATTGTAGGTGAACAAAACACTGAAAATATATAGGCACTTAAGTTATGTGTCCTCAAATGTAATGTAATCTAAAAGTGTCACATTAGCTAGTAGAACTGACAAAATGAATCATACAGGTCTTATAACTTATTCCATTTTACAGGTACCTTTTTTCGGATCATGTCTCTTTATATTCATATAGCCTAGGGGCTATGTAGCTTTTTATCTGTCATTTTTGGATTTGTGTTGCGCTGTTATGCATACACTTGAATTTCTCTTAACAGTTGAGTTGCCCTGGTTGTGACAGTATACAGTAACTTTAAAGACTAACTGCCCCTAAAAACCAACTTCTCATTTAGAAAACAGACTGTGTGGCATCAGTATGAGTCAGACACATTTATTCCACTGTCAAAATTGACTGCATTGTGTAAATAGGATCATTTTGGTCATAAAATCAGTCCTGTCCAAAACTGAGTTGTGTGAGACTTGTGGTCATGACTGCATCACAATATACATGAAGGTTGGGTTTGTTTCAATCCTACCCACATGCCCACAGCTAGCAGCACACACGTACTGTAATCATCAATTCGGAGTGCAGCTGCACGTGACCCGATCATAATGCTATGGGTCTAGTTAAGGACTATCTGTAAGTTACACAATGTACATGAGACAATACGTAAAAATTCCAATATCTCCAAATTCCAATATTTCAATGACTTAAAAAAAGTCAAACCAAATATAAATTGTAGAAATTCGTATACAAATACTGAAAGCATTAAAGGTGTACAACATGAAAGTATTGTCTCATTTACATTGTTTAAATTATTGACAGTCTCTAACTAGCACCCCGAGCTATGCTATCCAAAGTCAAAGTCATGTCGCACACTAGCCTGCAGAAGCTAATTGGCAAATAATTTGGCTAAATCTTCCCACCTGCAAAGACACATACACGAGACACCCACATCAAACCATACCCTGAAACCAACTCACGTTTGAATTCAGTCATGGCCTCTAGCATTTTAACAAATCTAAAACGAGCCCAAATCAGGAAGTGCAGTTGCCCTTTAAAACTAACTAATGTCATGTTGCACCTCTACCTTGCAACTTTTCAGATGAGCCAAGGGGAGGACAAATGAGAGCTGCAGGCCAGCAGCCAGGGGCAAATGGTAGGGAAGAGGATTATTCAGGTCAGGGTTTCCCAAACTCGGTCCACACGCACAATCATATTCTGATTTATAAACTTGGTTCATGCCATATGAATGCATGTTTCCCGTTATAAATCAGACCTGTTGTGAAACTTGCTCGCGTGAACGAACATTATAACTCCACCTGAAAATCACCCATCATTCGCTTTTTATGGTGGTAATAATGCCCTTATTTGCTGTATACTTTGGAATTTTTGGAACGAGGCCAAGACACTATCTAAGGAAATAGCAATGGCGAGCTTGATCAAATGCCTTTGGAGGTGTTGCAAGAATGTTTTATTTTGCAGTGACATATTTTGCTATATCCGACCGTTTTTGAAAGACAACAAACATTGCAAATTGTTGTGGACCTGTAAACAGATCGTTTGAATGCAATAATGTTTCGCAACATATGCTGGACTGCCCAAACCTACACATGTTAATTTATCTATCACAAGCTGCTTCCAAAATCGTTTTGGGGAATTCGGCAGTACATCCAACCGGCCTCACAACCACAGACCACTTGTAACCACGCCAGCCCAGGACATCCACATCCAGCTTCTTCACCTGCGGGATTGTCCGAGATCAGCCACCTTCGATGGCCACTGGCAATCTGGAGAAGTGTGTTTCCCGGTTTCAATTGTACCAGGCAGAGGGCAGGCAGTGTGTATGGGGTCGTGTGGGCGAGCAGTTTGCATCACAACGTGATGTCAACGTTGTGAACAAAGTGGTGGTGGGGTTATGGTATGGGCAGGCTTAAATTAAGGACAATGAACACAATTGCATTTTGTCGATGGCAATTTGAATGCACAGAGATTCAGTGATGAGATCCTGAGGCCCATTGTCGTGTCATTCATCCGGCGCCATCACATCATGTTTCAGTCAGAGAATGCACGGCCCCATGACTCAAGGATCTGTACACAATTCCTTGAAGCTGAAAATGTCCCAGTTCTTCAATGACCTGCATACTCAGACATGTCACCCATTGAGCACGTTTGGGATGCTCTGGATCCACAACAGCTAGTTCCAGTTCCCGCAACTTCGCACAGCCATTGAAGAGGAGTGGGACAACATTCCACAAGCCATAATCAACAGCGTGATCAACTCTATGCGAAGGAGATACAGGTATGTGCGCTGCATGAGGCAAATGGGGATCTGATCCACGCCCCTACCTTTTATTTGAAGGTATCTGTGACCAACAGATGCATACTGTATCTGAATTCCCAGTCATGTGAAATCCATTGATTGGGGCCTAATGAATTTATTTCAATTGACTGATTTCCTGATATGAACTGTAACTCAGTAAATTCTTGGAAAATGTTGCATGTTGCATTTATATTTTTTTTCAGTGTATGTGAGGGGTACAGAGATGAGGTTCAAAAATCATGTTAAACACTATTATTACACACAGAATGAGTCCATGCAACATATGTGACTTAAGCAAATGTTTACTCCTGAACTTATTTAGGCTTGCATTAACAAAGGGGTTGAATACTGATTGACTCAAGACATCTCCGCTTTTAATTTTTTCATTAATGTGTAAACATTTCTAAAAACATCATTCCAAACACAGTGCCACAACATCTCTATTTAATCCATTTTAAATTCAGGCTCCAACAGCAAAATGTGGAAAATGTCAAGGGGTGTGAATACTTGGCACTGTATGTGTAATATAATTGAAGGCTTGGATACACAACTTTAGCTTCTAGTGACATAACAGCAGCTACTCCTATTCTGATAGAACCTCATCTAAACTTTGCATCCACCCAACAAACTAAGATATGTTTCCTGAGGGGCATTGAGGTTGAATGAGTATCTTAACTACCTACGTTTTGTCAAAAGTTTTCTGATTCCAGTTTGGAGCAATTTTCTACAATGTTCTGCTTAAAAGGTAGAGCCTCAAACATCAACAGTTTCTGAAATCAATTTCATTAACTTTTGTATCTATTTAACAGCTAAAAAATACTGTTGTCTAACATGGCTCTGTAACATTCTGCAAGGCGTCCAGAATAATGTCTGCTGGTAAATAGCTCTCAAAGGGAAAATGAATTGGACTCTGATGTGAGATGTATTGCTCCTAGACACACAGTCTTCTCCAGACATCAATCAGTGCTCCGGTGAATTTGCCGCTACACTGTCACATCTATGATATAGAAACCTGTCACACTGGCTGCTCTGGAATACAGTAGAACACAGGGTGACAAAAGGGTGACTGGGAATTACTATTCTAAAAGGGAATAATTGTGTAATTTGTCTCTAGTAAACGCAGAGAGTGAAGCTATATTTGTTTTACCATTGTTAAACCAAGAAAATACAAAAAGGTGACAGCTAAAGTGATCAGCACAGCAAAGTCAAATGTAGCATACTTACTAGCTTCTTACAGTCCAATTAGGCCTACATACATTATTCCACCAGAAGTACTCTGCTATGGGCTCTATGTAATCCAAAGTGCCACCAAAAATAGGTAATTGGACACTAATTGTAGTGACATCAAAGCTCCATCGACATGGCCAGGAAAGGAGAGAAAGGAGTCAAGGAGGAGAGAGACAGGAGGAGGAAGAGGAGGACGAGGAGCAAGAAAAGTGGCCTTATCATTCCCAAGAACATTCAGTCAGGTCACACGTCAGCCAAGAAGTCTGTGTGTATTTTGACTAAATGGGATTTGCTTCGAGCACATAGCACAGCCCATAAATTAGAGGATTACTCAAATCCCAGCTATGAGTGTGCAGTGAGGTGTGTGTGTGTGTAATATGTGTGTGTTAGTGTGCGCACTTGTGTATTTGTGTGTGCGCACGTGCATCTGTGCTTGTCTGTGTGTGTACACGTGCATGCATATGTACACTGTCTGTACAGAAGCTCAAGGGCAGTAGACAACCTTGTCTGGACTGGAGTGCCTCAGGGTGTAAAAGTCTTGGCGAGAGGCAGCTTAAGCCGGGAGAGAAAGTAGCTGCAGCCATGCTTACATCTAGTTTATGGGAGATTCCGCGCCAGTAGCAGAAATTATTTAGGGTTTATTTGATTTTTCTGGCAATTCTCACATAGGGACTACATTGGGAGGAAGAATGTTTAACATGCTTTTTACATGTACCACAACATTTTTGGTGGAAAATTATGATGAAATGATGGTGTCTTGAGAAAGGCCCCAAAAATTGCCAAAGACTCCTGCTACCGTAGTCATAGACTGTTCTCCATGCTCCTGTCCGGCAGGTGGTACTGGTGCATCAAGGCTCCGACAAACAGACTCCTAAACAGCTTCGATCCCCTGGCCATAACTGTTGACTGGCTAACAATTACTTTTCTCCCTCTCCCACAGACTAGCCACAATGACTCTATGCCCATCCACAGCTCTCTACCCACTCAGAAACAACCTATGCTGCTGCTACAATGATTACTGATTAGATGCATTACTCCATTACGCTGCTGTCCATTGATTATTGATTGCAATTACCATAAGTATTTATCTATTTATCCCGCTACTTACTGGTCACTATTACTCCTGTTCTTTAACTCTCATCGTAGTTGTTGTGTGGTTTTTCTTCTTACTTGTATTTCTTATTCTGTTATCTATACTTATTATTATTATTATCACTGCATTGTTGGGAAAGAGCTCTCAAGGTATGAATTCTACTGTACTGTTATACAACTGTTGTATTCTGTGCACATGGCAAATAAACTTTGCAACATAACTGACTACCAACATAAAGCATCTTGACTGACTATCTCCAAAGACTATCGGGGGGGGGCAATTACTTGAAACATTGGAAAGAATTAACAAAAAAATTGAGCAAACTAGAATGCTGTTTGCCCCTAAACAGAGTACACAGTGGGAGAATACCTGACCACCGTGACTGACCCAAACTTAAGGAAAGCTTTGACTATGTACACTCAGTGTGCATAGCCTTGCTATTGAGACTCGCTCTCAAGAGAAGACAGGCTATGTGCACACTGCTCACAAAATGAGGTGGAAACTGAGCTGCACTTCTTAACCTCCTGCCAAATGTATGACCATATTAGAGACACATATTTCCCTCAGATTACACAGATCCACAAAGAACTCGAAAACAAACCCAATTTTGATAAACTCCCATATCTACTGGGTGAAATACCACAGTGTGCCATCACAGCAGCAAGATTTGTGAGCTGTTGCCACAAGAAAAGGTCAACCAGTGAAGAACAAACACCATTGTAAATACAACCCATGTTTATTTATTTTATTTTGTACTTTAACCATTTACAACACTGTATATATACATAATATGATATTTGTAATGTCATTATTATTTTGGAACTTAGTAAATTAACTTACAATTTTCCAAAAGCGTGGCAGTTCTCATGAGAGCCAGTTTCATCACAGTGCTTGATGGACTTGAAGAAACTTCCAAAAGTTCTTGACATTTTCCAAATTGACTGAGCTTCATGGCTTAACTTCTTATGTCTGAGGGCAGTATTGAGTAGCTTGTATGAATAAGGTGCCCAGAGGTGCCCAGAGTAAACTGCCTACTACTCAGTCCCAGTTGCTAATATATGCATATGATTAGTATATTTGAATAGAAAACACTCTGAAGTTTCTAAAACTGTTTAAATGATGTTTGTGAGTATAACAGAACTGATATGGCAGGCAAAAACCTGAGAAAAATTCCAACCAGGAAGTGGGAAATCTGAGGTTGGTCGTTTTTCAACTCATTCCCTATTGAAGATACAGTGGGAAATTGGTCATGTTGCACTTCCTAAGGCTTCCACTAGATGTCAACAGTCTCTAGAACCTTGTTTGAGGCTTCTACTATGAAGTGGGGCCGAATGAGAGGGGAATGAGTCAGAGTTCTGGCAGAATGTTTTGAGCTCGTGACGCTCGTTCACGTGAGAGCGACCTCGCGTTCCATTGCTTTTCTACAGACAAAGGAATTCTCCAGTTAGAACATTATTGAAGATTTATGTTAAAACCATCCTAAAGATTGATTCTATACATTGTTTGACATGTTTCTACAGACCTTAACGGAACTTTTTGACATTTCGTCTGCTCCTAGTGAACGCGGACATTATCGAACAAAACAAACATTTATTGTGGAACTGGGATTCCTGGGAGTGCATTCTGATGACGATCATCAAAGGTAAGTGAATATTTATAATGTTAGTTCTGACTTCTGTTGACTGCATAATATGGCGGATATCTTGTTGGCTTGTTTGGTCTCTGAGCGCCGTACTCAGATTATTGCATGGTTTGCTTTTTCCGTAAAGCTTTTTTGAAATCTGACACAGCGGTTGCATTAAGGAGAAGTGTAAGTCCATGCATAACACTTGTATTTTCATCAACATTTATTATGAGAATTTCTGTAAATTGATGTGGCTCTCTGCAAAATCAACGGATGTTTTTGGAACTACTGAACATAACATATGTTTATCATAGACATAATGTAGCCAGCTACAATTCCTTAATGTTTTGCTTGAAGTTAATCTTGCATTTCAACTTGTTACCGGAGAAAAACTACACTTGAGGAACATAACAGAGAGCAAAGACATTTCATCCGAGTGGATAGGTGCAACTGAAGCACAAAACGTGTCCTTTTACATTCATGATTTGGAGAAAACCCTGACTGAAGCCGAGCATAATTTATAATAAGAGGCATTAAATTTTTAGATCTGCATTTACAAAACGCAGCAAGATACCTTTCCTTTTCAGCTTGAAAAACGCAGAATCCTTAATTTTGTCCCCTGATAATAGAAATGTGTGTACATTTAGGAACAAAATTCTAACTTCCTCAACCTTTAACAACACAAGGAATGAAGTGGATACCCAGTAAGCAAGCTAACGTTAATGCTAATGCTAAATCAGAATAAAACATGTGATAATTAAGACTCCCCTTGATAATTTTGCGAGATATCTATCAAAACCTTGCTAGCCTACTAGTTCAATGACAACATTGGAACATGCATGAACCCCAGTAACATTTTTCTTGGTCAAGTAAGCTATCAATGTGATTAGGCCTCTCCCATTGGCGAGGGGACATTTAGAGTTTTTCACCTACAGATTTACTAAAATCTATAATATTACTGTTTTAATCTGTTGAGAGAAACATATTCAATATGATATTGGTAACAGAGCCATTTCTAGAGAATTGCTCTTGAGAATTTCTCTACTTTTTTACTGTTTAGAACCTTAGTTATTTATATATGGCATGTCAACTGTTCATATTTTTCTCTCTAATTATAAACAGTTGGCTATCTGTCCATGACATCACATTGTAAACCCAACAACATCCAGAGCATCCTGTACTCTGTTTCCTCATGCATTCCTCTCCATGTTGTCATCTTCAGAGACCCACTGGAGATGGAGGATACCGCAACATGGGACTATCTGGCGGCATCTGGTGGTTGTCACGAGAAATTGCAGTCATTCAGGCAGGTAATACAATATTGTGTACTCTAACAGTATATTGCCATTTTATTTCTTACCCTTTCTTTCATAACCGCTTATCTAAAAGGACTAAGTAGGTGAATGCCATATGGAGAAACCCTAACAAGTCATTTTACCTATGATAAACTTCTACACTTTTGGTGCGGCAGGAAACCTAGTGGTTAGAGCTTTGGGCCAGTAACTGAAAGGTTGCTGGATCGAATTCCTGAGCTGGCAAGGTAAAAGTCTGTCTCCTACTGCCCCTGAACAAGGCAGTTGACCCACTGTTTCCCGATAGGCCGTCATTGTACATAAGAATTTGTTCTTAACTGACTTGCCTAGTTAAATTCAAATAAAAAAATTATGAATCCCAATGGAATGTAAACCATGAAGTAGGCCTATCAATGTAAGACAGGGGTTATTTTTCAGCCTGGGAACCAAATGAGAAATTCTGTGTTTTCCTGGGACCCAAGCTTAGGAAAATATGCAACTATACATAAATATTGGTACATTTAATTGCCATTATGCCTAAAAACAAATGTGATATAGGCAAACACAAAAAACAATTAAATTAAATATCCATATAAATATCTATTCATGTTTATTTTCCCCCATTAAAAACATATCTGTCTAGGTTGGAATTGTTGCTGTTAAAATACATTAAATCATTTTCATTCTGAACTGGAATAAACTGATTGATCACATCACACAGATAAATAATAAATAATAAATTACATACAGTGCACACAGGCTCAGTTGTTTATAGTGCAACAGAAAGTAACAGTTCAGATTAAAAATGATCAGGCCTACTGTACATCTTACTGTTATTGTTGAAAGAAAGTCTAGGTTGGAACTGTTGCTGTTAAAATACAATACATATTTTTTTTATTCCTGAATCAGTAACATTAGCTAGCTTGCTTTGGCGAATGTTAGCAATTAGCTGTGTACAAGGCCAGGGGATTGTTTGAAACAGAAACTCACATCTACTACTACTCTGACACGTCACAACCCACCGTTAACAGGTCTGCGACCGACCAATAGTTTAAGAAAGGCTGATGTAAAGAGCATATGACAGGGCCAATATTTGTATCAGTCAGGTGCATTCAGACAAATGCAAGTCAGTAGACACTGTTTGAGGGAAAATGTAATGCTGCAGTCTGGGAACTTCTAAGAATTTCCTGCTTTGTTTGCCCTACTCAAATGGAATAGCTTCAACCATGTCCTATGGACTAGAGAATGATATTATAATGGAAAGACTAATGTATAGGGTGGTGAATATTTCTATAAAACCTCTAATAAAAGTTGTGAAAAGACCTGGAAATGTACCATCGTGGTAGTACAAAAGGTAATTGGATAATTTTACATTTCTAGCACGTTTCAATTATTTCCTAGTTTCAAGTCAAAGGACCATATTAATGTGTCGGTGGATGGGAAACCAAGCCTTGTGGTACATTTTAAAAATGCAGTCAGATCTTAAGCACTTCCAAATTCGTAATATATATACAGTATGTATTGGAATTTATAACATAACATATATCATTCTATGGTCTACTGCTATGGGCTAATGTGCAACTCACAGATAAAATCATGTACTAGACCGTACTGTGGGGCTATATCCAGTCAGTGTTTCCAGTAATACAGTACAGCGGCTATCTTTACTTGATAGGTACTGTAATGTAAGTGGTACTGCATGTTTCAGTGGAAGTAATAAGAAGCCCAATGGTGTCCAGTGAAACATCCCAGGAGTGACAATGAGGATGGCTCAGTGCTCTACTAAAGGCACTACCCTTCATGGTCTGTACACACACAGACACACACACTCACACATACAATGCCTTGCGAAAGTATTCGGCCCCCTTGAACTTTGCGACCTTTTGCCACATTTCAGGCTTCAAACATAAAGATATAAAACTGTATTTTTTTGTGAAGAATCAACAACAAGTGGGACACAATCATGAAGTGGAACGACATTTATTGGATATTTCAAACTTTTTTAACAAATCAAAAACTGAAAAATTGGCCGTGCAAAATTATTCAGCCCCTTTACTTTCAGTGCAGTAAACTCTTTCCAGAAGTTCAGTGAGGATCTCTGAATGATCCAATATTGACCTAAATGACTAATGATGATAAATACAATCCATCCGTGTGTAATCAAGTCTCCGTATAAATGCACCTGCACTGTGATAGTCTCAGAGGTCCGTTAAAAGCGCAGAGAGCATCATGAAGAACAAGGAACACACCAGGCAGGTCCGAGATACTGTTGTGAAGAAGTTTAAAGCCGGATTTGGATACAAAAATATTTCCCAAGCTTTAAACATCCCAAGGAGCACTGAGCAAGCGATAATATTGAAATGGAAGGAGTATCAGACCACTGCAAATCTACCAAGACCTGGCCGTCCCTCTAAACTTTCAGCTCATACAAGGAGAAGACTGATCAGAGATGCAGCCAAGAGGCCCATGATCACTCTGGATGAACTGCAGAGATCTACAGCTGAGGTGGGAGACTCTGTCCATAGGACAACAATCAGTCGTATATTGCACAAATCTGGCCTTTATGGAAGAGTGGCAAGAAGAAAGCCATTTCTTAAAGATATCCATAAAAAGTGTTGTTTAAAGTTTGCCACAAGCCACCTGGGAGACACACCAAACATGTGGAAGAAGGTGCTCTGGTCAGATGAAACCAAAATTGAACTTTTTGGCAACAATGCAAAACGTTATGTTGGCAGCATCATGGTTTGGGCCTGCTTTTCTTCAGCAGGGACAGGGAAGATGGTTAAAATTGATGGGAAGATGGATGGAGCCAAATACAGGACCATTCTGGAAGAAAACCTGATGGAGTCTGCAAAAGACCTGAGACTGGGACGGAGATTTGTCTTCCAACAAGACAATGATCCAAAACATAAAGCAAAATTTACAATGGAATGGTTCAAAAATAAACATATCCAGGTGTTAGAATGGCCAAGTCAAAGTCCAGACCTGAATCCAATCGAGAATCTGTGGAAAGAACTGAAAACTGCTGTTCACAAATGCTCTCCATCCAACATCACTGAGCTCGAGCTGTTTTGCAAGGAGGAATGGGAAAACATTTCAGTCTCTCGATGTGCAAAACTGATAGAGACATACCCCAAGCGACTTACAGCTGTAATCGCAGCAAAAGGTGGCGCTACAAAGTATTAACTTAAGGGGGCTGAATAATTTTGCACGGCCAATTTTTCAGTTTTTGATTTGTTAAAAAAGTTTGAAATATCCAATAAATGTTGTTCCACTTCATGATTGTGTCCCACTTGTTGTTGATTCTTCACAAAAAAATACAATTTTATATCTTTATGTTTGAAGCCTGAAATGTGGCAAAAGGTCGCAAAGTTCAAGGGGGCCGAATACTTTCGCAAGGCACAGTATATACATATATACATACACCTGTTCTGAAAGGCCCCAGAGTCTGCAACACCATTAAGCAAGAGGCACCACCACACAAGCGGCACCATGAAGACCAAGGAGCTCTCGAAAACAAGGAAGTGGACCAAAGTGCAGAGTGGTGAGCGTACATTTATATTTTTGTTTAAAATGTCGCCAACAAAACAAGAAACGAAAAACAACCGTGAAGCTTACAGGGCTAAGTGCCACAAACAAAGTTAACTACCCACACAGAAAGGAGGGAAAAAGGGCTACCTAAGTATGATTCCCAATCAGAGACAACGAGAATGCCCACCCAAATCACACCCTGACCAAACCAAAATAGAGACATAAAAAGCTCTCTAAGGTCAGGGCGTGACAGTCAGGGACAAAGTTGAGGAGAAGTACAGATGAGGATTGGGCTAAAAAAAGATATCCAAAACTTTGAACATCCCACGGAGTACCACTAAATCATTATTTAAAAAATTGAAAGAATATGGCACCACAACAAACCTGCCAAGAGAGGGCCGCCCACCAAAACTCACAGACCAGGCAAGGAGGGCATTAATTAATCAGAGAGGCAACAAAGAGACCAAAGATAAACTTGAAGGAGCTGCAAAGCTCCACAGCTGAGATTTTAGTATTTATCCATAGGACCAATTTAAGCCGTACACTCCCAGGCTTTAGGCATGTGGGAGACTCCCCAAAGGAAGAAGGTAAGAAGGTATGGAAGAAGCTACTCTGGTCAAATGAGACTAAAATTGAGCTTTTTGTCCATCAAGGAAAATGCTATGTCTGGTGCAAACCCAACATCTCTCATCACCCCGAGAACACATTCCCCACAGTGAAGCATGGTGGTGGCAGCATCATGCTGTGGGGAGGTTTTCATCGGCAGGGACTGGGAAACTGGTCAGAATTGAAGGAATGATGGATGGCGCTAAGTACAGGGTTATTCTAGAGGGAAACCTGTTTCAGTCTTCCAGATTTTTGAGACTGGGACGGTGGTTCACCTTCCAGCAGGACAATGACCCTAAGCATACTGCTTAAGCAACACTCAAGTGGTTTAAGGGGAAACATTTGAATGTCTTGGAATGGCCTAGTCAAAGCCCAGACCTCAATCCAATTGAGAATCTGTGGTATGACTTAAAGATTGCTTTACACCAGCGGAACCCATCCAACTTGAAGTAGCTGGAGCAGTTTTGCCTTGAAGAATGGGCAAAAATCCCAGTGGCTAGATGTGCCAAGCTTAAAACCCTGTTCCGCCAGCGGGACCCCTCGCCAACAGCCAATGAAATTGCAGGGAGCCAAATACGAAACATCATAAATCTCATAAATCAAATTTCTCAAACATACAGTATTAGGCACCATTTTAAAGATACAATTCTCGTTAATCCAGACACAGTGTCTGATTTCAAAAATGCTTTACAGCGAAAGCTCCACAAACGATTATGTTAGGTCACCACCAACTCACAGAAAAACCCAGCCATTTTTCCAGCCAAAGAGAGGAGCCACAAAAAGCACAAATAGAGATAAAATGAATCACTAACCTTTCATGATCTTCATCAGATGACACTCATAGGACTTCATGTTACACAATACATGTATGTTTTGTTCGGTAAAGTGCATATTTCTATAAAAAAAATCTCATTTTAAATTGGCGTGTTACGTTCAGTAGTTCTAAAACATGCAATGATTTAGCTTAGAGCCCCATCAAATTACAGAAATACTCATAATAAACATTGATAAAGATATGACTATTATACATAGAACTAGAGATATACTTCTCCTTAATGTAACCGCTGTGTCAGATTTTTTTTAAACTTTACGGAAAAAGCAAACCGTGCAATAATCTGAGAACAGCGTTCAGACAACAAAAAAGCCAAAGCGATATCCGCCATATTGGGTAGTCAACATTAGTTAAAAATAACATTAGAAACATTCACTTACCTTTGATGATCTTCATCAGAATGCACTCCCAGGAATACCAGGTCCCCAATAAATGCTTGATTTGTTTGATAAAGTCCATAATTTATGTCCAAATAGATCCTTTTGTTAGGGCATTTGGTAAGCAAATCCAAACGCGCGTGCAGGTCCAGCAGCAAGTCAGACGAAAAGTTCAAAAATGTATATAACAGTCTGTAGAAACCTGTCAAACTAATTATAGAATCAATCTTTAGGATGTTTTTAACATAAATGTTCAATAATGTTCCAACCGGAGAATTCCTATGTCTGAAGAAAAGCAATGGAACGAGAGCTAACTTTCTCATGACCGCGTGTCATGAGACCAAGGCACTCTGCCAGACCACTGACTCACACAGGTCTCATGAGCTCCTCCTTTATAGTAGAATCCTCAAAATAGTTTCTAAAGACGGTTGACATTAGTGGAAGCCTTAGGAAGTGAAAAATGACCCCATGGACAGTGTGTATTCGATGGGCCAAGCTTTGAAAACCTACAAGACTCAGATTTCCCACTTCCTGGTTGGATTTTTCTCAGGTTTTCCACTGCCATATGAGTTCTGTTATACTCACAGACATCATTCAAACAGTTTGGGAAACTTCTGAGTTTTCTATCCAATACTACTAATAATATGCATATATTAGCATCTGGGACGGAGTAGCAGGCAGTTAATTTGGGCATCTTATTCATCCAAGCTACTCAATACTCAATACTGATGCAGCCACAACTATGCTTAAAAATATGGAGAGTGTTTTTCAGAAATGTGTATTTGATTTGCCCCAAACGTACAGTAAAACTTTGTATTAGGGACAAAAAAAGTTAATTGCTCCGCAATTTTTTTGCAGTATTACTTTAGTGCCTTGTTGCAAACAGGATGCATATTTCAGAATATTTTTATTCTGTACAGGCTTCTTTATTTTCACTCTGTCAATTAGCTTAGTATTGTGGAGTAACTACAATATTGTTGATTCATCCTCAGTTTTCTCCTATCCTGGCATTAAACTCTGTAACTGTTTTAAAGTTACCATTGGCTTCATGGTGAAATCCCTGAGCGGTTTCCTTCCTCTCTGGCAACTGAGTTTAGAAGGATGCCTTTATCTTTATAGTGACTGGGTATATTGATACACCATCCAAAGTGTAATTAATAACTTCACCATGCTCAAAGGGATATTCAATGCCTTTTTTTTTACCCAGCTACCAATAGGTGCCATTCTTAGCGAGGCATTGGAAAACCTCCCTGGTGTTTGTGATTGAAACTGTGTATGAAATTCAGTCCTCATTCTGAGGGACCTTGCAGATAATTGTATGTGTGGTGTACAGACGTGAGATAGTCATTAAAAAATTATGTTAAACACTATTATTGCACATAGAGTGAGTCCATGCAACTTATTATGTGGCCTGTTGAGCAGAATTGTACTCCTGAACTTTTTTAGGTTCCAACCCTCCTCTTTTATCCGGGCTTAGGACCGGCAAAAGTGACCCAAAAGAGACACTCTGGCGGAGTTACTTCGTTTTTTATTTTATATATATATTTTTAGTTTGTTTGTTTTTTTGTTTTTTACATCCCGCCCTGGCTTACAGTCAGCCAGCAGCTTCCCGCATGCGCGATTTATTTGCAGTCTGGACACGGAGGGGTGAACATCTCCTGCTCTGACTGCAGCTGGGAGGGACTGCTGTGCGAGGACTGAGCCGCCTGTGAAGGCTTTGGGACGGGGGAGGCCCACGGCAGCGGGCGGGGGAGGCCCACGGCAGCGGGCGATTGAGAAGAGTAAGAAAGATACGTGAGAAGGAATTCATGCAATCATACATTAACCTCTAATGACTCCCCATCCCGCATGAGGGAGCGTAATCATTGACTGACACTAATTAGCATAACGCAACGGACATAAATATTCCTAGAAAATATTCCTATTCATGAAAATCACAAGTGAAATATATTGAGACACAGCTTAGCCTTTTGTTAATCACCCTGTCATCTCAGATTTTCAAAATATGCTTTACAGCCCAAGCTAGACAAGCATTTGTGTAAGTTTATCGATAGCCTAGCATAGCATTTTGTCCAGCTAGCAGCAGGTAACTTGGTCACGGAAATCAGAAAAGCAATCAAATTAAATCGTTTACCTTTGATGAGCTTCGGATGTTTTCACTCACGAGACTCCCAGTTAGATAGCCAATGTTCCTTTTTTCCCAAAATATTATTTTTGAAGGTGAAATAGCTCCGTTTGTTCTTCACGTTTGGCTGAGAAATCGCCCAGAAATTGCAGTCACGAAAACGCCTAAAAATATTCCAAATTAGCTCCATAATATCGAGAGAAACATGGCAAACGTTGTTTATAATCAATCCTCAAGGTGTTTTTTAAATATCTATTCGATAATATATCCGCCGGGACAATTGGTTTTTCAGTAGGACCGATTGAAATAATGGCTACCTCTGTATTTTACGCGAGAATCACTAGGGTATTCTTCAACATAAATGCGTAAAACTACATCACAATTGGAGAATACAGGGGAAAAGGATTCTGTTGTTGATAGCCCATTCACTGCTCAATAGGGACGTATTGGAATGCAGCGCTTTCAAAACATGAGGCACTTCCAGATTGGATCTCAGGCTTTAGCCTGCAATATCAGTTCTGTTATACTCACAGACAATATTTTTACAGTTTTGGAAACTTTCGAGTGTTTTCTATCCTAAGCTGTCAATTATATGCATATTCTAGCATCTAGTCCTGACAAAATTTCCCGTTTACTACGGGAACGTTATTTTTCCAAAAAATGAAAATACTAGTCACAAAAGGTTTTTTAACAAAGTGCAAGAAGAGAACAGCTGATGCTATTTCCAAGCTCCAGTGTCCACCAGAAAGGTCTAGTACTGCTTCTATGCATGCGAAAGGGCCAATAAGTGTTCAACTGAAATATGTGACTCGTTTTAGGAAACTAGGCGTATGTCGCACATCACTACTTCACAGGAGCGGCATTTGAACGTAAACATTTCTTTTTTATCAAAAAGCATTTTTTGGCAGAAATGCCTACTGGAACATGTGAACTTTCATGTGCCTTAATTCCATCTATCAATAGAAATACAATTGTTGAATTACGAGCCTAGTTGGTTTAGCCACAGAAAAAGCCAGGAACCTTCCCGCTAGCCATGATTGGCTGAGATAATGGATGGGATGGACATGCCGGGAGAGGAGTTTGGATTCGCAAGCCTTGTAGCTTGCTTCTGTCTATAATGTGGGCTGTTCAATATGTGTTTACAGTCATTTCTACCATGCCGTTTTTGAAAAATAAAACGTTACACATCGAGAACTACAAAAGTTTTGCTACTTTTCTCAACAACATTGATGCCCTAAATTTAGCAGCCGCTATCGACAGATCAGTTGGAAAAAGTGATGGGCTACTTTCTGCACACTTGACTTGACACAAAGCTAGTCAAACAAGATGTAGCTACAAACAAAACAGAGTTAAATGGTTCCAGTCTGCTGTGAAGCATTCATCCATGTATACGGGTAAGATTGTAGCTACATTTTCAGATAAGTTTCTAATTTTGTCAGAAAGTCGTTTTTATTGTAAGTTAAAGTGTACTGTTAGTTAGCTAGCAAACGCTAGCTTGCTGGCTCGCTAGCTAACGTTACGCGTATGATCTGTGTAGTAATGTTATTCTAATCAAAATCCATTTGCATTGCTAGTTAAAGCCTAATGTTATTTAGCTAACAATTAACCTAGTTTGTTAGCAGATTCATACTACAGCTATGACAATGTTTGTATTGGTAGTAGTATGCATTGGGATTTAGCTGGTTCCTTGTTTAGCTAGCTAGCTACCTAGGTAGTTACATGTCTAAACAAAAAACTCCAATTCAGCAGGATTATTACATGACCCATTAAGTTAGCCAGGTGTGTCTGGGGGTGATTACGGCTATCTATTTTATTTCATGAACATGTGTACATTTTGATACGATAGTGACCCATCCACTTAGCTATATGTGACTGGGGGGTGGTTATAGCATTTCCTTTGCATGACCCCTCAATTTAGACAAGTGTGTCGGGTAAGCGTCATATAATAATGATAAAATATTTATAAAATATTTTTATCTGGACATTTTCTGTGTTTGATATTGCTACTATGCAAGTTACCACTTCACTGTACCGTTTACACCTTCTGTTTCCTGTGAAAGTGACAATTAAACTTTTATTTGATATAGGGTGTGTTTACCGCATGGCCTCACGTGAATCATTAAAGAGATGGGTGGAGCTAAGGCTTTAGAGAGTGAACATATTTATTTAATTAATTAATGGAATTGATTTGGCATCTGCGCTCTCTGTTCAGTGCGCCATCACTAAATGCATGCTCTTCAACCGATCGCTGCCCGCACCTGCCCGCCTGTCCAGCATCACTACTCTGGACGGTTCTGACTCAGAATATGTAGATAACTACAAATACCTAGGTGTCTGGTTAGACTGTAAACTCTCCTTCCAGACTCACATTAAGCATCTCCAATCCAAAAGGAAATCTAGAATCGGCTTCCTATTTCGCAACAAAGCATCCTTCACTCATGCTGCCAAACATACCCTCGTAAAACTCACTATCCTACCGATCCTTGACTTTGGCCATTTACAAAATAGCCTCCAACACTCTACTCAGCAAACTGGATGCAGTCTATCACAGTGCCAACCGCTTTGTCACTAACGCCCCATATACTACCCACCACTGTGACCTGTATGCTCTCGTTGGCTGGCCCTCGCTTCATATTCATCGCCAAAATCACTGGCTCCAGGTCATCTATAAGTCTTTGCTAGGTAAAGCCACGCCTTAACTCAGCTCACTGGTCACTAGCAGCTCACTAGCACGCGCTCCAGCAGGTATATTTCACGGGTCACCCCCAAAGCCAATTCCTTCTTTGGCCGCCTATCCTTCCAGTTCTCTGTTGCCAATGACTGGAACGATTTGCAAAAATCACTAAAGCTGGAGACTCATATCTCTCTCACTAACTTTAAGCATCAGCTGTCAGAGCAGCTCACAGATCATTGCACCTGTACATAGCCCATTGTAAATAGCCCATCCAACTACTTCATCCCCATATTGTTATTTTTTAAATTTTTTTAATTTATTTTTTGCTCCTTTGCACCCCAGTATCTCTACTTGCACAGTCATCTTCTGCACATTTATCACTCCAGTGTTTAATTGCTAAATTGTAATTACTTCGCCACTACGGCCTATTTATTGCCTTACCTCCCTAATCTTACCTTATTTGCACACACTGTATGTAGATTTTTTCTATTGTGTTATTGACGGTATGTTTTGTTTATTCCATGTGTAACTCTGTGTTGTTTGTCACACTGCTTTGCTTTATCTTGGCCAGGTCGCAGTTGTAAATGAGAACTTGTTCTCAACTGGCCTACCTGGTTAAAAAAAGGTTAAATAAAAAATTAAATTACAAAAAATAAACTTGTCATTCCCACTCGCCATCACTCACCGCTGTCATCAAATGGAGTAATGCTAGCCACAAGTTCTGACTGAGCTCAATTGTCATGAAACGCATTTACAGCGATGAAATTCTCTCTCTTTCATACAAACCTATAACGAGGAGCGCCCACAATGTGTTTTGTGTGTGAAGTGCTTAGTAATGAGTCTCTCATAATGAACAATTAATATGTCCTGACCAAACATCCACAGCATGATGGTAAACCCATGGAGTTCTTTCGGAACAGGGCATAATGCTTCAGGAAACAGTGCTTGGACAGTGGAAAAGTAAGTCAGCTAGCAAGGCATTGTTGTGATTTTATAACAGGTGATGATGAGCAGAAATAAGGGAGTACTAACCAACTCTCATAGTAGTTGATGTGAGTTTCCCTTTCAAACAATCCCCTGGCCTTGTACACAGCTAATAGCTAACATTCGCCAATGCAAGCTAGCTATTGATAGTGCAACCCTAGTAACTACAGATGAAAATATGTACAGTAGGCCTGATCATTTAATGTAGAAATTATTGTTGAAAACTATGTAGGTTGGAACTGTTGCTATTAAAATACAATAATATTGTTTTTATTCTTAACTGGAATAAACTGAAGCGAGATGCTAACACACTCACACAGTTCTGGGTTGCTCATCTACAGGAGGAAGCAGTGTCCTGCCTGACTGAGAAAGCGCTATATGTTCTGGTTCAGTTTGGCACCACATACCTATGCGAGTCAGGGTTCTCAACTCTGACATACTTAAAAAACAAAAACAGTTTCCATGCTGAGCATGACCTCAGTGTTCCACTGTCAAGACATGCTCTCATTAGGACTGTGTGTGTGTTTTCTGGTCTACATCTGTGTGATGTGATCAATCAGTTTATTCCAGTTCAGAATGAAAAAATATGCATTGTATTTTAACAGCAACAGTTCCAACCTAGACTTTCTTTCAACAATAATTTCTACAGTAAGATGTACAGTAGGCCTGATCATTTTTCATCTGAACTGTTACTTACTGTTGCACTATAAAAAAAAAACTGAGCCTGTGTGCACTGTATGTGTTCTGTTATTCATCTGTGTGATGTGATCAATCAGTTTATTCCAGTTCAGAATGAAAATTATTTATTGTGTTTGAACAGCAACAGTTCCAACCTAGACAGATATGTCAAGTGTTTAAAATGGTGGAAAATAAACATGACAAGATATTTATATGGATCTTTAATTTCATTGATATTTTTTGTCTATATTGCATTTGTTTTAGGCATAATGGCAATGAAATGTACCAATATCTATGTATAGTTGCATATTTTCCTATGCTTGGGTCCCAGGAAAACACTGAATTTCTCATTTGGGCCCCAGGCTGAAAAAGTTTAAGAACCCATGGTGTAGACAAAAAAGAGCTCTCCAGTGGGTATACCATTTTCTCAAAGGTGGGCTTACAAGTTTATCAACGTTCAAAGCAGAATTACTTTTCCATTGTTCTTCAACTGCAGTGTATGAGTCTCTACTTTTAATCCAATGTAAAAAAATAAATAAAATAAAATTTAAATTTAGCTTCAAAAGACTGAATCGAGGCAGTCGGTCACATATGCATTAGCTAGACAGCAAGCAACAGTTCAGAAAGGAACATTTCATGATGACAGGTGGTAATTAGATGTGCACTGTAGCCAGAACCAAACCTGCACTTGTGTTCACATTGGATAGTGATGCTGTCAGTTTCCACACTAAAGCTACCATCATAAGCATGTCTTTGCATTTAGCTGTAATCACAAAATGACATGCACATTTTTAATCAGCGGAGGCTGGGGAGCCTGGCGATCTGTCTGAGGCATGAGAGCCTGTAGCGGCTCCCGGACCCGACCCGACCATTGTAGAGTATTCTGATGACAGTGATAGGGAAGAAACGTTGATCAACAGTGTTGTTGTCACGGATGAAGTTGACTGAGTTTTGAAATCAGTGGAATGCCCAGTGGAAGTAGAGTATGAGAAGGAGATGGAGAAAATTCTGGCTTTTGATTGCATCCGTAACAGAGAGGGAGAAAGATCTGATGATTCTTATGAAATTGCACATGGTCAATGTGAATGGGAGTAACTTAATACAATGGGCCAAGCAAGCGGTACAAACAAAACAGAAATGACACAGGATGTCTGACTTAGTTAAAGAGGTTCCAGTCTGCCGTGAAGCATTCATTCATGTCTAGCTACATTTTCAGATATTATACAGTGCCTTGCGAAAGTATTCGGCCCCCTTGAACTTTGCGACCTTTTGCCACATTTCAGGCTTCAAACATAAAGATATAAAACTGTATTTTTTTGTGAAGAATCAACAACAAGTGGGACACAATCATGAAGTGGAACGACATTTATTGGATATTTCAAACTTTTTTAACAAATCAAAAACTGAAAAATTGGGCATGCAAAATTATTCAGCCCCCTTAAGTTAATACTTTGTAGACCCACCTTTTGCTGCGATTACAGCTGTAAGTCGCTTGGGATATGTCTCTATCAGTTTTGCACATCGAGAGACTGAAATGTTTTCCCATTCCTCCTTGCAAAACAGCTTGAGCTCAGTGAGGTTGGATGGAGAACATTTGTGAACAGCAGTTTTCAGTTCTTTCCACAGATTCTCGATTGGATTCAGGTCTGGACTTTGACTTGGCCATTCTAACACCTGGATATGTTTATTTTTGAACCATTCCATTGTAGATTTTGCTTTATGTTTTGGATCATTGTCTTGTTGGAAGACAAATCTCTGTCCCAGTCTCAGGTCTTTTGCAGACTCCTGTGTTTGGCTCCATCCATCTTCCCATCAATTTTAAACATCTTCCCTGTCCCTGCTGAAGAAAAGCAGGCCCAAACCATGATACTGCCACCACCATGTTTGACAGTGGGGATGGTGTGTTCAGGGTGATGTGCTGTGTTGCTTTTACGCCAAACATAACGTTTTGCATTGTTGCCAAAAAGTTCAATTTTGGTTTCATCTGACCAGAGCACCTTCTTCCACATGTTTGGTGTGTCTCCCAGGTGGCTTGTGGCAAACTTTAACCGACACTTTTTATGGATATCTTTAAGAAATGGCTTTCTTCTTGCCACTCTTCCATAAAGGCCAGATTTGTGCAATATACGACTGATTGTTTTCCTATGGACAGAGTCTCCCACCTCAGCTGTAGATCTCTGCAGTTCATCCAGAGTGATCATGGGCCTCTTGGCTGCATCTCTGATCAGTCTTCTCCTTGTATGAGCTGAAAGTTTAGAGGGACGGCCAGGTCTTGGTAGATTTGCAGTGGTCTGATACTCCTTCCATTTCAATATTATCGCTTGCACAGTGCTCCTTGGGATGTTTAAAGCTTGGGAAATCTTTTTGTATCCAAATCCGGCTTTAAACTTCTCCACAACAGTATCTCGGACGGGCCTGGTGTGTTCCTTGTTCTTCATGATGCTCTCTGCGCTTTTAACGGACCTCTGAGACTATCACAGTGCAGGTGCATTTATACGGAGACTTGATTACACACAGGTGGATTGTATTTATCATCATTAGTCATTTAGGTCAACATTGGATCATTCAGAGATCCTCACTGAACTTCTGGAGAGAGTTTGCTGCACTGAAAGTAAAGGGGCTGAATAATTTTGCACGCCCAATTTTTCAGTTTTTGATTTGTTAAAAAAGTTTGAAATATCCAATAAATGTCGTTCCACTTCATGATTGTGTCCCACTTGTTGTTGATTCTTCACAAAAAAATACAGTTTTATATCTTTATGTTTGAAGCCTGAAATGTGGCAAAAGGTCGCAAGGTTCAAGGGGGCCGAATTCTTTCGCAAGGCACTGTATGTTTCTAATTTTGTCCAAAAGTATTTTTCATTGCAAGTTAAATTGTACTGTTAGCTAGCTAGCTAACATTAGCTGGCTGGCTCACTAGCAAACATTAGGTGTATGATCTGTTTAGTAATATTATTAGTATCTCAGAAAGCCATTTGCATTTCTAGTTATAGCCTGTTAGCTAGCTAACATTGAACTTAGTTGGTTAGCTTTAGCTATCTGCAGATTCATACTACAGCATTTCATGAATGGTGGCTAGCTATGAAAGTAAAGTTTGTATTTCTAGTACTAGTACTGTATGGATTGGGATTATGGTTCATTGTTTATCTAGCTACAAAAGACTCCACTTGGCCAGATAATTACATGACCCATAAAGAGATGGGAGAGGCTTAAACTGTAGCTAGGTGGGTGAGAGAGACATTGTGTCCCCATGGAACAACACATTTCTATGATTGTTGGCACTGTGACAAAGGTATGTTGAAGACATAATTAAGTGTCAAAGAGTGTTGTGTCCAAGTATTGTTTTGCTTCCAAAACAGGTCTGGGGAAGGAACTTGATGCCTTGTCAAGGGAGAAGTGGTGCAAGGACTTGAGGCACTGGAAGCTGTCCATAGTGAATCATCAGTAGTGGACGGCAGATTCAACTCCAAGTGGAAATCTGGATGTGAAGGAGGCCAAGTGGAGAAAGCTCGTAAACCACGTGCATGACATCCGCAACACCTTTGCCTCTAGGTCACCAGGCTGCTCATTATGGCGCACACCTGTCACAATCATTACGCACACTTGCGCATCATCAGACTCACCTGGACTCCATCACCTCCCTTTTTAAATGTTTTATTTCACCTTTATTTAACCAGATTGAGTTCTCATTTACAACTGCGACCTGGCCAAGATAAAGCAAAGCAGTGCGACAAAAAACAACACAGAGTAACACATAGGATAAACAAAAGTACTGTCAATAATACAATAGAAAAATCTATATAGCTTTATCTATATAGCTTTACCTAGCAAAGACCTATAGATGACCTGGAGCCAGTGGGTCTGGGGACGAATATGTAGCAAGGGCCAGCGGACAAGAGCATACAGGTCGCAGTGATGGGTGGTATATGGGGCTTTGGTGACAAAACGGAATGCACTGTGATAGACTGAATCAAGTTTGCTGAGTAGAGTGTTGGAGGCTATTTTGTAAGTGACATTGCCGAAGTCAAGGATCGGTAGGATAGTCAGTTTTACGGGGGTATGTTTGGCAGCAAATAGGATGCTTTGTTGCGAAATAGAGTTTACAGTCTAACCAGACACCTAAGTATTTGTAGTTGTCTACATATTCTAAGTCAGAACCATCCAGAGTAGTGATGTTAGTCGGGCGGGCGGGTGCACATAACCATGTTGTAAAATACCTGATGAACAGTGTAGAGGCCTCATGTTCGACTGTGTTCCACGCTGCTTCAGATTCAGGTAGCACACGTGCTTCACACTGCCACACTGCTAACTTAATGTTAGACATGTAATATTTGCAAGAGAAACATTCATAGATGCCCTCAAAGCAGCAATGTTGTATAGTTTCCCCCAGGGCAGAAGAAAGTTGAGCTAGCTTAGCTAACAAGAAGGAAGCGTGCTTTTGGTAGCTAAGTACTGCAGCTAGTTTGCTATCTAAACATTTTAAACTAGAATATCGCAGCTATTAGCTAGCTTCCTGGCTAATGTAGCAAGATAGCTGGAAACTAGAGGCACATTTTGCATTTAGTATCTAATCAATAGATAGATAGCTAAAACCCAATGCAAAACAAGCAAATGTGAAAACTTTCTATCTTGAAGCACTATGCAGAAATCACTCCGCCATTTCCTGGTTGCTAAAATTTGAATAGTTTGCCTAATTTTACTTGACAAAACAAGTAAGTATAGTGTAGAGAATCCTTGTACCATCTAAACTGCTGTGAAACATATTTTCCATAACCAAAAATATTGTATTTTCAGATCGTTGAAGCTGGTGTACAAAACCGAAAGTAAAAAAATGCAAAAATTATACTTAAGAACTGGAAGCTTAGAAATAGTGCACATAGAACACATCTATCGCATTTATATGAATTTGGTCTTGTTGCCCAAAGAGTTACATATTGCAGCCTTAACATTGTAAGCTAGAATATTGTAGCTAGCTAATTAGCTAGCAGCTAGCTAACATCACTTAGTTAGGTTATCTAGCTTCCTAGCTAACTAATGTAGCAAAATAGCTGCCAACTAGAGTCAAGTTTCACATTCAGTATCTAATCAATAGATAGCTAAAACAAACTGCACTAGCAAGCAAATGTGGAAAAACTTGCTACTATCCAACATACGTTTTCTGCTGCAAACAAATTAAAACTAATCAAGCCAAAATACTTTAATGCAGATGTTTCGGTCATTAACTATGTCAACATTCACAGACAACTTTCAACAGATTATTTGTTAGCTTGAGTCAGAGACATCTACGTGTTAATGTCTCATCTGCTTTATACATCCATTGACATCCTCAAACAAGCAGTATGAATGTTAGCGGACTAAACTCGAAAGTTTATGATGAACTTCACCAACAGAGTGGAGCAGAGACCAGCCTTTGTGAAATCTAGCGCCGATTACATCAACAAAAACTAGAAAAAAGTTGGTTGTATTTGATTAACGTTTATTGTAAAAGTAAGGATTTCAGCAAACAATTAAAGGCATGCAACTACAGAGGACAAACATAGGTACAAGGTACATGATTACGTTTTGTATTGACCTTAGACAAATGGATGTAGTCTGATCTAGATTCCACAAAGCCTGGTCCCTGCTCCACTCTGTTGGTGAAGTTTGTTCAACTTGGAGTGGAGTTTAGTCCACTATATATATGAATGTAAACTTTGTCATACAGTAAAAAGTGTGCGTGTGTGTGTTATATCCTATGTAATCCTGACCTTCAACCACACAGGCAGAAAAGTAAACGTTGCCATTTATAGACATATAACTAATCCTTGAAGACCACTCCTAATCAACAAATTAATCAATGTGTGCTACTTAACAATACACTATTTCCAACTGTTCTAATTTAAGAACGCATAATTGTTCCTTTCGTCTCATCATGATCAGAAGTGTTAAATTGAAGACTAAAAGCACATTTCTGCTGGCTTCACGTGTGACCCTCCCTGCCTTGGCTGTGAAAGTGCTCGGCCCAGCTTGCCATATTATAATTGCTCTCTGATACAGTATGTCTTATTCTGTGTTCATAACCAAGTGAGAATGTGGTAATTACCAGTTGTGAAGTCGTAAATCCCAGTTGCATTCACATTTCTCGTTGAGAAACGTTGATTGGCTAATGGCCAATAAGCTTTCAACCATAAACTAAAAGTACAGCTATCGTGTTTGTAAACAAATGATTGTGTTCAAAAACCATATTAATGAATTGCTTTATATAAATTATGTTTTGTTTCATTTAACTGCTGAAAATGCTGTTATCGAGGTAATTTCCTTACCAGGAGATTTCAGAATGTGGGAGGGTTCAGGGATGATAGATGAGTTTCCCACTAGTAATTACGAGTTGGAGGGGCATTCAAGTGGATTTCTCCTAGTCGTATGAGGTAAATACCACCTTCCCACTTGGTTATGAACGCAGCATAAAATTGTGGGACACCCAAGGCATAGCAGATGCTTGAGTTGCTTCTCTTTCTATGCTTGAGTCTCACAGCAGCTACAGTATGTTCTGCAATGTTAACTCTCCTCTGGCCTTGACCTTGCTCTTACATGTAAGCCAGCAAAGGAATCATAATGGATGTGAAGATATCACAATAAGAATCACAATCAGTTTCTTAAACTAATTTTATTAAGACGGTTGATACACAAAAAAAACATATATACTTTTCAAAAGACAACATACCATATCATTTGTATTTGTTCAGTGCACCATAAAAGGCACTTTAGCCAGGGTTATGGAATTCCCTGCATTTTTCATCCATGCATAGAATTGGAGCAGTCATTTTGTTAAGATGACAGACTAACAACGTTGTTAACAATCCTGAAGGGTGACATCCTGTATAGACACACTATACCCAGGCACAAACAAGCCTTTAATCTAAGGCATTATTTCTAACTCAGCAGCCCAGTACAGATCAAAATGAGGGAAATGACTTCATGTTGCTGCTTATAGGAAAAAAATAGATAACAGAAAAATGTATTCCTGTGAATATATTTCAAGGGTTAAGATACTTGGTAATGTTATTATTCCTGTCTGTCCAGATGAGTTTCAATGTATTCAGTTTTTACATGTTATATTAGTTACAAAGAAATGTGATAAAACAAAAAAGTAATCCCCTTTTTTATGTGATTTCAATTGCATATGATGCAAGAAATATTGGATGATATTTTTCTTCTACACTTAGACCTTGTACGTTTGGGAGCCTCCCAACTCAAGAGCTGCGTTGAGTGTATCACTCAAGAACAAAAAGCTCATAACCACTTCCTAAGTCCCTCTCCTTTCTGGATTTAAACAAAGACACCTCCAGAAAGACAAACACTCACTTTCTCTCACACACACACACACACACACACACACACACACACACACACACACACACACACACACACACACACACTCTCTCGTAATACATGCACATATTCTGTCTTCAACACACACATACACACAGTCTGCTCGCCTCGCCTTGCGAGTGTCTAGCATTGTGAGAAAGGGACAAGTGCCGTGTGTTGAGGATTGCTTGGCTCATGTGTATCTATGAGCAGAGGAAGCCCTTGTCAGAGGCTGGGCCAGAATCTGCTGGGTTAACAACCGGATTAACTGACAGCCCATCTGATTTACCCTGCTTTCTGTCAGTACTCTCAGAGAGTCTAGCTGTCACAGACTGTCTGATACTACAACACTCCCTTCATTCACAGTTGCTTGCCTGTGGAGGTTCAGTACAGTGAGACGCCAGTGCTCCCCTTATATGCTGACTATTGTGGGTTAAAAGTTTTGGCTCATAATAGCTTCAATGGGGCCTCCCGAGTGGCGCAGCGGTCTATTGCACAAACCATCTTTTGATTTCTGAACGTGTCGGCACCGGGTACTCAGGATGTGGCTGTGTTATTAATGTCATGTTAAATCAGGACTTTTCATTTGAACATATGGGGTGTTTTAGTTTTGTAGGCGAGGCTACCTATTTCTGATCTCGCTCCCAATGATCAGTGCTTCAGTTTATTATGTTGCTGTCCAGAGGTTCTGAATTTGCAATGCGCCCGACTGTCCACATTTTTCTGCGCAATAGCCTCTTGATTTGAACATTTGAAAAGTTTTGGGGTGTGTAGTAAGCTATTTGACTTAATATATATCTATATAATGTATATATTTGAACGGAATAAGTTAGAGCATGCACGCACGCACTCACTCACTCACACATGCACATAAAAACACACACACAATGCATTATTAGTTAGCTACATAATTATTTAGGTAGGGGAAAAAACATATTGGTCCATTCAAAACAGTGTTTGGTTGAGGAAGCTCACTTGGTTTTAAGATGGCTGCTTTTGGTGACAGTATCAAAACAAATGAATGACTCATTAATAATTAATTACTCAACAAATATAAGTTTGTGTAATGAACAATAACTAGTACGATCATAACAATAAAAACATACAAATTATTATACAAACTGTATACTTTTGGTACAGTATTGCTGTTTCTTTCAGAGACATGGCTGAATGGAATGTTTGAAGGGAATGTCTTTATACCCAGCAGGTCATCATCACAAAGCTTTTCTTTGTATTGTGAGAGCATTTTCAAAGAGGTAAAAAGAGGCAATACAATAATAATACATTTACATTTGTACAATTACACCCAGAATGGGTTTACATTTACGGTTCAACCATCTATCACATCTGATTTCCATTTTTCTTGGCACTGAACATCAATCATTTGTCCCGAAATTACGATAATGCCAAATATAGTTTTTCCTGAGTTCAATCATTTAGATGTTAAATCTTCATTTTTCATATTTTTTGTTGTTGGTCTTTACAAATCTCACAATGTTTTTGGTAAAAACTTGCTTTGGGGTTGACTTTAGTTTGCATTGAGGAAAGTAAAATGTGTCTCTATCTAGCTAGACATAATACAATTTCAGATAAATATTATATATTTTTTAAATGGACTATAAAAACTATTCATTCGCAAAGGCTCCTAAGTAACATTGACATGCATGGACATTTAGTTATAAATTCTGCTTGTATGTAACAGATGGCTTGGAGCAAAACAATATGATGTACAGTGCATTTGGAAAGTATTCCGACACCTTCCCTTTTTCTACATTTTGTTACGTTACCACCTTATTCTAAAATGTATTAAATCGTTTTTTTCCCTCATCAATCTACACACAATAATATGACAAAACATAATGACAAAGCAAAAACTGTTTTTTTTTGCAAATATATTACAAATTAAAAACTGAAATATGATATAATATATAAGTATTCAGACCCTTTACTCAGTACTTTGTTGAAGCACCCTTGGCAGCAACTTTGAGTCTTCTTGGGTATGATGCTACAAGCTTGGCACACCTGTATTTGGGTATGATCTCCCATTCTTCTCTGCAGATCCTCTCAAGCTCTCTCAGGTTGGATGGGGAGCGTAGCTGCACAGATATTTTCAGGTCTCTCCAGAGATGTTTGGTAGGGTTCAAGTCCGGACTCTGGCAGGACCACTCAAGGACATTCTGAGACTTGTCTCAAAGCCACTCCTGGGTTGTCTTGACTGTGTGCTTACGGTCATTGACCTGTTGGAAGGTGAACCTTTGCCCCAGTCTGAGGTCCTGAGCGCTCTGGAGCAGGTTTTCATCAAGGATCTCTCTGTACTTTGCTCCGTTCATCTTTCTCTTGATCCTGACTAGTCTTCCAGTCCCTGCCGCTGAAAAACATCCCCACTGCATGATGCTGCCACCACCATTGTTCACCGTAGGGATGATGCCAGATTTCCTCCAGACGTGACGCTTGGCATTCAGGCCAAAGTGTTTAATCTTGGTTTCATCAGAGCAGATTATCTTGTTTCTCATGGTCAGCGTCCTTTAGGTGCCTTTTGACAAACTCCAAGGAGGCTGTCATGTGCATTTTACTGAGGAGTGGCTTCAGTCTGGCCACTCTACCATAAAGGCCTGATTGGTGGAGTGCTGCAGAGATGGTTGTCCTTCTGGTAGGTTCTCCCATCTCCACAGAGGAACTCAGATGCTCTGTCAGAGTGACCATCGGGTTCTTGGTCACCTCCCTGACCAAGGCCCTTCTCCCCCGATTGCTCAGTTTGGCTGGGAGACCAGCTTTAGGAAGAGTCTTGGTGGTTCCAAACTTCTTCCATTGAAGAATGATGGAGGCCACTGTGTTCGTGGGGACCTTCAATGCTGCAGAAATGTTTTGGTACCCTTCCCCAGACCTGTGCCTTGACACAACACTGTCTCGGAGCGCCAAGAAGAATTCCTTTGACCTGTTGGCTTCGTTTTTTCTCTGACATGCACAGTCAACTGTGGGACCTTATATAGACAGGTGTGTGCCTTTCCAAATCATGTCCACTCAATTTAATTTACCACAGGTGGACTCCAATCAAGTTGTAGAAAAGGATGATAAATGGAAAAAGGATGCACCTGAGCTGAATTTAGAATCGCATAGCAAAGGGTCTGAATACTTATGTAAATAAGTAAATAATTTTGTTTTAAATGAGCAAAAACCTGTTTTCACTTTGTCATTATGTGGTATTGTTTGTAGATTGATGAGTTTTAAAAATATTTGTATCAATTTTAGAATAAGGCTGTAATGTAACGAAATGTGGAAAAAGGGAAGGGGTCTGAACTTCCCGAATGCATTGTAACTCAAGTGAAACGGAATGAAAGAGAGAAACAAAAAAATAAGGTATCTGACTAGCTCACCAGAATAACCCATTCTCATGCTTGTGCTTAACAATCCGACATCTACATAAATTAAGAGGTAGCCTTTTCCCAATCTTTCCTGACTCATATAAAGACAGATACCCCTTGGTATTGGAGGAGAACATTGGATATTTTAGCTTTGTTGATCTGTCTGAAATCTTCAAATCTGACAAGGTGTCTTCCAGCCACCCATATACAGTAATATAATTTTAATTAAAACTACAGTCAATGTGATAGAACAGGTGTCAGTCCAGAATCTATCTCTAAATTGCCTACAATAAGGGGCCCTGACATTTCCAATCATAACAACTGTGGATATCGAGAGACAAAAACAGTTTCTCTAATAATGTTTTTAAAAGTCAATCTTTTGTCTCTTTTTTTTCACTGACTGACTCTTATTGTGCCGCCATCAGAGGCACAATTTATTGAGAAGAATGCAATGAATTTCCTGTTAGTTCTTAGGGGATATGCTTTGTTTTTCCTGTTGCTGGGAGCCGGGGTCTTTTTTTTTCACCCTCGCTGACTTTCCGTCTGGAACTTTTGCTGGGAGGCTAGAGAGGTGAATGTTAGGTGCCTGGACTAGACTAGAGTCGCCCCCCACCCTCCCATTCCTGCTCCTCCCACCCCTTCCCGCCCCCGACCTCACCACTTTCAGGTGGGGTTACGGGTGAGAGCGGGTGCGTGTTTGTGGTGTGACTAAAGAGAGGGGGGTAATGCTTTGTTAAGCATGGTGAAAGAGCGACCAAATAGCACAAGGCCCCTCGGGGTGTCGGAAAGGGGAGACGGTGGTGATGATGATCTCATGCCATGCTGCTGGTTGGCGTGCTCTGAGTGCTGCCAATGCTGGCATTAGCACTACTGTTCTCAGAGGGGGAGGGGTTCGTAGAAACGGGTTGCCGTTTGCTGGTCAGAGAGCAAGGACATCCTGGGGAGAGAAAAAATGTTTTTTGATTCATGGCAAACCAAATTTCAGCTTGCAAAACTGTTGCCTCTGGGGTGCAAACCAGTTGCCTCTGCCTCTAATAAAGACTCATTTACTTGTTGGTTGATTGATTGCATGAATGATTGAGGGAGAAAGACCATGAGAGAGATCAGAAAAGGAGGAGGAGACGGGTTTTCCTGATCTATATGCGGTGCCTACATTACCATTCCCTATTCATGGAAAATATAGCTCTTTATGTTTAACTGTAACTGGCATCAACCATAAACAGTGACTAGCATCTTACCTGAGAGGTTTACTGCAGTCGACCCGACATCCAGTCCGGTGGGGTATCCTAGATCCCATAAAACAGAATAATACCGTTTTAAAATGAAGTCATGGTAAAATTAAGAGAGATCTCAAATCAAGAGAAAAAGACCTCTAAAACACTTTTGAAGTATGTCATTGTAACAACACAAAAGAGATAGTGGGACTCTGACTCACCTGTGCGGATCTTGATGAACCACAGAGCTCCAATAAGCAGAACTCCGATCAGGAAGCCTCCAAAAGCAATGCCCAGCACGGCTGACAGACCAAAGTCAATACACACAGCTAGAACACACAGAAGAAACACATGAATGCATGTCTTACAATGGGGTATTTTGTAGTATCGTTGGAGATCAGCGGAATCACACAGATCAAATCAAATTGTATTGGTCATATACATATGTTTAACAGATGTTATTGCAGGTGTTCCTCCTATGATTTCTTCATTTTCAGCACACAACCAGTTAACATTACAAGCTCATAATTTTTTTTGTTTTGTTGTCTTAAGCACATTGCACAATTTAGGCCAAATCTGTTTGTGGAAGCAAATGCTTATCGCTGTTGTGTACTTGCTAGTTCTGGCTTTCTCATCATGCGATGTGAAGTCCCAGAGCTTGGCCCTGGCAGTGCCACCATGGCAGCCTGTGTGTGGCATGGTCCCGCACAAGCCGTTGCAGCAATTACAGACATAGATGCAAACAAAACAACTGGAGCCAATGGCTGAGGCAGAATTGCTCTCTCTCGGCAGAACTCTCAAATCAACTATTCTGAAAAAGGCCAGAAAACAGGTCTTGGCCATGTGCTGCGTTGACACAGGCCTCTGACACTGACACTGACACTGACTCACTCACTCACTCACTCACTCACTCACTCACTCACTCACTCACTCACTCACTCACTCACACACTCACACACTCACACACTCACACACTCACACACTCACACACTCACACACACACACACACACACACACACACACACACACACACACACACACACACACACACGTGTGCATCCTAGCAATTGAGCATATGTGCACAAATGCATGCACACCAAGGCACACACACGTTTCTCTGCTTCTGCTTCCTTACTAGTGAACATTTCCAACATGGATCCTGAGAATTTGGGAGGAAGCTAATCATCAGTCCCCTGGGCAGAAACCATCCTGTTTCTTACCCTGTGCAGTTTCTCTCACCTGCCACCTTAAGCCTCCTGCATCCTGTGCCACTGCGCTACATGCTAGGCTCAGCGCTACGCTAGGCTACCGACCGCTCTCTCTTTTCCTGAAGGAAAGACAGGATGCAGGAAGGGTGAGGGACAGCATTCTGTTTGTTTGGCTGCATCTCTTGCCACAATCCAAGCCATGTGTATCTGGTTAATATTGTTATTTATGGTGTCTATGTTCTTTAAATAATAATCAAGATCATTCATCGCCTCACCTTATTAAAATCACTTAATCATCACTGCTCTACTGTCACAATATATTGAAACCCTTGTGTGCCAATGAAATTAAACTAATGTGAAGAATACATCCTTCAATAAAGTCTAATGAATTAGATTGTAAGTGATTGTAAGTTATCTTTATAGGAGGATAATTAATGATCTACTACTGTACTAACAATACAGACTCAAAGGCCCTGTCCCAGTTCATGTCTAAACAGAAACCTACTTTACAGTCTTTCTTTTATTTGTTTTCCAAAATGGGCCGACTTGTTATTTGTGTGTTTGGGTTAGACAGTAAAGCTGAACAAACAGAGACAGGAAGCAGAAGCCTTGTTGTAGGTGGGGAGGAGGTGGAGAAGACGGGCAGCAGCAGGCCTGTACTACGACACTACAACTCCAAAGAGCCCTCTGGGGGACAGCTACCAAACAGCAAGGACAACTTAGGGGCTTACACTGTCAGAAAAGCTACATTCCAACACTCAGGCCAGAATTCTGAAGCAGAACTGAGAGCCCAGAAAGTTGGCTGGCTCCAGTTGTTTGGTGTGTGCACTGTGTAGTCACTTGGCAGGCGTGGATAAAAAGGAGCGCTTAGGTCAATGAGGAGTTGCCTGCAGTTTAATGGGAGGAAACGTTGTTCCCTTGCCACTGATTCGCGTTCAACCATTCTCCATCACAAGTCCCTGAGTCCCTCCACACGCTCACATCAGCTTTCCATTACATAAGAACCAGAATGGGCTGGCCAGTAAAACAGGATGCAAAAACAAAAATGAGCAGCGGTGGTCTGGCTGTGTCGCCTCCAAACCCATCACCATCAAGCCGCTGATGCTCCAACCTTTATCCTCTTCTTCTCCTGCATGAGGAAATTGCAGGAAACAATTACTTGTTGGCCATAGCTGGTGAGCTATGTCCCAAGCCAAAGCTGGGGAGCTATGTCCCAAGTCATAGCTGGGGAGCTATGTCCCAAGCCATAGCTGGGGAGCTATGTCCCAAGCCATAGCTGGGGAGCTATGTCCCAAGCCATAGCTGGGGAGCTATGTCCCAAGCCATAGCTGGGGAGCTATGTCCCAAGCCAAAGCTGGGGAGCTATGTCCCAAACCAAAGCTGGGGAGCTATGTCCCAAGCCAAAGCTGGCGAGCTATGTCCCAAGCCAAAGCTGGGGAGCTATGTCCCAAGCCATAGCTGGGGAGCTATGTTCCAATTATTTTTCAACCCAAAATAATGGGCTTGCAGAGGGTTGAGGAATGCAAGGTTAGTTCCTGACTCATCTGCCCAGAGATTGTCCTCCCCTTTGAAGAGTGACACCTTCCCCTCTTTGTTTTCGGGGGTTTCTGACAATAGCTCCAGTAATTATTTTGTGACGGACAGCCGCTCGGCCAGACCTCGGACACAATGGATCCCCCTGAGGGTCATTACTAGCTGATTGTGGCCACAAAGTCAGGCTGCAGGCCTTCCTAAGGAAGAGGCCCCACCCCACCTCGCATCCCCTCTACGACCCCTCTCTTTTTGTATATCCTGAACTCATCGTCGCCATGACAACGGGCCCAACGTTAAAGTGGAGCTCGTTGGAAGGCGAGACAACTGAGACAGACGGACAGACTGGCAGCAGCTGCTGTGGCTGGAATGAGATGGATGATGAATGTTCTGAGAAGGGAATTGCTGAAGAGGACAATGCGGTGGCTCTTCTATTATTGCATTTGACAGCAGTGTTAGTGCTGATTTAATTTGGATTTCTTTTGGTTTTCCACAGGAAAGAAGATGGCACATTTTAGCATAGGGGAAGTCGGGGGTCATATCAACGATAGAGAAGAGTCATGTTTAAAAAATGTAATTTATGAATTTTGTCATTTAAGGGCCAACATTGGGGTTATCATGTGTACTGTAAATGACTGATGCCAAAGCTGATAAGAGAAAAGGTAAGGGTTGAGTTGCCAGAAGGACAAACTACACTACAACAACAGAGCTGGAACGATTTGGAGTTAACTGAACTCACTTGGTGGTGGGATGTATGTCTGGGTGACCTCCAAATTCCTCTTCACTCTTCCTCCATCTCCACATTTCTACAAGAGAATACGAAGAGAGTGAGACACACATCATTCATATTGCTTTGTTGGCAAATATACTAAAACCTACTAAAGTCAACTCAAAACATCAAAAATGCTTTAAGGTGAAAGGGAAAGTTCACTAAATATTTGGGTTGTTGACTAAGCTACAGTTTAGACTGAACAATGTTTAGTGAGCAACAGTTGGCACACATTATCCCTTGAAGCATATTCTCTGTGTATGATATTTCATTTTCAGTCTAGCTCTAAATGTACACTTTCTGGAACCGTTGGTGCTGTTATGAGGTTGAAATCAATTTGTCAGAGAAAAATGTATTCAAGGAGCTATGAAAAATGCTCAATAAGGAAAGAAAGGATACTAAAAGAAAAAAATGGAACAGACTTTCTCATAGAAGTAAATAAAAAAAGCAATACTCCCCCAAAACACACACCTACATGCACACACACACACCTCCCCCCCAACACACACCTAAAGTTGAAGTTGGAAGTTTACATACACTTAGGTTGGAGTCATTAAAACTCATATTTCAACCACTTCACATATTTCTTGTTAACAAACTATAGTTTTGGCAAGTCGTTTAGGACATCTACTTTGTACATGACACAAGTGATTTTTCCAACAATTGTTGACAGACAGAAAATGTCACTTAAATTCATTGTATCACAATTCCAGTGAGTCAGAAGTTTACATACACTAAGTTGACTGTGCCTTTAAACAGCTTTGAAAATTCCAGAAAATGATGTCATGGCTTTAGAAGCTTCTGATAGGCTAATTGACATCATTTGAGTCAATTGGAGGTGTACATGTGAATGTATTTCAAGGCCTACCTTCAAACTCAGTGCCTCTTTGCTTGACATCATGGGAACGTCAAAAGAAATCAGCCAAGACCTCAGAAAAAAAATTGTAGACCTCCACAAGTCTGGTTCATCCTTGGGAGCAATTTCCAAATGACTGAAGGTACCACATTAATCTGTACAAACAATAGTATGCAAGTATAAACACCATGGAAACACGCAGCCGTCATAACACTCAGGAAAAATACGCATTCTGTCTCCTAGAGATGAACGTACTTTGGTGCGAAAAGTGCAAATAAATCCCAGAACGAGAGCAAAGGACCTTGTGAAGATGATGGAGGAAACAGGTTCAAAAGTATCTATATTCACAGTAAAACGAGTCCTATATCGACGTAACCTGAAAGGCCGCTCAGCAAGGAAAAAGCCACTGCTCCAAAACCGGCATAAAAAAGACAGAAGAAGCCGGTTTGCAACTGCACATGGGGACAAAGATCGTACTTTTTGGAGAAATGTACTTTGGTCTGGTGAAACAAAAATAGAACTGTTTGGCCAATATGACCATCGTTATGTTTGGGGGAAAAAGGGGGAAGCTTGCAAGCCGAAAAACACCATCCCAACCGTGAAGCATGGGGGTGGCATCATCATGTTGTGGGGGTGATTTGCTGCAGGAGGGACTGGTGCACTTCACAAAATAGATGCATCATGAGGGAGGAAAATGATGTGGATATATTGAAGCAACATCTCAAGACATCAGTCAGGAAGGTAAAGCTTGGTCGCAAATGGGTCTTCCAAATGGACAATGACCCCAAGTATACTTCCAAAGTTATGGCAAAATGGCTTAAGGAAAACAAAGTGAAGGTATTGGAGTGGCCATCACAAAGCCCTGACCTCAATCCCATAGAAAATGTGTGGGCAGAACTGAAAAAGCGTGTGCGAGCAAAGAAGCCTACAAACCTGACTCAGTTACACCAGCTCTGTCAAGAGAAATTAGCAAATATTCCCTCCAACATATTGTGGAAGGCTACCCAAAACGTTTGACCCAAGTTAAACAATTTAAAGGCAATGCTACCAAATACTAATTGAGTGTATGTAAACTTCTGACCCACTGGGAATGTGATGAAAGAAATAAAAGCGGAAATAAATAATTCTCTCTACTATTATTCTGACATTTCACATTCTTAAAATAAAGTGGTGATCCTAACTGACATAAGACAGGGAATTTTTACTAGGATTTAATGTCAGGAATTGTGAAAAACTGAGTTTAAACGTATTTGGCTAAGGTGTATGTAAACTTCCGACTTCAACTGTACATACCTCACTGAAGCAGAGTTTGACGGAGCACTCCAGGTCCCAGCTAGTGGACGCCAGGTCATGGAGCAGCTCTAGGGAGAAGCTAACCCTGGTACTGTTGGGGCACATGGTGGAGGAGCACATCTCTGACCTGAAGGGCATGTCTCTGACTACCGGGCATGAGCCCTTGGAGCGCACCGAGCAGTTGATCACCTCGATGGTCAGCACAATCTCCCCCAGCATCCTCCCTGAGATCTGGAGGAGAGGAGAGGGATGAGTGGGGACAGGAATAATTGGAGTGCTAGAAATGTTTGCATACACTACAGTATGGATGTTATATTGTGGCCTAGAGCAGGCCTGGTGGGAGACGTTGGTGGATGCATTTGCTCCCAAGTACATACTGCAAACTACATTGTATGGTCACTATATCATATATGGTGTTATACTGTATAGCAATATGACGATACTATGTACTGTAGATACATCCAGTCCTCTCCTGGATGGAGCTACATCCCCAAACATGAATTAATACCTGTAGATTGAGATTCTATTGAAGAGACTTCTGCTTTGTGTGTTAGGAGTCATGCAGATGTGAAGGTGTGCAGGGCTTAGAGGATGAGAATTTGGGCGCGGCGGAGGAACTGGGAGAGGATTAGAAAGAGCAGGAAGGTGTTAGACTGAAATAAATAGAAAATGGTCTCACCTCTGCGTAGATCCTCTTGTCGCTCTGCACCTTGGCGTTGAGGTCCAGGGGGGAGCGGTAGTCTTTAGAGGTGTACAGCTGCATGATCAGAGGCATCTGAGGGGGGCTAGCGGGCGATGGGGTGGTCTCGGTGGGTGCAGTCTCTGTGACTGAGACAGCAAGACACAACGTTCACCTGTCAGTAAGAATCCATTTGTACATGATACTACAGGATAGGTGTACCATATATTTGTTTTAATAAAATCATAAATAAGAATAATAATAACGTTGGCTAAGCTAGTTAGCTAGTCTAGTACAGGAGCCTGCTGGCAACAGTGGCATAGTGTTAGCTACCAATTACTGAGAACGCTTGATAAAGCATATTTTATTGCAGTTTTGCACCATTATACCAACCAACAGTATGAGCATTTATGATTGTAGAACTGGTCACTCTGCGTCGGAATTTGCATTAACTTCATACATTAAATAATCGGAACAATTGTCAAATTTCCAGGAACTCCCTAGTAATGCTACCCTTGCTAGAGGCCAATATTGACTATGCTCAATGTGACTATAACTGTATTTTACCTGGTGTGTGGTCCTTATTCCCCAGGACCAGTGTGACCATGGTGCCCTCGGTTCGGATCTCAGAGTAGCTTGTGATGGTGCTTGCTTTGAAATGGTCCAAGGCCTTCTTCTGTACAGCATCGGCACTGTCTGTGGTGATGGTGACCGTGGGAGGGATCGTATGCATCATGTTGGTGGCAGCAAGCATGATCACGTTGTTAGACTGGGCGAGATAGATATAAAATTAACAGAATTTGATATAATAGATAGTACTGTATGGTTATTTTCCAATTTATATAGGACACCTTTGTCAGTCATAGAGTATAATGCATACTGATCTGAGCCTGAAATGATGACCAGACAAATGCAGACAAAATGTCTGAGTCATTGGTGATTCAGTTTCAGGCATTGATACTACAATTTAGATGTTATCCAGTGCTTACAAAGAAGCTGGTGTGTTGTGGGTCATGGATGCTCCACGTGGTACCCTGAGGACCTCTTAGGAACAGACTGATCTGCCTCTCACTGATGACGTGCACAGAGACATAGCTGGAACAATAAAATAGTGTTGATTTACTGTTCAAGAGCACCAACAACCAACACAATAACCAGTATAAGGCCACTATCATGGAAAGTGTTGCTAATGTTTTCAGCCAAGAGACTCTTCGGTGTCTTACCGAATGCTGACATCCTCAGGGATGTTAACGATATATAGTTCTTTCTCAGTGTGACTGTTGAGAGGCTGGTTCGAGCAGGACTTGATCGATGAAGGTATGTTTGATTTGAATGTCAGATAGTGCTTGAGTGAGTGCCATTCATTTTCAAGTGTACAGTTGTTGGAGCCAGTTGGAAGGAGTCTTGTTCCTGTAAAGTCATTCATGTTTATTATTCAGATTTGTTACATCATCTGTAATTCTTTAGTCACATCAAAAACAGACAGTTTGTGGGAGTTGTGTAAGTTTGAGGTACGTTGTATGTATCTGACAGTGTCTTACCCTCTCTCCCTGTGGAAGCGATGCTCGTTGGGTTCTGGACGGTGGTGAAAGACGTCACCCCACCAAACTCCTCGGTGGCCCACCTCACTAGATCTTCGTTGTCTGTGGGCAGCGCTTTTCTATGGATGTTGCCTTTTGAACCATAAAACATTATATTGGAGTTGTTGGCCACCTGGAGAGTAAAGGAAAATACATTAGACATTTCATTTCAGGTCTCTTTGACTATCTATCTACTGTATGTAAGTTATGATACTATGGGTTCACTTCAATTGAACCCATATTGCAATAATGCAACACAGTCCGCTGGTCAAACTAGACCACAGAATAAAAATGTACATACTACTTATTAAGTTATCTTCTCAGGTAGACTCCCCTCACAATTAGATTATTAAGAAGAGGCGTGTGCCTAGGCAGTAGTTCATAAACAAACACACTACATATATAAGGCAAGTTTGATTGAATCTGTCTGTTACCATGATCCACTCCATTCTTTTTAATTTCCTTTATGTACATGAGGGGATTCTTGTTTATATACAATACAACCCTAAGTCATTAAGCCACTCTACCTCTATGAGGGTTAGACAGCTCTGTTTGTCTGCTCATTGTTACCGTGGCATTAGGTGAGTCAGCGCCTTATTTAGAGACTGCTACCTCATGTTTGCCCAATGTGTCTGACACCAGCCACATCAAAGCATGCCTCCCTCTTCCTCTCTCTCGCTCTCGCTCTCCCTCTTTCTGTCTGTCTATATCTTGATCTCCCTCTTTCTCCATCTCTCCTTTTCTCTCTCCATCTCTCTTTCTCTCTCTCGCTTTCTTTATTCTCTGAGCAGTGCAGAGCCATTTGAAAATGAATGTTTATTATGCTAAAGTGTCTACAAGCCCGGTTGAACAACCCCATTGGAGCCAAGGTCTTTCCTTCGCTTCCTGAGTGGGGCCGGGAAATGGGGACCTTTTTAACTCTGTGCGTCAGTGGAGTCGGCTGGAATCTGGCTCCATACGGGTATAAATATATACATCCAGCCTAGTGCATGCACACTACAGCACACATTCCCCTAGCACACATTCCCCTGTTTCCCAAACAGGCCAGGGAAATAATGGACTGTACATGAAGTACTCAAGTAGGTGTTCTAATGTATCGGTCGGTTATGTGCCATTCTGGTGTAACCTAAGAGTCGCGCCCAATCTGTACTCATCTGCTAATCAAATATTTGTATAAAGACAACTATACTTCTATAAGCATATTAAAAAACAATTAGATTATTAGCCCAAGAGCTTGAAAATAAAGTCCCTTTATATATTATACAGAGCATATGGATGGAGCAGATATCCATTTCCCTTTGGATCCTGTCTCAACAATGGCTTTATTTTCTCCCCCATTAATGTTCTCATCATTATTCCCGTTGCATTCCAGCTAATATAGCACACAGATGGACAAATTGTTCTGGACTGGCGGGACTTATATAGGTCCGATGTGTTGTTACAATTAATTTCAGCATAATGGATAGCATAAAAACAACAACAAACAATTAGCTACGCTGCATTGCACAAACTCACAGGAGGTACAGTATGTGCTCAGTATTTTTCCAAGAAGAGGCTAGGGAAGGGGGACAGAGCAGCAGCCATTGTGTTGGTTATGATTTTGGCGTTTGAGGAATAATTCCATATATTTCCTTGTGGTCGAGGTCTTAGGATGAAAACTAAGGGCTGGAAAGAAGACCACTGATTGTTCCCTCTGTGGAACTCCCATGTTAGCGGTCAGTGTGTGCCAGTCAGAACGCTCTGCTGAGAGCCAAGTAAACCTGTGTGATTGATTGGTCCTTCTCATGCGTGTATATTTTGTTTAATGTGGATCGAAATAGAAAGACGGGAAACTACAGAGACGAGAACATAAAAAACATCACAATGGAGGGAGAGGAGGAGGGGCGGAGAAGTAAGTAAGGAAGAGAGAAAGAGAGTGAGAAGGATCAGTGAATGATAGAAGGAACTACTTTGACATGAATTTGTCTCCTGGGGGTCAGAGTTCGACGCTGCACTGCCAGGGGACATAACGCACAACAGGAAGTAGTCTGAGCAAGAACTGGCATTGTCTACTGGCACTTTCAGAAACTTCTCAGATTAGACTTCCTTCCTTTGGCCTGATCCAGAGGGGTTGAATGAGCCAGGGATGACAAGCTCCACGCATCCTCCTGTCCTATACTCCTCGCATCTCCTCTCTTCTCTTTCTCTGTCCTCCCTTCTGATTCACCTCACTTCTCTCCTCTTCTTCTCTACTCCCCTCTTCTCCTCTCCTCTCGTACTGCATCATTAACCCCATGGAGAACACTGGAGTGACAGCTAGGTACCATATCGCTCAGACACTGTGCAGACACTGTATTGTGTGTAGCCGTGACACTCAGCATTGTGTGTCTGTGTCGTTGCTATCACAGAGGAGTCAGGGGGATTTAAGTCACTGTCAGAGAGAGCTATCTGGTGGGCTGTTTAGAACAGGCACCCATCCAAAATAGATTAGGTTCGAGGTCAAGGCCATTCGCCTATCTGTCTATCTCTGTCCCCTTGGCTCCAAGGATGCATCGTGAACTGTCTGCACGAGGGCGTGGGGGGGACAATGCCAGAGGGGTCATCAACTCTTACATAACATAGAAGAGAGAGCACTGGGTGTTTCTCAATATGCATACTACCGTGCTCCACACTCTCATGCTCCGAGTGAATTCTCAGATTAAGTTCTCTCGAGTACGTTCTTGCGAGGACAAGAGTGTGGAGAACGCATAAAACATTACAATTGAGAAGCACTCACACTTCCCCTACTATATTACCTCACACTGCACCTTTGCATTCACTGAACATTCTTCCAGCCAGGACAATTGCAACAATAGACGAAACAAGATATAGACAAACCAAACATTTTACTTCATAATTATCAGCTACGTGAATCATAATAATGTAGCTAACCAGATAGTTTAACAGGCAAAAATGACCTGAAATTAATATTATGCAAGATAGATATCAATTCTTTGTTGGTAGCTAGCTAACAATTTTTCATGGCTATCTGGCTATCGAACAGTAGTAGCTAGCCAGTTAACCCTATTGACCTATTATGGGCTTGTGATCTACGGTACGTAGGCAGGTAAACATTTCAAAATGTCATTTTAATCAAGATAAAATGTTGTTGTCAGACAACATATGAGATGTGAATAGGCAACATTTCATTCCCAAATCGGAGTGTATTTTTCTTTGCATACTTTCCGTTGAAGCTTGCATCGATGCATGCTTCAAAATATGTAGAAACGGAGTATGTGTTCCATTAGTGCCCTCCGTGCTCCGTTTCGCAGACTTTGATTTGGACTCGTATGCAAAGCCTCCCGTGCTCCAATTTGCGTGCTTGGAGCACGGTAGTATGCATTTTGAGAAACACACACTGTGTATCATGTCTTGGTGTGAAGCTAAATTACCACCCCATATTAGATGGGAGAACAAACGACAAGATCTACAACACGGAGGAAAGGAGGAGGGACGACTGAGGATGTGAGACCTTGAACCTTGACGATGAACCCACAGGTCGGTGGCCTTTTGTGAATGTACGCAAATGTACTCTGTCCCATCTGAGTGTGTGTGGTGACTCTTCTCTGTCTCGGTCACAGCTGGATAGAACACTGGGCCTGTACCCAACAGATCTGTCAGCCTCGTGACGCACTTCCTTTTTCCATTCAAATGGTAACATTCCCAAGTGATCCACTACACACTATCCCATCCTCCCATCCCACACACACATCCCCTCTTCATGTAAAATGGTCCCCCTCTCTGCAGGACACGATAGGCTATCCTACTGTCACAGACTGCTGACAGTATTGTAAACATTGAATCATCCTATTTATCGTGGAAGATTACTGAGTTTTAACAGCACCTTAATACGGCAAAGTTTAAATAGAGGGTAGAAGAGGGTCGAAATACATAAAAGATCATGTTATTTATTTTACCCTTTGTGTGAGAAGCAGAGATCAAGAGGAGGAGGCTAGGGCTGTGGACTTGGTCTGAACTCTCAACTCAGCTTGGTACTCGTGTTCATTGTGATAAAAAGCAAGAGTTCTGTTTCAAGAGAATGGGTGCCCACAGACAAGTTGCGGTTTGAGTCCCAGACAGGGATCCAAAATCAATACCACTATAATTTACTGTCAAACTCCAAAAGACAACATCCTATCAGTCCCTTCTGCTTCATTTTCAAAATTCGGTTGACAAGACGAAACTCTTTGAGACACACCATCTCTTTCTGAAGGAGTCCTTTCTTTCTAAAAACTCACTTGACGTGTGTAAATCTAGTAGATAGGTTGAACACAATACTCCAGCTAATGTCTCCACTATAACACTACACATCCTCAGTGTCTGACAGAGACTATTAGGTTGCTCCCTACTCCAACACACTTTAAGCATTTTTATAATGTGTACCAGATATAAAATACACACAGGTTCTTCGGTACTGGGAAACTCAACAAACAAGGGTAATTGCTCCTCCAAACTGTCCCAGGGGCTTGCACAGCTGTGGCTGGTTTGGAGAGCCCATCTGGGCCTGCAGAAAAGCATTTCTCCCCTGGTTAACTATGGAAGTAGGGAGCCTGGCAGTGAGGCTCTACTCCCCCCCCGGCTCCAAACACTAGAGCTGAACAGAGCAGAGTAGAGTGGAGGAGTAGAGTGGAGCAGCTCAGCTGGCAGGAACAGGAGAGCTGCCAGGCTAGACTCCTAGCCCTTGCCAAGCCCCCATTAGCGAAGTATCAGGCAATGCAGCCAGCTATCTATCAGGCAATACCTATTGAGAGTCCCTCTCTATTTCTGTAGGCGATTGGGCATTAAGGTGTCTAATAGAAGTCAGTATCTATGCTTTTCTCCCGGCCAGGATTTACTGTAAATCCTGGAGTAATAATTTGCATATAACTTTTGTGTACTTTTCATACACTGACATACTGTAATGCCCTTACTCTAACTGATACACAACCCCAAAGGAAACAAGTGGCAAAAGGAAACACTTAAATGAGGAGAGATGGTATACTTACGTATAAGCTGACATCCACGTTAGCATTGGTCAGAAAGTATATGACCTGCTCTGAGTCTGTGGTGATGATGAGGTGCATTGGCTTGGCAGTGGTCATGTTTAGTTCAAACATGGTGGAAGCCTAGAGGGGACAGAAGAATCAAGTTAAACTTCAAGAAAAATACATTCAAGTTTGTGATGACTGTAAATGCCAAAAAGCATGATATCATGTTTATCACAATTCACCCCACATGTTTTACTGCAAGAAAAACAATTCTTACACACCCCCAATCACCCACCCCACCATCCATCTGAGTGTACAGTACACATCAACTTAACCACCACATCAACAATGGCTGTACATTCAAAACTGAGCCATGCATGGTATGTACAGTAGCTATAGCATAAACATGTGGCTTGCAGGGGAAGTGGTGGTGGCTTTAATTCCCAAAGGAACTTTGCTGTGATTACAAAATAAGAATCAAGCAGTATAAACATTTTTTGTAAGAGATCACACTGGGGTCACAGAGAGGGCAATGTTTACTGTAGGATTCTAAGATCTAATCTGTTCGGTCACCTTATAGGCCTTATATAAGGGTAATTATGCAATGTCATTGTTTATGAGAGTCTCTTGATAAATTGTGAGCTGGCATAGATTCTAAATGTACGTTATGACAGATTATAGGATGAGGCTTACTGCTTCCATGTGTGTCTGACTGACTAGCACATACTGCACACACACAAAACCTGGTTCCCAATCTATTCCCCTCACACGTATATGGACTCCACACCTCCATGCTGAAAAATCTACTTCTCCAATAGTGTTATTACATTTCACTGAGTCAGTGCATGGCATCATCAAAATACAATGACTCCACACTGCAATGTAATGATCCTGTGGTGGGGTAACACATGGTGTTCGAAAGACACAAATGTAATCTAACACCTTCATTTATTTTGAAGGGACCAGGCTTGGGATTGAATTGTCGCCTGACAGCTCAACACAAGGGTTTCTATTGTGTTCTGTCTCTCCCACAGAGAAAGTCATTGAGAAAAGCGCATTTCTGTTCCCTTCCAGAGGCATCACATCAGCACAATACGTGTGAAAAATACAAGGATGGGCCGCATGCCAAATTATGTACCACTTTCTTCACTTCTTCAATTCCAGAGATGACAAGATTCAAAGAATTCCCTATATGGTAGGTCACTTGTGTGATTTGATAGAGACAGCTGATCTAAGACACATAACATGATGTAGTCTCTCTAGCATTGGGAAAGTTATCTACTATAAATCACTGCGTAATTATGGCACAATATGGAAATGTGACATATTCACCCCAAGTGGCAGGTGTTGGCAGACAGACAGTTCTGACTGAAGCTCCAAGGAGTCTGTAGTAGAGGGACAGGCTATAGCAACACCTCATACCAGCACAACACTAGCAGAACCAGCTCGTGGAACCAATCCAACATCAGTGAATCCAATCCAACATCAGCCAAACACCAGTGAATCCAATCCAACATCAGCCAAACACCAGTGAATCCAATCCAACACCATTCCAACACCAGTGATCCCAGTACAGCAACAGTTCCTGCTGTGAGGCTTGGGGTACCAGGAGAAGTGGAGGTGAGAGGCTTGGGGTACCAGGAGGAGTGGATTTGAGAGGCTTGGGGTACCAGGAGGTGTGGAGTTGAGAGGCTTGGGGTACCAGGAGAAGTGGAGGTGAGAGGCTTGGGGTACCAGGAGGAGTGGAGTTAAGAGGCTTGGGTTACTAGGAGAAGTGGAGGTGAGAGGCTTGGGGTACCAGGAGAAGTGGAGGTGAGAAGCTTAGCCATATCCACTCCACTAATATCTTCTCCCCTCTCCAGTGACAGCAGAGTCAACATGTCCACCTGGCCGGCCCCATACAGTGGACTCCCAACCCTGACAGAGAGAGGACAGGATGTGCATGGATGCCCTCCTGTAGTGCACACTATCTGCTTCAGAGGTCCTGGAGGAGATTAAATAGCCTCTTTCTGAGTGGCAGTGGCCCCGACACATGCTTAGCTCACAAAGAAAAGCTCCACTAGGCAGCTACAGGATTCAGCAGGCTGGAAGCCAGCTGTACAGTGGGTCAGAGAGGCATATTCTACACTGAACAAAAATATAAATGTAACATGTGAAGTGTTTTTCAGAATTGTCCATACACACAAAAATATTATTTCTCTTAAATGTTGTGTGCACATTTTTTTACATCCCTGTTAGTGAGCATTTCTTCTTTGCCAAGATAATCCATTCACCTGACAGGTGTGGCATATCAAGAAGCTGATTAAACAGCATGGTCATTACACAGGTGCACCTTGTGCTGGGGACAATAAACAGCCATAAGCCACCTCCAACATCGTTTTAGAGAATTTGGCAGTACGTCCAACTGGCCTCACAACCGCAGACCACATGTAACCATGCAAGCCCAGGACCTCCACATCCGGCCTTTTCATCTGCGGGATCGTCTGAGACCAGCCACCCAGACAGCTGATGAACCAAAGAATTTCTGTCAGAACTGTCAGAAATCGTCTCAGCGAAGCTCATCTGCGTGCTTGTCATCCTCACCAGGGTCTTGACCTGAAAGCAGTTCAGCGGCGTAACCGACTTCAGTGGACAAATGCTTACCTTCAATGGCCACTGGCACGCTGGAGAAGTGTGCTCTTGCATTTTATCAATGGCAATTTGAATAAACAGAGATACCGTGACGAGATCCTGAGGCCCATTGTCGTGCCATTCATCCGCCGCCATCACCTCATGTTTCAAATTGACAATGCACAGCCCCATGTCTCAAGGATCTGTACACAATTCCTGGAAACTGAAAATGTCCCAGCTCTTCCATGTTCTGCATTCTCACCAGACATACTAACCATTGAGCAGTAACTTTGCTCAGGGATTTCCATTGAAGAGGAGTGGGACAACATTCCACCGGGCCACAATCAACAGCCTGATCAACTCTATGCGAAGGAGATGTGTCGCACTGAATGATGCAAATGGTGGTCACACCAGATACTAACTGGTTTTCTGATCCACACCTCTACATGTTTTTAAAGGTATCTGTGACCAGCAGACCAGTAGACAACAGGTGAACAGTGTTGGGCTTCAACTTCCGGTAAGTCAAATATGTTCTTGCAATATTGACCACAGTCAAGAATGCGTTATAAGCTAGTGAAGTTTACAAAGATAGAAATGAGGAAGACAGGAAATTTATATTCTGTTTTGAACTTGCCAATTCATTACCATAAATGAATTGGTATTTACTTTCTTTGTATATCAGTAGGGAGGAAAGGAAGGTAAAAGGTTTGCGGTTGTGAATACTGAAGTGGAGGAAAGTACTTAAATACCTCTAAAACACAGTTCTGAAGAGGTGCTTTTGGGGAATTAACTATTTATATTTTATCCTGACGTGGCGGTTCTCAAAAAAATCATCTCTAATCTCTTGCTTGTTTTGGAGCTGGATTTTCTTTGCTGCTGGCCTTTTTTCTTTGTGTGGATGAGTGTGCTGAGGAACACAGTGTATTTTGTTCGTATCTGCTCGCTCTTATTAAATTGATTGTCTGCTGCCTGCTGCTGACAGCATGCATTCCGAGAGGGCCACGCTGGGCTGAGGCGAGGGGCCGACATGAAATAATCGGACCCCTGATGTTTGGAGCTGGTCGGAGGAGACCACCAGTGTATTGTCTGAGGCCTACCACAGGGCTAATACACAAGGCCTCTGCAAGGGCCATGTTCAACACACATAGACACACAGACAACACATCACAATAGCTGCTGTCAACAGGTCATTTGAAATGCCAGGCAGGTTAGGGTTAAGGTTTGGGTTTGGCTCAAAACAAAAATCTAAAAATCAACCTTCTATTGCGGAATTTGAACATGCAACCTTTGGCACCAGAGGTAGATGCTTTCAAAGAATTCCAGGTTATAAGTTGAGGCATTAATTCAAAAGTTTTAAGGTTAGGGTTAAAGGAAAACTCCACCCCCCCAAAAAATATTTTTGGTATTTGTTTCATTACTCCATTGTTGAATTGGACAAATGTATATTTATTTTACCTTTAGTTAACTAGGCAAGTCAGTTAAGAACAAATTCTTATTTACAATGACAGCCTAGGAACACTGGGTTAACTTTGTCAGCTCAGGGATTTGCTCTTGCAACCTTTCGGTTACTAGTCCAAAGTTCTAACCACTAGGCTACCTGCCACCCAAAATACCAAAAATAGTTTTGGGGTCGAATTTTCCTTTAAGTTTAGGCATTAACTCCAAAATCTTAAGATTAGGCATTAAAGCTGATGGTTAAGATAAGGGTTAAGTTTTGGGATAGGCTTAAAACAAAAATCATCTTTTCATTGCTGGATTTGAACATGCAACCTTTGGCACCTGAGGCAGATGCTTATGACTACCTGCCATCTTCGCCCACAAAGGCAGGTAGAAAAAAGTACTCAATTATTATACTTGAGTAAAAGTAAAGATACATTAATAGAAAATGACGCAAGAAAAAGAGAAAGTCACCCAGTAAAATACTACTTGAGTAAAAGTCTAAAAGTATTGGGTTTTAAATGTGCTTAAGTATCAAAAGCAAATGGAATTGCTAAAAGGTACTTAGGTATCAAAAGTAAAAGTACAAGTATAAACCATTTCAAATTCCTTATATTACGCAAACCAGACAGCATGGTTTTCTTGTTTTTTATTTAATTACAGATAGCCAGGGGCAGACTCCAACACTCAGACACCACTTACAAACGAAGCATTTGTGTTTGGTGAGTCCGCCAGATCAGAAGCAGTAGGGATGACCAGGGATGTTCTCTTGATAAGTGTGTGAATTCGACCATTTTCCTGTCAAAATGTAACGAGTACTTTTTGGTGTCAGGGAAAATGTATGTAGTAAAAAGTACATTATTTACTTTAAGAATGTAGTGAAGTACAAGTAAAAGTTGTCAAAAATCTAAACAGTAAAGTAGAGATACCCCAAAAAACAACTTAAGTAGTACTTCAAAGTATTTTTACTTAAGTACTTTACACCACTGCTTTAAGGTAACAAGTCGCTAGTGGCCGGTTTCAACATCGTCTCCCGACGTCGAACATGTATGGACGTCGAACACTGACTTTGTATCACGGGTGACGTGTGTGTGTGTGTGTGTGTGTGAGATACTAGTAGGGACAATGAGTCTAGCAATACGTCTGAAAAAAATGAACAGTTTCCCTCCCAACTGTATCATTAAAGCACACTGCTTGCATAGTCTTTTTAGCAGTGTCCGAAAATGTTTATCATCAAAACTCCCTGAAGAATAAATCAATAATCAGTCAGCTGAGAGATACATGTCTTCTTTCTTCTTGGGATTCATGATATAAATTGACTTCTAGTTGCCTCAACAAGTGAAGTGTCCATAGCTTAGAAGACTAAGTACTTCTCTGACAACTAGACTATACACTTCCCGTTCGATTAAACATAGTAGGGTTGATTGAACATAGTAGGGTTGATTGAACATAGTTGGGTTGATTAAACATAGTAGGGTTGATTAAACATAGTAGGGTTGATTGAACATAGTTGGGTTGATTAAACATAGTAGGGTTGATTAAACATAGTAGGGTCTTAGGTGAGTTGTTATCCTGTTTGCTAATCATATTGTAAAATAATGGGTGAGTTCTTGAAAAGCACACAATATACAGTAAATGTGTGACTAATTTTCCTGTTATTTGATAGTTTACCAGTCTGATATGGGCAACTGATTCACTCAGTTTGAGTCAATAGAGTCAAGGATGTGTCTGTGACTAAGATGAGTCAACAGGATTTAGTCTTGCAAATCAGTTGGGAAACATTAATTTCACTTTAAACCAAAAATCAATGGCCTTTACTAAAGAACTGTCCTCCCTTATTCTAACTTTCTCCATCACTCTCTCGCTTCACTTTATTAGTTTGAACAATGCACATTGCCGTCCCTGGTCACTCGCCCTTGCTATTTTTGTTCCTGTGCTTTCCAGATACAATTGTTTTCCTTTTTTGAGAGAGAGAGAGAGAGAGAGCTTCTTGAGAGCAACTTTTTTAAAGGCTTTTGCTGGTGCATAACAGCTTCCCGTTACTCTTTGTCTCTCTCCCCTAAACCGAGCCGGCTCCGACGGTCCAGTCTCGGCTGTGAGCCAAGGCCCTCACACTCGTGCCTGAATGGGACATGTCCAGCCCTCCTGCCTTCCACCCCCTCTTCCCTCCGTCCTCTATCCCTCCATCCCCCTCCAAGGCGGAACCCATACACAGGCCGCCAGGCAGCCACACTTCCTATATGACCCCTCCCTTTCCACAAACACCTTTGTCACCACCTCTCCTCTTTAGGGGGCCTAATATTCCATCATAGTTGTTTACAGTGCCTAGTGGACATTGAGGAATGGTCAGGGTTGTATCCTGGCAGGGGGTGAGGGGTGTTCAGGGGTGTGATGATGGGTGATAATGAGAGCGGGGGGGGGGGGGGGGGGGGGTCATGTGAACTCTTGTTTAGGATGGAGGGAATTGTTTTTTGTCTGTGTGGAGTGCATGCAGGTAGGTGAGCACTGAAATGCTCTGCAAAACCCCAAACTAAACCTCAATTCAGGAGGTGTTATCTTGTCCAATCACAAACAATTTCAGTACCAACTTGAAGTATACAAGTTGACTGACGTCTGGAAGAAGTTTTGTGGAGCAACTGAGCAAACGCAATAATTGCCTGAGTGAGAAGGTAAGCAAGCTGTCATCTACACTGTTTGACCATATACGTTTTTTTGCGTTTCTTCAAATGTGTATCTCTACAAAGCTCAGCTTTTTGGGAGCATTTTGCTACTGTCTTCTGCTATCAAGATGGCATGCTGATTGTTGAAGCTTACAGATGCTCATCCTGTTTTTGTTTGTTTGATATTAATAGGCCTGTATTCTTGCCATGTTTAATAGATACCTTGCATGTCTGGATGGCCTCTTCTACCTACCCCACTTCTGACCAATTAGTCTGTATAATGGAAGGACACACACATACAGTTTATTGGTTTTGTGAAAAGTACAGATGCTCATTCTGATTTTGTTTGATGTTTATAGGCCTGTATTCTTTGCATATTCACTATGAACTATGGAAACTACTGCACTGACATCTGCCGGTATGAAATGTTTTATCTTTGCTGCTAATAAATGGGCCAAAGACACAGCAAAGAATATGTTTGGAAAGGGGTTTGTTGTGTACGCATTTATCTCACCTTTGCTAGAGTAGCTGTCAGGGAGGTTAGCTGCCCCCACACACACACACAGCACACAGCGTAGTCTAAAGCTTCCGACTGGGCAGCCCCAGTCGAAACAGTTCGCACATAGACTGAGTGTACAAAACATTAGGAATAACTTCCTAATATTGAGTTTGCCCTCAGAACAGTCTCAATTCGTCAGGGCATGGACTCTACAAAGTGTCAAATGTGTTCCACAAGGATGCTGGCCCGGGTGACTCCAATGCTTTCCACAGTTGTGTCAACTTGGCTGGATGTCCTTTGGGAAACTGTTGAGCGTGAAAAAACCCAGCAGCGATGCAGTGGTAGTAGGTGTGCCTGGCACCTACTACCATACCCCATTCAAAGGCACTTAAATATTTTATCATACCCATACACACACTGAATGACACACATACACAATCCTGTCTAAATTGTCTTGTGGCTTAAAAATCTTTCTTTAACCTGTCTCCTCCCCTTTATTTATACTGATTGAAGTGGATTTAACAGGTGACATCAATAAGGGATCATAGCTGGATTCACATGGTCAGTCTATGACATGAAAAGAGCAGGTGTTCCTAATGTTTTGTACCTTCAGTGTATATTATGACAACATTTTTTATTTGTTTTGGTGTTCGACAGCATTCAGCAGGATTTTTCCAGCTGTTCGAGCACAGAATTTTTTGTCTTGAGGCTTGTCGAAGTTCGGTAGCCGATGTCTACGCCCATTTATTGGTAATTGGTCAACAGTAGGGATTCTTCAATTAAGTTGTCATTTAACCACAGACTTTCACTTGAGAAATATTGTACCAAACATCTTAGTTAGATGTAAAATTGCGCAACTAAGAACTCAGCAAAAACGTCAAAATTAAATACAGATTTCTTGAGTAATCTTAGAGTAATTCAAACTATTTTGAAAGAAGTGTACTGGCTACGGCATCTCAAGAGGGACAAACAGTCAATGAGATGAGAGAAAGTGTTTGTGTGTGATAGAGAGAGATCATTGATAAGAAATTACGAATACGTGCTGACCAGACACTGTCAAAGAATGAAAATTAAGTCTGGGGTGAAATACCAGTGTAGGATTACATTCCTCCGAAGCACTGATCTTGGGACAGTTGGCTATAATTGGAATTACATATTGTTATGCAATTTGGGGTACAACTTTGAAATCAACCTGTATTCTACACACTTAGCCCCATTCCCCATGCAGGCTGTTGGATGAGGTGGTGTGTTTTCACACTGCTTTGTGTAGTGTAAGGAACCCCAGTCACCTCAGGGGAGACCCTGGCTCCATGTTATGTCTGGCATGTGTTTGTACTTATCAGGCTGAGCAGAGGTGGTGTCGGTCATGTTGACTCTCAGCCACATGGGAAAACTAGCTAATTTATCTGACATCAATCTCTTGTGTAAACTAGCCTAGTGTGTTAATGCTCATCTGGTATCAATCAACCTGTGTTTTCAATGTACTGGACTATTCAGAATGAGTGTACTGGATGCATCTAATTCTAGTGGAGGGTTTCCACAGTAGTTCAGTACATACACACAGTATGTAGATTGCCTTACCCCAGGAAGGAAGTGCAGGCTGAGGATGTGCACCTCTTTACTATCCTTAGTGGTGTAGCTGGTCCAGCAGCCTGTTGGCATCTCCCTCACCCTGATCCAGGCATTCTGGTTGTCAGGAACCTTCACTGGCTCACACGTCTGCTGGGATGCTGGGAGAGAGACAAGGGGCAAACCTGGATAAGCAAAGTAGAGAGGTCACACATTCTAGGACAATACATTTTATTGAACCTTTATTTAACCAGGCACATCTGTTAAGAACAAATTCTTATTTACAATTGTGGCCAATGATGACCTGGCAAGTGGCTAGAGCCTTAAATGCCATGTTTAAACTTGTAAAACAGGCCTATGCTTACGAATAGGGTTTCAAAAGGAGAGTATATAGCTGGAAGCGTTCAAGTAACAAAATTACACTGATTTGCCAGATGGTGGTGCTATAAAAAGAGATTGAAAATGCAAAGTTTGAAAGGTCACGGCCGTCACCCTGTTTGACCTAGTCATGAAATTCGGTACATAGGTTGCGCTCCTCACAAGGAGCCAATTTGCCTAGGGACACGCCATGATGGATTTTCCGCCATTTAAAATTGTGTGAAAAACACTTAAAACGCTACTCTTCTGGCAGCGAATGACCGGTCGGCACGAAACTTGATATGTGGAGTCTATGGACAAAGTTCTCTCAAATAATATTTTTCAATCTAGTACCTAAAAAAACATGGCCGCTATTTACCAATAAACATTAATGTGGCTGGCAGATAAATGCATATAAATCAGTCAAGGACATTCGTATTGTAACAAAATATGGTACACATGTTGCAAACACTGTCAATGCTCAACATATGCAAGAACATTCATACAGTAGCACTATCTCTTGATCTGTTTGACTCAGAGTGATGAAATGTGGCATACTGTATGCTCAGGGATATCCAGCAAACCCACGCAATATTTCAAACACCACAGGCCCAATTTTTTTTTATTTTACCCCCTTTTCTCCCCAATTTCTTGGTATCCAATTGTTAGTAGCTACTATCTTATCGCTACAACTCCCGTACGGGCTCGGGAGAGACGAAGGTCGAAAGCCATGTGTCCTCCGAAACACAACCCAACCACACTGCTTCTTAACACAGCGCGCATCCAACCCAGAAGCCAGCCGCACCAATGTGTCAGAGGAAACACTGTGCACCTGGCAACCTTGGCAACTGCTTCTTAACACAGCGCGCATCCAACCCGGAAGCCAGCCGCACCAATTTGTCAGAGGAAACACTGTGCACCTGGCAACCTTGGTTTGCGTGCACTGTGCCCGGCCTGCCACAGGAGTCGCTGGTGCGCGATGAGACAAGGATATCCCTAACGACCAAGCGCTCCCTAACCCGGACGACGCTAGGCCAATTATGTGTCGCGGGCGGCTGCGACAGAGCCTGGGCGCAAACCCAGAGTCTCTGGTGGCACAGCTAACGCTGCGAAACAGTGCCTTGCGCCACCCGGGAGGCCCACCACTGGCCGATTTTGACGAAACTTGGTTGAATGATGCTTCTAGCCATAAAGATCTGGCATTTACAAAAGTACACTGATTGGCCCAAGGCGTTGCATCATTCGCGGGGAACGATATGTTTACTTTTGCCTTGCTTTACTATGACGGTGTGTATTTGTGGTCAATGTTTTGGTGTCAAACTGGTGGCAGTTGTGAAAAAAGTCAATAGTTGGACGAGTTGCAAAGGTAATTGAAATTGTTGATTAAATGAAGCTATTTTCTCTTGAACAATATGGTCTATCTACTAGAAACTCATGGACAATATGTTAAATTACTTGTAGTTTTGCAACCCTGCTTTAAAATACCTGCCGATGTGAAATGCATTAGGTACAAGAACATAGGTACAATAAAGAGAGAAAACCAAGGAGAGCTGGTAGAGCTAACCCCCTCTATTATGACCATATGAATAATGCATTATGAATTTCCTTGAAATGTTTTATGCATCTACAATAAATACATTAAAACACATTATATCATTAGTAAGATATATTCATACACATTATAGGCAACATACAAAGAGCTCGGTAGACCAGCAATATAATGCATGATCTGAAACGCATTTTAAATCACCCTCTTGGCTACAGCCTAGACTAGCCTATGGAGGGTGTTGCTTTCCTGTTCTATTCATCTCTGATTCCTCCACATGCACTCCATCACTCCTGCTTCAGTGACTGTCTATCGGAGTGGAGGAGGGTTGCATGGCGGGGCATTTGGAAGCAGTGCTGCCGTGTTTTCTAATCAGGAGATAAAGTAAGAAGTATGGATGCTAAATGGGTGGGAGGGGCTACCGGTCTGATCGGCACGGCTGATAGGTCAAGTTTATCTGGGACCTCACGGCTACATGGGCAACATTAAATCAAGTCCACTCGTCTCCTCCCTACTATCCCTCACTCCCTGACTGCACCGCAGGGAGTTTCCTCCCCAACCTCTGCTCTCTGTCACACAGACACAAGGGCAGCTGATTTATTGCATGTGAGGCTGTGTGTGTCAGGGCAGAAGATGAAGGGAACCATTGAAATAATGTATTTGCTATTTTTCTTCCTTTTACTTTGTCCCCTGGGGGAGTATCCTGTTGGTGCTCAATAAATATTGCCCACCAGTAAACCACCTCCTTCTTCAGGAAGAGCAGGGTCAGGTGCTGTGTCCTACCCAATCAACAGTCAGCACTAGGACCAAGTCCCGCCCAGCCTAGTCAGAGATGGGAAATCTGATTGGGGCCCTGATGCCCCCCACCTCAGACTGTCTGTCTCCTGACCCTATAGGATGTGACTCAGATAGTGTCATAGGACTGATACAGAGACAACCCTGGTCTGAGAGTTTGAATCCCAATCAGTAGACATGCATCTAAACGGAATACAATATCACCACTGACACCCATTATGGAAAGGGATGATATTATTGAGCACAGAGGCAGTGGTGGAAAAAGTACCTAATTGTCATACTAAGATACCTTAATAGAAAATGAATCAAGTAAAAGTGAAAGTCACCCAGTAAAATACTACTTGAGTAAAAGTCTAAAAGTATTTGTTCACATTCCTTATATTAAGCAAACCAGACGGCATCATTTTCTTGTTTATCTATTTACGGATAGCCAGGGGCACACTCCAACACTCAGATATAATTTACAAACTAAGAATTTGTGTTTGGTGAGTCCGCCAGATCAGAGTCAGTAGGGATGACCAGGGATGTTCTCTTGATAAGTGTATTAATTGAAACATTTTCATGTCCTGCTAAGCATTTGAAATGTACTTTTGGGTGTCAGGGAAAATCTACAGTATAGAGTAAAAAGTACATTATTTTCTTTAGGAATGTAGTGGAGTAAATGTAAAAGTTAGAAATATAAAAAGTGAACTTTAAAGTATTTTTACTTAAGTACTTCATACTACTGCGCAGAGGACAACCCTCTTTGGGAAAACTGATGAGAATTTTCAGCTCGTTACATTCTCTTATTTAGACCGGTATAATAGTTTCATCTGGGAAGTTATTACAAAAGATCAAAACTGTTATGAACGTCTGAATACTCAGGATTTTCCGTATCTACTGTAGCTACAAGGTGCAAAGCATTTGGGGAGGGGTTGATGGTTGATGAGCGCCATGGAAGGATAGAGAGACAGAGAGGGGAAGGGGGGTGTGGGGGTGAACAGGAAACAACAACTTTTGTGAGGGCAACAGGAAATGCCCTGTTTAGACGGCTGGCCTGATGATGACGGAGAGCCCTGGCAGAGGACATTGTCGTCACCACGAGGGGAAGGGATGGAGGGAGGGAAGGGCGAGAGAAAAGGGGTATGAGTAAAGTCAAGCCAATGCCCACCACACAAACAGCTCTTTCTTTCAAGCCTCTCATCTTTTCGTTAATTAACTCTTTATTTCTTTCCCCACTGTGCAGTAAGAGATCCTCCCTGTCTTTTCTCATCATCCCTCTTCTTCTGCTCTGGTCAAGTACCGGCTTCCTGTTATTCTGCCCCTGTGCTTTAATGTCCACTCAACAGCCAGATTACCTCCCATAAAGAAGCACCGTCTCATTCCACTGTGACAGAGTCAACAGCCTGTGACTGCGTCGGCAGGGGCAGACTACTTTGCGTAAATCACCCCTGGTGTCTGCAAAGCACACACACAGACACACACACACAGAGACGCACACACCGATACTCCCCTAATCCTATTTACCGATCACTAAGGATATAAACCATAGTCACACTGACCCCTCTGCCTGACCCGGAAATGCCAACTGCCTCATTAAGCGGTTTGCTGTTAAATGAGCTATAGAGAAGCGCCGTTCCATTCCTCCTCTGTCTTTATCTATTTTTATCAGCAGCGCCTCCAATTTTCTTTTCCACGATGGTGGTGATTCCCATATAGATGTGAGGGGGAGTCAGGGGGATTTTGAAGGAATCCATCATAATGATTCTAGATGATAGAGGATGTATAGGAAATGATGATGAGCCTCATGCTTCACAGTGTTGTATCACAGTGTTTATCTGAGTATGGAAGTCCTTGGCTTGAAACGTGTCTGGCCATGTTGCTGAATCTGCCATTCATACCTCTCCTCCTCCCTTGTACTTTATTTTCCTGTCTGTGTCTATCTCTGGACTGTCCCTTCTTGTCTCATTGTTCTGGTCAACTCCCAAACCTGATGTTGGGCCAAAGAAAATGCTCAATCAGGCATGTGTCTCCTGTCTGATGCAGGGGCGGACTACGGTGGGTGGTGCGGGAGCTCGAGTTAGGAGGGGGAGATTTCTCAATGCTGTAAAGTACACAAAGTTATCCCTCTGACTCAACTTGGTACATTCCAAGTCTACCATCTGTGGCTGTGAGTGTATGTCTCCTTAGGACAGTAGACCACTGTTTATTTTTTGGGACAGAAATAGTTTGTTTAATATTAACGTTTATACCTAACATTGTGATAAATGTTTAATATCTACAGATGTCACTGACGTGGTTAACAACTAAACAGCAAAAAAAAAAAAAAAAATTATTGGCAATCCTGTAAACGTTTTTTGCAACTCTTCAAGGCATACTGTAGGTGTATTAAGAACAAAAACATCCTGTAGCAGAAAAAGCCAGCACGGCTCCTTCCTAGAAAAAACTGCCAGAAAGCAGAAATACTAAACGCATGACTTCATCATCAGCCTCATCTGACTTGGATCGGACTACCAGTTCTTGTTTGGGGGGTGAAAGGTTCATCGTCAGTATTCTGTAGGGTGGATCTCCCGACTCAGCAGAAAGAGGACCTTGGCTGGAAATAAAAACCCACACAACTCTGACATTAAAGGTTATATATTCAAGAGAGGCATTGTGACCCTGCCTGCAACAAGCCACATCCTGGAAACACTGACTTCCTTTATTGAGTCTCCTCGCAGAGTCAAAAGATCAAACCACTATTCACTTTGACAGGGAGGGACAGGAAACGCAGATGAAGCAGTTTGGACTTGTACTATCCTACATTCACCTTTATTTGAGATAGGTTATTCACTTTTTAATTTAGACATGAGAATTTCATTTGGGGAATCAACAGAGTTATTTTATTTGATTGCAATTCATGAATACAGTAGTCTGCCAAAAGTCTGTCACCTACAACAGGACCCTAACAAGAAATCTTACACATTGATGACAACTGTTTCTATTTTAGTCTAGCAGTAGTCCTTTACTACTCTCACTACAACCCCTTTCCTGCCAAAAAAAGAATTAGGAGGAAACACTTTTTCTTCCATTTTATCTAGGCTCAATATTTACCACATCTTTGGAAGCAATTCCCTAATCTATTTTGTCAACAGTTCTATGTTCCAAAAGAAATGTGTTCTGTGGGTAACTTTTTTCCCCACTTACACCCTTATGCACAAAGTTCTGGAACTGTCATCAAGATGAGTGGCTTCGCTCTCCAATTCACTAATTGCTGTATATTACTGCATCAAAAGTACCATGATGATAAGTTACCAAACAACTAAAGCATATTACATGCCATAATATATGTTAAAAACGACAAAATAATGTATTGCCCTGGCATGAATCAATTGTTCTGTATAAAATGTATTTCAACTGGTTCCAAAAATGGTGTCTGCATCACATCTAAACCCCACCTTATCTGTAAATCTAGGGTAAACCCTGGCAAACACAGAGCAGTGTCTGGGGCACCTGTCTCACTGAGGCAGAGTAAACTGTTTGCGTCCCGGGTCGGAGGAGCCATGATGGTGAAGGGGAGAGGTAGGGGGGTGGTCGGAGCACACGGGGGGGGGGGGGTCTGGCCTGCCCCAGCCTTTCCAGCTCCACACACCTATTGTCCTGGTGTTTCCGCGGCCACAGACTGAGGCTTGACCATCCACAGGAAGGTAAACAAGCTCTTATCAGCGTTCTGCAGGGGCCCGCAGTGTCCCCTGGCCTCTCACCCCTACACTGCACAACACTGTGTCGCACCTTTCTCCTCCTCTCTCCCCACGCCAACAAAATCCCCACAGTCTACAAAAAAAGTCCCTAATTATCACTATCACTTTTATAACTAATATGTGTGGGGGGAAGTTGTGTATGTGGTAGTGGGGGGAGGTTGTGTTTGTGGTCGTAGGGGGACGTTGTGTGCTTCTACACCTGCATTGCTTGCTGTTTGGGGTTTTAGGCTGGGTTTCTGTACAGCACTTTGAGATATCAGCTGATGTAAGAAGGGCTATATAAATACATTTGATTTGATTTAGTAGTGGGGGGGGCGTTGTGTATGTGGTAGTGGGGGGAGGTTGTGTATGTGGTAGTGGGGGGAGGTTGTGTATGTGGCAGAGGGGGGAGGTTGTGTATGTGGCAGTGGCAGTGGGGGGAGGTTGTGTATGTGATAGTGGGGGGAGGTTGTGTACAGTTGAAGTCAGAAGTTTACATACACTTAGGATGGAGTCATTAAAACTAGTTTTTCAACCACTCCACAAATGTCTTGTTAACAAACTATAGTTTTGGCAAGTCGGTTAAGACATCTACTTTGTGCCTGACACAAGTCATTTTTCCAACAATTGTTTACAGACATTACATTATTTCACTTATAATTCACTGTATCACAATTCCAGTGGGTCAGAAGTTTACATACACTATGTTGACTGTGCCTTTGCAAATCAATCCCAGAACAACAGCAAAGGACCTTGTGAGGATGCTGGAGGAAACAGGTACAAAAGTGTCTATATCCACAGTAAAACGAGTCCTATATCGACATAACCTGAAAGGCCGCTCAGCAACGAAGAAGCCACTGCTCCAAAACCGCCATGAAAAAACCTGACTACGGTTTGCAACTGCACATGGGGACAAAGGATCGTACTTTTTGGAGATGTCCTCTGGTCTGATGAAACAAATACAGAACTGTTTGGCCATTATGACCATTATTATGTTTGGAGGAAAAATTATGTGGATGTATTGAAGCAACATCTCAAGTCATTGTCAGGAAGTTAAATCTTGGTCGCAAATGGGTCTTCCAAATGGACAATGACCCCAAAGTATACTTCCAAAGTTGTGGCAAAATGGCTTAAGGACAACAAAGTCATCATATTGGAGTGGCCATCACAAAGCCCTGACCTCAATCCTATAGAAAATGTGGGCAGAACTGAAAAGGTGTGTGCGAGCAAGCAGGCCTACAAACCTGACTCAGTTACACCAGCTCTGTCAGGAGGAATGGGACAAATTTCACCCAACTTATTGTGGGAAGCTTGTGGAAGGCTACCCAAAACGTTTGACCCAAGTTAAACAATTTAAAGGCAATGCTACCAAATACTAAGTTAGTGTGTGTAAACATCTGACCCACTGGGAACGTGATGAAAGAAATAAAAGTTGAAATAAATAATTCTCTCTAATATTATTTTGACATTTCACATTCTTAAAATAATGTGGTGATCCTAACTGACCTAAGTCAGGGAATTTTTACTAGGATTAAATGTCAGGAGTTGTCGAGCAGTAGCAAATAAAAATACTGTATATATACTACATAGCCAAAGTATTTTGACACCTGCTCATCGAACATCTCATTCCAAAATCATGGTTATTCATATGGAGTTGTTCCCCCCCTTTGCTGCTATAACAGCCTCCACTATTCTGGGAAGGCTTTCCACTAGATGTTGGAACATTGCTGCGGGGATTTGCTCACATTCAGCCACGGAGCATTAGTGAGGTCGCGCACTGATGTTGGCCGATTTGGCCTGGCTCGCAGTCGGTGTTCCAATTCATTCCAAAGGTGTTTGATGGAGTTGATGTCAGGGCTCTGTGCAGGCCAGTCAAGTTCTTCCACACTGATCTCAACAATCCATTTCTGTATGGACCTCGCTTTGTGCAAGGGGGCATTGTCATGCTGAAACAGGAAAGGGCCTTCCCAAAATTTCAGCAATAAAGTTGGAAACACAGAATCATCTAGAATTTCATTGTATGCTGTAGCGTTAAGATTTCCCTTCACTGGAACTAAGGAGTCTAGCCCGAACCATGAAAAACAGCCCCAGACAGCCCATTCCTCCTCCACCAAACTTTACAATTTTCAATATGCATTCGTGCAGGTAGCATTCTCCTGGCATCCACCAAATGGTTTAGCGTGATTCATCACGCCCAAGAAAGCATTTTCACTGCTCCAGAGTCCAATGGCGGCAAGCTTTACACCAGTCAAGCCGACGCTTGGCATTGCACATGGTGATCTTAGGCTTGTGTGCGGCTGCTCGGCCATGGAAACCCATTTCATGAAACTCCCAACGAACAGTTATTGTGCTGACGTTGCTTCCAGAGGCAGTTTGGAACTTTTTTTATTTTATTTATTTTTTGTTTATTTCACCTTTATTTAACCAGGTAGGCTAGTTGAGAACAAGTTTGCATTTACAACTGCGACCTGGCCAAGATAAAGCATAGCAGTGTGAACAGACAACAACACAGAGTTACACATGGAGTAAACAATAAACAAGTCAATAACACAGTAGAAACAAAGAAATAAGAGTCTATATACATTGTGTGCAAAAGGCATGAGGAGGTAGGCAAATAATTACAATTTAGCAGATTAACACTGGAGTGATAAATGATCAGATGGTCATGTGCAGGTAGAGATACTAGTGTGCAAAAGAGCAGAAAAGTAAATAAAAAAAAAACAGTATGGGGATGAGGTAGGTAAATTGGGTGGGCTATTTACAGATGGACTATGTACAGCTGCAGAGATCGGTTAGCTGCTCAGATAGCAGATGTTTAAAGTTGGTGAGGGAGATAAAAGTCTCCAACTTCAACGATTTTTGCAATTCGTTCCAGTCACAGGCAGCAGAGAACTGGAGAACTTTGTAGTGAGTGTTACAACCGAGGACAGACATTTTTACGCGCTACGTGCTTCAGCACTCAGCGGTCCCGTTCGGTGAGTTTGTGTGGCCTACCAATTCGCGGCTGAGCCGTTGTTGCTTCTAGACGTTTCCACTTCACAGTAACAGCATTTACAGTTGACCAGGGCAGCTCCAACAGAAATTTGACAAACTGACTTGTTGGAAAGGTGGCATCCTATGACGGTGTCTCGTTGAAAGTCACTGAGGTCTTCAGTAAGGCCATTCTACTGCTGTCTGTCTATGGAGATTGCATGGATGTGTGCTCGATTTTATACACCTGTCAGCAACGGGTGTGGCTGAAATAGCTGAATCCAGTAATTTGAAGGCATGTCCACATACTTTTGTATATACAGTATATATACTGCATTCGGGAAAGTATTCAGACCCCTTGACTTTTTCCACATTTTGTTACGTCACTGCCTTATTCTCAAATGGATTAAATTAATGCCAAAAAAAAAATGAAAATATTATTTACCTCCCCATCCAAGTGGACAGAGCTTGAGAGGATCTGCAAAGAAGAATGGGAGAAACTCCCCAGATACAGGTGTGCCAAATTGTAGCGTGACACCCAAAAAGATTCAAGGCTGTCATAGTTGCCAAAGGCGCTTCAAAAAAAGGGTCTGAATACTTATGTAAATGTGATATCTGTTTTTTTTTTTTTTAATACATTTGCTTACTTTTCTAAAAAACAGTTTTTGCTTTGTCATTATTGGGTATTGTATGCAGCTTGATGGTGGGGGGGGGGACTATTTAATAAATTGTAGAATAAGGCTGCAACGTAATAAAATGTGGAAAAAGTCAAGGGGTCTGAATACTTTCCGAAGGCACTGTATATATTTTTTATTATTTATTTATTTATTTATTTATTATTTATGACTTTTTTTATGGCAGACGAAACACATGTCTTGTGAACTAATGTGAACTAATCCATTGCGGAGGCTGAGACTAATGCACGGAGGAGGCCGCGGGGATGGCACAGTCCAAGAAGTGTGGCTAAATTCACAATGCATGTATCTCTCCAGAATGCGCTCTCTCTCGCCAATTTGTTTACATTCATTGTTAGTGTCTATCTATTCCTGATTCCCATATATCACCAGTAGTACAGTTACCATTAATTCCTATCATTTCGAATATACAATGTTTGTTTGGTTACGGTCATTTCTGTTAATGCATTCAATATATTATTATTACAGTCTTTTGTCATTCTCACTGTCGGAGTGGACACGTTGTTTGCAACCTATGTTACACTTGTGAGTTTTGGTTTATTTTATTCCATTTACGGGTTTTGTCAATTTAGTCATCGTCTTTGTTTAGATCGCTCCTTTCAATCTTGAGTAAGGACGCGCACCTGATTACGGATAGAAGTAGGCCTGTTGGCTAACTGGCCTGCGTGCAAATGTAGGAATATAAATGTGCTCATTTGGGAATCTGATAGTATTTCTGATTGACTTAACGCACCACCAATAGTTCCTCAATGTATTTTAAAAATCTTTCCAGCTCTCTCCCGTTTGACCACTCAGCGTGAAAGGGAAAATGTTATGCTCTGATCCAGTGGAAGCGTCATGAAATAGGCCTACCTGATTAGTTCTTATCACGTGCAAATAGCCTACAGCTGTGTCTGTCCCAAGCTCACTGGCACCGGAAACTCTGAGGGCCCAGAATATTTTTAACAATGTTGCAAGTTTGCTAGAGGGAGCTTCAGGCTGACTCAAGGTAATAGTTGATACAATGTTTCAAGTTCGCTGCAGACAGGCCATGTGTAGCCAATTTGATTAATAGGATATTTATTTTTATCAGGATATTTTCTATCTGCAGGCTGCAATGTTTTCATTTGTTGCCTTTATAGGCGGTTTTTACATAACTTGTATTGCCAACTATCTTTTAGGTTTGTATAATTTTCCTTTAGATTTGGATATAATTAGGATTAACCACATGACAATGATTTTGAGATACGAAGACCTTATTAAAAATTAAATGAAACTGTTCCATGAAAATTTGCACATGAAAACCCTAACTGGCACGCATATCGGTAGAAATGATAAGATAAACTGGCATTCCACATGAAAAAGGTTGCCGATTCCTCATGTAGCCTATGACCGGCAACTTCAGCAGAGTAAAGCCAGAATCTGCGAAAGCCAATAAGAGCAGGAGGAGGATGGTCAGGTAAGTTTTTTTAAATATATTTTTTATTAACAATTTTCTGGCTCTCTGGATCTCTGGCTCCCTCGAGTCATGTGTGTCTTATTTCATCAAACAGTGTTCTTAAAGCATCAGAAAAGCTCAATGCATTGCCTACAGTATATCATTGATTTTATTCAAACGTATGTGTCTATATATGGTAACATTTCAACCAGTCAATTGGGTTGAAAGAACAGCCGACTTTTGGTCGACCAACATCGGGGACAGCCCTGGTGTGTGTGTGTGTGTGTGTGTACGCTCACGCGTGTGTGGTTATTTAGGTGTGTTACTGGAATTGAGCTGTGGTAGAAAAATTACATGATTTGTCATACTTGAGTAAAAGTAAAGATGGCTTAATAGAAAATGTCTCACATAAAAGTGAAAGTCACCCAGTAAAATCCTACTTGAGTAAAATTTGAAAAGTATTTGGTTTTTAAATGTACTTAAGATTCAAAAGTAAATGTAATTCCTAAAATATACTCATGTATCAAAAGTAAAAGTGTAAATCAATTCAAATTCCTTATATTAAGCAAACCAGACAGCACCATTTTCTTATTTTTTTAAATTTATGTATAGCCAGGGGCACACTCCAACACTCAGACATAATTTACAAACGAAGCTTGTGTTTAGTGAGTCCGCCAGATCAGAGGCAGTAGGGATGACCAGGAATGTTTTCTTGATAAGTGTGTGAATTTGACCATTTTCCTGCTAAGCATTCAAAATGTAACGAGTACTTTTGGGTGTCACGGAAAATGTACGGAGTAGAAAGTACATCATTTTCTTTAGGAATGTAGTGAAGTAAAAGTTGTGAAAAAATATAAATAGTAAATTAAAGTACAGATACCCCCCCAAAAATACTTAAGTAGTACTTTCAAGTATTTTTACACCACTGGCATTGAGTATGTGAAAGCTGGTCTGTAGACAGCGTGACTTCATATATAATTGGCTCTGTTTACACCTCTTGTCAGATATCTCCTCATGTCAGAAGTAGTACAACAAATCCATGGAGGGCCTATGGCTCACCCACACACACACACTCATGTACTTCTTAGATGCTTGAGAGCTGTCTCTCAATTAATCTTTATGGTTTGTCTGTCTGTTGCGGTTCCTAAGGCAATCTGATGCTTTGATGTTGAAAAACTTAGTGTGCTCTTGTCATTCACTATACTAGCAGTTCTTTCCTAGAATGGTGATGCTAGGAACTTTAGATATATGACGAATGTTAAATACATTGCCGTTCCCCATTGATACACTACAGGCTCTCTCTATATCGCTCTCTCGCCCTCTCACAGACACACACATACAGAAACATATATCTGTCATATTCCAGGCAGCATAAGCGTGTGCAATGTTTCTGTTTCGTTGCTTTGGTTGCCTCTTCCTTCAAATTGACAAGGTGTTCCATAAACACTCTATTAGCTCTCAGTCTTCAGGTTGGTTGCAGTGTGAACAAATTAATTTATCACTAAACGGCGAGACATTGTGAATTTGCTCTATAGTGAGAGTCTATTCATCTTCCAGGCATTAATTAGCAAACGTGGCTTTTGGAGGGAAAGACTAATTTAGCGGTCGCTGTGCTAACTCCGTTCCACCGAGCAGATGGAAGCGGCAGAGACGCATTGCACACTGGGTGCTTCCAATCATTCAAGATTGATGTCGCTTTGCACAGCATATGTTGCTCATAGAACCAACAGACATTACCCCGTTTTTCTCCACTGATTTCCCAGAAAATATTAACGAGCCCACTTTGGGATCGTCGCATCATAGATAGCATAGCTATGAAGGTTCTGATACTTTTCGACACGTTTGAGAAGTTGAAGAAGTGGAGTTAGGTAGAGTCTGGAGCAAAGACAGAAAGATTGTGCTGCTTTGCAGTGCCAAGTTTCATTTTTCTTCCTCTAAGAGTAATGAAATAGTGTGAGAGTGGAAAGCTGTCAACAAGCTTGATTATATTCCCTCAGGAAGATAAGTACAGACTGTTAAGACGCCTGAGCATGGCTTTGGGATTTGTTGGAGTCATATGACAAACATCTGCACTACAGGGCCTTTAATTAAAGCCTATCCCTTGATCACACTTTCTACTTTTCAAAGTATTAATAATGGGAAAAGATTATATCAAAAGCCTTCCATCATATTCAGAGGGACTCTCTATAACCCTCAATGTGGCCCCTACATAAACACGCCAACACACACAGGAGCACACTCATGCGTGCACACACACACAATCACACACACCAAGTTTGTCATAAATCAAAGAGAATTTTGAGCGCTTCACCACATGAATCCAGAGAAAGCAGCATGACACCTGAATCAACACGAAGGTTCAACTTTATACACCGAGGCTTGCATAGCTCTACCATTAGGGTCAAATAACAAGTGACTGTAGCTACCCTTCGTTGTTTCAATTCTGAACACCATTCAATCGCGTTTTTTAAGATTTGTGAGACATATCGCAACAAGCTTCAACTAAAGCCCATGACATCCGTCATTGCTTCAAAGCATCAACTGTTCAATAATAATTTCCTGTCCTTTAGAACCTTAGCTGACAACTATCTCTGTTCTGCCTGAAGAAAGCAGCACATCAACATAGCATACTAAATAGTTTATGAATTTGCATAGTGGGAAATAAAGAATAGGTACCAAACAGCCAACCCAAGTACTACTCTCTCTGGGATTTGGGGAAGATAACCCCAAAAATCATTTTTAAAAGGGACAGGTACAAATCCCCTTTCAAGACTTCTTCTGATTGGGCAGACCCTTGGCTGAGTATGGGCAGACTGGCCAGAGATAATAGCTACACAACGCCATGCCTTATCTGTCCACAGTGTGCAGACGGCCGCCGCTGGCATGGGCACATAGCGGTCGCCATTCTGATGAGGAGTTTTATCTCAGCGCCATGTACTAATGAGCCATTCAGGTCGCACGCCACTGCCAGCCGACCAACCCAACCTGGGCCTTACCAATCCCCAGGGATAGTGCACCACGATGAGAAAGACAAGCAGACAAGGTCCAGGGCCTGGCCAGAAACGGTGGCTGAAACGAGTGGACACTTAAATATCCATGACTGTGTTTTCATTTAACATGGTCATCTTTTGTTTAAAAACTAAAGTACTCCATGTAAATAATGATGTGTGCACTTGTTAAGAGCTCAACGGAACTGGTGCTCTCTCTCTCTTTGCCTCACAGCCAAGTAATAGAATAATTACTGAGGCTCAAGCATCTCCTTGCAGATGAGAAACGATTGTGTATGTTACTCTCAATGTTTTTCCTAGATATGAAAAGTCTTAAAATAAATGGTTTCTGAGATGAAAGTGTGCCTATCAACATTAGGTGATGCATAGCCTAAATAGAGTGAGCTGGATGTGTTTTGCAGTGCTTTGATATATGCCTTACCGCATGAGGGGTGCCTTGTTAACAACCAACTTCAAGAAAAACATAACTCACAAGCTGGAAAAAAATGATTTGGCTCTCTAAACGTTTTACATGACACTGCTGCTGCCCTGTTTTACTCCAGAGATAAAGTGAACCATCACACATCATTCATAATCTATACACAAACAGGAAAAGTTATCTGGCAGCAAACATTATTGTAACTCATCAAGCGCTTGCTCTCCCTTTTAGGTACAACAGACAAATAGAGAGAGAGAGAGGTGAACAACATACTGTAGCATACCCACTGGGCACAGACATCAATTCAACGTCTATTCCACATTGGTTCAAAGTCATTTCATTGAAATGACAATGGAAACAATGTTTATTCAACCAGCGTGTGCCCACTGGGTAGCTAGTCCTGCTCAGCACTGCTAGTCAAAGAGAGAAAAAGAGGCAGTCAGAAATGAATTGTTGATTGCAACAGTGAGATAGAAATCGGTCTGCAGCAGCGACAAGTGGTCGCGTCACTATGTCTCCCTGGTCCTGGAACCCAGTCTGGCTGCAGTGTGGGGAAGTGGGCTATTTAGACTCTCAACGCCATTTTTAACAGGGGCAGCGGGTTTTTTTTTTATTTTCCCCTCTGCAAGGCCCTATACAAAGGAGCTGTCTGTCACCTCTTTTTATCCCTCTCTCCTTCTCTTTCATCTCTCTCTGCATCTTGCCATAGTGTATTTCTCTCTCACACACAATCTCTTTAGTCCCTCCCCTCTTTCTGTTCTACCTCTCCTTAGCATCATCTGTCTCTCAATCTCTCTGCCTCATCCCTCACTTCACCCTCCTCTCTCTTTGTATTTGTCTCTCCTTTCATCCCTTTCTCTCTCTCAGCACCCCTTTCCCGATCAACCCACTGTGTCACTGATGTGTTGTTGGATAGTTACATAATCCACCCCTAACCACCACCACCATCTCCACCCCTCAACACCCTCCCAGCCTCCAGCGTAGCTTCCTCAGGATGTGGTCCTAGTGGCTTCCCTGCCTGCTGTTCTGCTACTCTCCTTACCTTTCTTCCCTCCATCTCCCTCCCCCTAGTCTGTCAGCTTCCCCCAAGCTCTCCTTCAGGCTCCCCTCCCTCTATGGCAGCTGCCTAATCACTTTTGTACTTTTCCTTCAGTCTGTGGAGAAGGACCCGGCTGGCAGGAAGTGCAGCGGGAGGCCAAGAGTCGACAACCATCACATCAGGCTCCCACGGGGAACTAACTGCAGTGGGGAGCCGATGGGGCCCTACAGTCAACCTAGCCTCCTGTAGGGACACCCCCAGAGAGGGGCTGTACAGCTGATGGCCCCCATGGAACTACAGAACAGAAGTCTGGAGTCCAACTACTGTCTGGAGCCCAAACGGAGGCCCCCAAAAGGGGCAACAGGGATTTAATCCAGTGAGACCAAAACAGTCGACAGATTCCCAACTAGAATCCACTACAGAGGGCTACACTGTCGACAGATAGTCACAGTTACAGCCACAACCTCAGCCACTCACTAGTGATGGGTGTAAAAAATGCTGTGTTCAGAAACGTTGCTATAGTATTCCTATTTGGAAGTCTCACAGAATATTCCAATAAATGTCTTGGCATTTCTTGGTTATGTTGCAGTTTCAAGTTGTACTAGTCGTATGTACAGGATACACATGGTATATACCGTCCAACAAAATGCAACTTGCAGGTTCCTTCTCCACAATGGTACAACCAATAAGAAATCATATTTAAAAAATAATACAAACTGTTTTGGACTGTTTTCCTTTGTCTGCTAGAGCCAAATACATCAAATGTGCATATATCAGTGCATAAACATGAGGATCCACTGGAATAGCATGAACTACACCTGCTCTGTCTGACATAACTATCTGAAATAAGTATCACTCCAAAGATCCACACATGTTAGTGGCCAGAGCGTAACGGAACACTGCAGATCCTCTTCCATTTCCTACATAATACTCAAGCTAACTGCCAACTAACCACTGCAACCACAGAGAGCAATTGTAATGGCACCTTTTTGTAGGAACTAATGGAGGGTACCACCATTGCTTGTTGGCCAAAGCCTATGGGAAAATGAATGGGGGGTTTTGTAGGGTTTTGGGATAAAAGAGGAAAATAAGACCTGTGGTAAACACAGGCTTAGGAGATCTTATTAGTTTTGTTCTATGACGTCTCCATCAGCTAATTTCACTTCTTGTGAATTTGAAACATTTATGTAATCAAAATAAGCAGATAAATGCTTCATAATTCATAAAGGTCATGTTAACTGACTGATATTACAAAAGTATACGATCTAAGCCTGTGTTAACCTCAAATCTTATTTTCTGCGTTTATCCTAAAACCCCATTCATTCCACATTTGATTTTTAGGAATGGCTGAACAAACCTGAGGATTCATTTTCATTTTTTAGGACTACAAGCTGGCGAGCTCTATTTAACATACCTATTTTTTTTATCATACGCCCCAAAAACTTACTTAACAAATATATCAAATATACACGCAAACCAATACAAATCTAGGCTACCTATAGCGTATTCCCAGCACAATAATAAACTGATGCACACATTTCTCATTTAATCCTTATACTTTACGAGTTTTAATGAAAGTAGTCTTTAGGAAATATTGTCAGTCACTATATACGTTACACCTCTATATACAGACTCATCCAATCAACTGGTAATCCTGAGAAAACCACTGAAAACAGCTGTGAAAATAAAGCCCTGGTTGGTTTTTTTAAAAAGAGATGAGGTTCGAATAAGTAAATCATGACAGTTCAAATCAGGGTTAATGCCGGTTTTTGAACTTTGCTTACACAGAAGGAAAGACCCTCTAGGCTTCAATTCAGCACCCGTCTCCAAGTCGAGTCTAGCACACTAACCGTTAACCAAACAGCTCTTCACTTACACAACCATTAAGAAGAGATGGAAGTTGGAGGTTCAACCAACCGTTGGTCTTACCTGAAGTGGTGATGGCAAGGCAGAGTAGAAGCAGAGGTAAAAGTGACATGTTGCTGCTATCCATCTCTAAGTCAGATATCTGTGGGAGCCTCAATGAAGAACTTGCCGGTGTCTAGGTGCTCGGGCAGCGAGAGCAGCGTCCTCGTCCAATGGCAGCACGGCAGTGACTGTGGTGGCAGTGGTTCCGCTCCAGAGGGGTGAGCACACAAATCCAGCCTTGATAGGTTAAAGGTCAGCTAGGAGAAAAGAGGCGGGGCGTCAGTAGGAGATTGCCAACTGCCAAGCAAAGTCATAGATGAATAATGAAAATATCCAATCAATAAGGAATCGTGTATACCTCTGATATTACTGATGCTGCACATTTATATAACTACATCAGAGTAGAATTAATATAATGTCAATGCATATTAATCAATGTAATACTCATCCTCTACACTCAATGCTGGCAAGCTTAACAAATCCCCTCAAGGAACCTTTCCTGTTGAAAATTAAATTGTGAGATGGTGTTGCCAAGATTATAAACTGCATCACTTTCTTTTTTCTGTCTTTTATCTGGAATAGTGGTACCTGAGATTATTATTGGATAAAATGTTCTCTCCAAAGGGCCTCTTCCTAAACGTCCAGGATCAGATGAAGTACACTGATTAACATCTATGTTAGTGATGATTAACAAGGCCATTTCTAATAAATGTATGTACTGTACCTCTCTCTACTCAACTACCACCAATTTCTAGTAAGGTGCTTGATTATAACTGTTGCTACCATGCCAAATTCAGATAAAAAATTGGATAATTAGTTCAAACTTGACACGTGATATTGCCATCAACTTCTGCATGTGCAACTAATGATAGGCTACAAACGTATTACATTTATACTTCCAATGAGATTGTCTGTCCTTGGATAGCCTAGAATATTATCGTGGGGCCCAGAGCTCTAGGGTTATCCAGTGGTCAGTAACTGCTGGCCCAGTCTGCCAGGAAACAGTATGGCGTCGCTTTCTTTAAATAATGTTACAATAGGGAGATCTGATAAGCGGGGGAGACTGCTCTTGTTATATGATTCATATAGAGCGAGGGGAAAAGACTATATAAACTGTTTATGCAACCAAAGCAAAACAAAAGTAACTTTGGCTACTTCCTTAACCAGACAAACACGAATTATTGAGTCAAATGCCTAAAAACGATTTAACTATAGAAAATGATCACTAGAAAGTAGTTGAATATTTCAGGTAAACGGAAGACAGGCTATTAAAGTGAAACAAAAGCAAACTCATTAATGTTTTTATTTGCCTGAAATAAATAGGATGAATAAGTGAAACTCATAGTTCTGGTTTTCAGAAATGTACGATTATACGGCTATAGGCTAGACGTTTATCTGACAATACACAGTTCACAACGTTATAATTCACGTTAACAAGTTATTTTACCTAATTGTCACCTATCATTGGCTTCAAATAAACAACACATCAAGGGAATACATTGTATCAGGGACAACAGCTAAAGCTGTCAGCAAAGCATTGATTAAAAGAAACTCACATATCAATGGTGATTGTCCCTTTTAAATTGCGGGTATAATCCACGAGTGCAAAGGGAGCAGTCAGTCGTGTAAACGCTCATAAACTTTCTAGTGTAGCTGGGCGGGCGGGGAAGCGCAGATTGACTTTCTTACCACTCCCAAAAACCAGAGCTTCGCGCGCTGGTGCTAATGCCGGTGACTGACGTCAATACCCACACTGCTTGTCTGCACAGAATATTGTGAGAGGAATTAGGGATTTCTTTGAGATTTTGCATCACAGGTGAATCGACAACAATGACATGTGGTCGACCGGTAGCAGCCTAATGAAAGAAAAGAAAGTATAAATCACAGAAGCATAAATTTGTTCTTTCCATAACCCATTCAACATGGTTTATTACATTGTAATAACCCAAACTGTTACGTATCATCAAGAGTAAAGGGGTTGTGTCCTTATAATCTCAGATGGGATGAAGATGATGATGATCCCTAGGTTTTGGAAGAATCTCACCTCAGTATAACATATAAAGTCAAAAACAACTGGGGACCACACCGCCCTCTTGAGGCCAATATTGCTACAATCATCTTTTGTCGCTCTATGGGAGTTGTGACTTGTGACTACTTTCTCATCCTCCAGACTGTTTAGTTTATGAGAACAAATTGACATCATGTAACCAGGGATGTAATTTCAGAATGAACATTACCAATTATGTATAAACATATTACTAATATAGAATGGTATGATGTGATGATGATTTCCAACAATTGTCCTCTTGTCAAATGTCTCTTTTGATAGGCTAATTAATAAGTTATCCAGTCAGTTGTATATTTGTGACGGAAGTCATTAAAATGTCTTGTTAACAAACTATAGTTTTGTCAAGTCGGTTAGGACATCTACTTTGTGCAATTGTTTACAGACAGATTATTTCACTCATAATTCACTGTATCACAATTCCAGTGGGTCAGAAGTTTACATGCACTAAGTTGACTGTGCCTTTAAACAGCTTGGAAAATTCCAGAAAATTATGTCATGGCTTCTGATAGGCTAATTGACATCATATGAGTCAATTGGAGGTGTACCTGTGGAGGTATTTCAAGGCCTACCTTCAAACTCAATGCCTCTTTGCTTGACATCATGGGAAAATCAAAAGAAATCAGCCAAGACCTCATAAAAATAATTGTAGACCTCCACAGGTCTGGTTCATCCTTGGCAGCAATTTCCAAACGCCTGAAGGTACCACGTTCATCTGTACAAACAATTGTACGCAAGCATAAACACCATGGGACCACGCAGCCGTCATATTTTTACATTGTTTTATTACACACAGCCGGGAGGAACAATTGGATGTAAGAGCAACGTCAACTTACCAACATTACGACCAGGAATACAACTTTCCCGAAGCGGATCCTCTGTTTGGTCCACCACCCAGGACAATGGATCGGATCCCAGCCTGCGACCCAAAACAACGGCGTCGCAGAAGGGGCAGACGGAGCGGTCTTCTGGTCAGGCTCCGTAGACGGGCACATTGCGCTCCGCTCCCAAGTATACTACTCGCCAATGTCCAGTCTCTTGACAACAAGGTAGACGAAATCCGAGCAAGAGTTGCCTTCCAGAGAGATATCAGAGATTGTAACGTTCTTTGTTTCACGAAAACATGGCTCACTCGGGATACGTTATCTGAGTCGGTACAGCCACCTGGTTTCTTCACACATTGCGCCGACAGAAACAAACATCTCTCTGGTAAGAATAAGTATGCCTTATGAGACGTGGCATGATCATACCAACACACAGGAACTCAAGTCCTGTTGTTCACCTGACCTACAATTCCTTACAATCAAATGCCGACCGCATTATCTACCAAGAGAATTCTCTTCGATTATCATCACCCCCAAGCAGACACATTGACGACCCAGAAAGAACTTCATTGGTCTCTATGTAAACTGGAAACCACATATCCTGAGGCTTTTTATTGTAGCTGTCGGATTTTAACAAGGCTAATCTGAAAACAAGGCTGTAACGGTTTTCTTGAGTCAAAGGAGAGGCGGACCAAAACGCAGCGTGGTTATTATTCATGGTTCTTTAACAAAGAAAACTATACATGAATAGACTAACAAAACAAGAAATGTGAAAAACCAAAACAGCCCTATCTGGTGCAAACACAATCCCCCACAAAACCCAACACCAAACAGGCTACCTAAATATGGTTCCCAATCAGAGACAATGACTAACACCTGCCTCTGATTGAGAACCATATCAGGCCAAACATAGAAATAGACAAACTAGACACGTAACATAGAATGCCAACTCAGATCACACCCTGACCAAACAAAACATAGAAACATACAAAGCAAACTATGGTCAAGGTGTGACAGTAACCCCCCCCCCCCCCCCCCAAGGTGCGGACTCCGGCCGCAAAACCTGAACCTATTGGGGAGGGTCTGGGTGGGCATCTGTCCGCGGTGGCGGCTCTGGTGCTGGACGTGGCCCCCGCTTCACCATAGTCTTAGTCCACCACCTTGTCCGCTTCCGTTGCCTCCTAACCACGGCGACTATACTAAATGACCCCACTGGACTGAGGGGCAGCAGCTCGGGACAGAGGGGCAGCTCGGGACAGAGGGGCAGCTCGGGACAGAGGGGCGGCAGCTCGGGACAGAGTGGCGGTAGCTCGGGACAGAGGGGCAGCTCGGGACAGGGGGGCAGCTCGGGACAGAGGGGCGGAAGCTCTGGCAGCTCGCCACAGAGGGGCGGAAGCTCTGGCAGCTCGGGACAGAGGGGCGGAAGCTCTGGCAGCTCGGGACAGAGGGGCGGAAGCTCTGGCAGCTCTGGGCTGAGGGGCTCTGGCTCCTCTGGGCTGAGGGGCTCTGGCGCCTCTGGGCTGAGGGGCTCTGGCGCCTCTGGGCTGACTGGCGGCTCCGGGCTGACTGGCGGCTCTGGCTGCTCCGGGCTGACTGGCGGCTCTGGCTGCTCCATGCTGACTGGCGGCTCTGGCGGCTCCATGCTGACTGGCGGCTCTGGCTGCTCCATGCTGACTGGCGGCTCTGGCGGCTCCATGCAGACTGGCGGCTCTGGCTGCTCCATGCTGACTGGCGGCTCTGACTGCTCCATGCAGACTGGCAGCTCTGACTGCTCCATGCAGACTGGCAGCTCTGGCGGCTTCTTGCAGACTGGCAGCTCTGGCGGCTCCTTGCAGACTGGCAGCTCCTTGCATACTGGCAGCTCCTTGCAGACTGGCACCTCCTTGCAGACTGGCACCTCCTTGCAGACTGGCATCTCTGGCTACTCCTTACAGACTGGCAGCTCTGGCAGCGCTAAACAGGCGGGAGACTCCGGCAGCGCTGGAGAGGAGAAAGGCTCTGGCAGCACTAAACAGGCGGGAGACTCCGGCAGCGCTGTAGAGGAGGAAGGCTCTGGCAGCGCTGGACAGGCGGGAGACTCCGGCAGCGCTCGCTGGAGAGGCGAGGCGCACGGTAGGCCTGATGCGTGGTGCTGGCACTGGTGGTACTGGGCCGAGGACACGCACAGGAAGCCTGGTGCGGGGAGCTGCCACCGGAGGGCTGGTGTGTGGAGGTGGTACTGGATAGACCGGACCGTGCAGGCGCACTGGAGCTCTTGAGCACCGAGCCTGCCCAACCTTACCCGGTTGAATGCTCCCGGTCGCCCTGCCAGTGCGGCGAGGTGGAATAGCCCGCACTGGGCTATGCAGGCGAACCGGGGACACCGTGTGCAAGGCTGGTGCCATGTAAGCCGGCCCAAGGAGACACACTGGGGACCAGATGCGTAGAGCCGGCTTCATGGCACTTGGCTCGATGCTTACTCTAGCACGGCCGATACGCGGAGCTGGTATGTACCGCACCGGGCTATGCACCCGCACTGGGGACACCGTGCGCTCCACCGCATAACATGGTGCCTGCCCGGTCTCTCTCGCGGCACAGGAAGTTGGCGCAGGTCTCCTACCTGGCTTCGCCACACTTCCTGTGTGCACCCCCAAGACATTTTTGGGGCTGACTCTCGGGCTTCCATCCACGCCGCCGTGCTGCCTCCTCATACCAGCGCCTCTCCAGCTCTTCTTCGGGGCGGCGATATTCTCCAGGCTGTGCCCAGGGTCCTTTTCCGTCCAATTGGTCCTCCCATGTCCATTCCTCCTCGCGCTGCTCCTGCTGCCGCTTCTCCTACTGCACCTTGAGGCAGCGACACTCCCCTGGCTTTGCCCAGGGTCCTCTCCCGTCGAGGATTTCTTCCCAAGTCCAGAAGTCTTTATTTCGCTGCTCCTGCTGCTGCCCGTTACCACACCGCTTGGTCCTGTTGTGGTGGGTGATTCTGTAACTGTTTTCTTGAGTCGAAGGAGAGGCAGACCAAAACGCAGCGTGGTTATTATTCATGGTTCTTTAATAAAGAAAACTATACATGAATAGACTAACAAAACAAGAAATGTGAAAAACCAAAACAGCCCTATCTGGTGCAAACACAGAGACAGGAACAATCACCCACAAAACCCAACACCAAACAGGCTACCTAAATATGGTTCCCAATCAGAGACAATGACTAACACCTGCCTCTGATTAAGAAACATGTCAGGCCAAACATACAAATAGACAAACTAGACACGTAACATAGAATGCCCACTCAGATCACACCCTGACCAAACAAAACATAGAAACATACAAAGCAAACTATGATCAGGGTGTGACAAAGGCTCCCTAAATTTTATCAGCATATCGAATGCGTGACCCTGGCTGACCATTGATACTCTAACTTCCGCGACGCATACAAAGCTCTCCTTTTGGAGGGACTGGGGGAAACACCCGTGCTCAGGTCTGTTTAACGCTGGTCCGACCAATCGGATTCCACGCTTCAAGATTGCTCACGTGGACTGGGATATGTTCCGCTTAGCGTTGGACAATAACATTGATGAATACGCTGATTCGGTGAGTGAGTTTATTAGCAAATGCATCAGTGATGTTGTACCCACAGCGACTATTAAAACCTTCCCCAAACAGAAACCGTGGATTGATGGCAGCATTCGCCAAAACTGAAAGCGTGAACCACTGCTTTTAATCAGGGCAAGGCGACCGGAAACATGACCGAATACAAACAGTGTAGCTATTCCCTCCTCAAGGCAATCAAACAAGCTAAGCGTCAGTACAGAGACAATGTAGAGTTGCAATTCAATGGCTCAGACACCAGACTATATTCAATCACGGACAACAAAATGAAAACCAGCCCCGTCTTGAACAACGATGTCTTGCTCCCAGACAAACTTAACTTCTTTGCTCGCTTTGAGGACAATACAGTGCCGCCGACACGGCCCGCTACCAAAACCTGCGGGCTCTCCTTCACTGCAGCCAACTTGAGTAAAACATTTAAACTTGTTAACCCTCGTAGCCGCGTCCTCGGAGCATGCCCAGACCAGCTGGCTGGTGTGTTTACGGACATATTCAATCAACCCTTGTCCCAGTCTGCTGTTCCCACATGCTTCAAGAGGGCCACCATTGTTCCTGTTCCCAAGAAAGCTAAGGTAGCTGAGCTAAATGACTATCGCCCCGTAGCACTCACTTCCGTTTGCTTACCACCCCAATAGGTCCACAGACAACGCAATCACATTTACACTGCACACTGCCCTAACCTATCTGGACGAGAGGAATACCCATGTAAGAATGCTGTTCATCAACTACAGCTCAGCATTTAATACCATGGTACCTTCCAAACTCGTCATTAAGCCTCTTCAACCTCAGGAGGCTGAAGAAATTTGGCTTATCACCAAAAACACTCACAAACTTTTACAGATGCCCAATCGAGAGCATCCTGTCGGGCTGTATCACTGCCTGGTACGGAAACTGCTCCGTCCACAACCATAAGGCTCTCCAGAGGGTAGTAAGGTGTGCACAATGCATCACCGGGGGCAAACTACCTGCTCTCCAGGACACCTACACCACCCGATGTCACAGCAAGGCCAAGAAGATCATCAAGGACAACAACCACCCGAGCCATTGCCTGTTTCCCCCGCTATCATCCAGAAGGCGGGGTCAGTACAGGTGCATCAAAGCAGGGACCGAGAGACTGAAAAACAGCTTCTATCTCAAGGCCATCAAACTGTTAAATAGCCATCACTAACATTGAGTGGCTGCTGCCAACATACTGACTCAAATCTCTAGCCACTTTAATAATTATAAATTGGATTAAATAAATGTATCACTAGCCACTTTTAACAACGCCACTTTATATAATGTTTACATACCCTACATTACTCATCTCATATGTATATACTGTACTCTGTACCATCTACTGCATCTTGCCTATGCCGTTCGGCCATCGCTCATCCATATATTTATATGCACATATTCTTATTCATTCCTTTACACTTGTGTGTATAAGGTAGTTGTGAAATTGTTAGATTACTTGTTAGATATTACTGCACGGTCGGAAGTAGAAGCACAAGCATTTCGCTACCCTCGCATTAACATCTGCTAACCATGTGTATGTGACAAATAAAATTTGATTTGATTTGAATAGGAATAAGAATTTTTATTACTTTGTCTACTGTTGGCCTGCATGCAGATGAACATGTTTGTAAAAGTGATGCATGCAACCTTTAAATGAATTTAGGATATTTTAAATGAAAACATAAGAATTTGACAGTACAGCACAGGAGGTTGGTGGCACCTTAATTGGGGAGGATGGGTTTGTGGTAATGGCTGAAATAGGTGTTTTTCATGTGTTTGATGCAATTCCATTCACTCTGTTCCAGCCATTATTTTGATCCGTCCTCTCCTCGAAGCCTCCACTGCAGTACTGGAATGAGCTGCAAAAACCACTCAAACTAGACAGTTTTATCTCCATCTCTTCATTCAAGACTCAATCATGGACACTTGCTGACAGTTGTGGCTGCTTCTCGTGATGTATTGTTGTCTCTACCTTCTTGCTTTTGTGCCAATAATGTTTGTACCATGTTTTGTGCTGCTACCATGTTGTGTTGCTACCATGTTGTCATGTTGTGTTGCTACCATGCTGTGTTGTCATATGTTGCTGCCATGCTACGTTATTGTCTTAGGTCTCTCTTTATGTAGTGTTGTGGTGTCTCTCTTGTCGTGGTGTTGTTTGTCCTATATTTTTAATCGCCCATCCCCGCAGGAGGCCTTTTGCCTTTTGGTAGGCCATCATTTTAAATAAGAATTTGTTCTTAACTGACTTGCCTAGGTAAGTAAAGGTTAAATAAAAAATACATTAAATAAATTAATGGCACACTATACAGTAAATACAAAAGTATGTGGACACCCCTTCAAATTAGTGGATTCGACTATTTCAGCCACACCTGTTGCTGACAGATGTATAAAATCGAGCACACAGTCATGCAATCTCCATAGACAAACATTGGCAGTAGCATGCCGTTACTGAATAGCTCAATGACTTTCAACATGGCACCATCATAGGATGCCACCTTTCCAACAAGTCAGTTTGTCAAATTTCTGCCCTGCTAGAGCTACCCTGGTCAACTGTAAGTGCTGTTATTGTTAAATGGAAACGTCTAGGAGCAACAATGGCTCAGCCGCGAAGTAGTAGGCCACACAAGTTCACAGAACGGGGCCGCCGAATGCTGAAGCGCGTAGTGGGAAAAAATCATCAAGCTGTTATAGCAGCAAAAGGGAGACCGACTCCCTATTAATGTCCATGATTTTGGAATGAGATGTTGTACGAGCAGGTGTCCACATACTTTTGGTCATGTAGTGTATGTGTAAATTCAGGAATATGATTATTCCTCAATGTGTTTTGTAGCCTATACATGTTTGCTTTAGTACAAGTCCTGTGAAAAAAAATTAACTATAGGATTTTGTGTATGCTATGTAGCCTACAAAAACACTTGCCTCATGATTCTAGATCATGACTCGTTTATACTATGGAAAATGTATACATTTCAGATTTTTTTTCAGACTTACAGGGGAGATACCTAAGATAACATTCTTGACTACATGACTCCAGGGAAGAACAAAAAACTTTAATGTATCACAACTCAAATCCTGTTAAATAAAACATGCACACACGCTCAGCTTGTTGTAGACACCCCTCTACAAGTAAGTAGACACAGGAGGACTACAGTATATTGGCCATTCATCACAGACAGCTAGATAGATAAGCACCCACAAGCCTAGTATAGCAACGTCCCAGGCGCACCAGACAGTCTGCACGTACACCTCGGCATTTAGGGTGCGTCTCCTCTATAAGCGACACTTCCCTTCTATCCGCAGTGGGCCACTGGGGGGGGGGGGGGGGGGGGTACTTCTCTGTAGTCCTTCAATAACAGGAAACAATCCGCCGCTCTGTGGTCATCGTCTGTCATCGCTGGTCCAGCAGGTCGACACGGGTTTCAGCGCGGTGCCACGAGTTTCCATGTCGCTGGCCAGCAGCACATCAGTCTGAGGGGGTTGTTTGTGAAAGTGTCCATGCGCCAGCTCACAGGTTTCCTTATGGCTCTCGTGGGTTCTGGGTCAAGGCAGTGTGTTAGCAAAGGGCTTTGAAACATGACGTGAGAGATTGGCATGGAGGCCCTCGTTGTGTTTTCTTTGAATCATAGTATTGGCCTAAGGCTGCAAGTGTATGTGTGGGCCAGGGGAGGTTGCTGAGGGGAGGACGGCTCATAATAATGGCTTGAACGGGGCGAATGGATTGGCTCCATACCATGTGTCCGATGTATTTTATACCATTCCACCTATTCCGCTCCAGTCATTACCACAAACCCGTCCTCCCCTATTAAGGTGCCACCAACCTCCTGTGAGGTAGGCCTATCAAGCATTTGTCTATCCTCCCCATTTCTCACTCCACCAGCCTCCACTGATTTGTATGATGGCTGGTGAAAGGAATTAAGTGTAAATTACAGCTCACATCAATCTGACACTTTTTCTGTCGTATATGTTTTCTGTAATATAGGCTACTATGTGAAAGGCTGATTGAACTGGCCCATTTTGGTATCCACACACACACATGCCATCACCCCCTCCCTCGTTTTCCCTTATTGTTCCCCCTACCTTTAAACTAGGTACAGTCGCGACATTCTTAACATTCCTGCTGACTGCATAAAAGTGCTTACTGACTCCTTTTCTAATTGGCTTTCCAATGAACACATCCTGTCCCTAAGAAGCTCCTTTCCTCTTTCTCATCCCCCTTCCAGTGTAGCCGTGGAGTCGTGAGCAGAGCGCTCCTTGGAGGATAGCCCGGATACCTGCTAGAAAGTGTTTGTGAGCCTACTGAGGGCTGTGTGTGAGATGTGAGGTACATGAGGTGGGGAGCTTCAATAACACACTGGATGTACTGGTGTAGCAATGACTCTACATCCTGTTGTGTCTACATGCTCACTCACCTTGACCCTGTTTTTGTTGTAAAAGAGCCACCTTCAGCACTTTTAGTAAAGTGGGTCCACGCATGGATTTTGAAAAGGTTGTTATTGACCGGGTAAGTTGGGATGTTTCAGGGATAGAGTCATACATAAAAACTATTTTGAAACTATGCTTCATGGTTTCTGAAAGAGCTGCTTTATTTTATGACAGCATGTTTTTTATGCTATATGCCAGGGGTAGACAACCCTGTTCCTGGAGAGCTGCAGGTACTGCAGCATTTTGTTACAACTAGGGACCATACCTGACCAACTGAGCTAATTGATCAGTTCAGTGATTACCTAAATAATAATATTTTTCTACCCCCTTTTTCGATCGTCTCATTGCTGAAACTCCCCAACTGGGTCGAAAGTCGAGTCACACATCCCCCGAAACATGACCCTCCAAACCGCACTTCAAACACCCGCCTGATTAACCCGGAAGCCAGCCGCACCAATGTGTTTGAGGAAACGCCGTTCAACTGACAACCACAGTCAGCCTGCATGCCCCCCCACTGCCACAAGGAGTCGCTAGAGCGCGATGAGTCAAGTAAAACCTTCCCCTAACCCGGACGACATTGGGACAAATGTGCACCGCCGTATGGGACTCACGATCACGGCCGGTTGTGATAAAGCCTGGGATTGAACCCAGGTCTGTAGTGATGCCTTAGACCGCTACGCCACTCGGGAGGCCCAGTAATTGCTTAAATTCATCACATCTGGTCTTTCAGGCCAGTTAAACCAAAAACATGAAGCACCTGCAACACATTTGACATCTTAGTCATTTAGCAGACACTCTTATCCAAAGTGAGTGCAAACTCTTTCTCATACTGGTCCCCCGTGGGAATCAAACCCACAACTCTGGCGTTACAAGCGCCATGCTCTACCAACTAAGCTACACTGCACTCACACTGGGATATGAGGCAATAGCTTTGATCATCAGGTTTTTGCCCACTAGAGTGCAGTATTGTCTTCAAATTGTTTGTAAATCAGACAGACTGTATAAGCAATTGGCCTACTTATGTGTGTTGTCTAGTTTGTCTGACAAAATTTCACAAATTTTACTCTAAAGTACTATATGCTGGGTCACTGGGATCTATGATATGGACTTATCGGTAATTACATCTGCCAGTATGAAATCTTGTTACGTTTTTATCTATGCTGCTAATAAATGGTCAAAAGACAACCAAATATCCACGTTTGAAAAGCAGGTTGTTTTGCACACATTTATGAACAATTGCAATCTCACCTGAGCTAGAGTGTCTAGCAGGAATGTTTAACTAGGTAATCCATAACCCATTCCTAGACGATAACTAACTTACCTTTAGTGCCTATTGACGATAGTATCTTCTGGCCTGGGAATTGTTGTTAAGACTACGAAGCTCGTTCTGATCGTTAAAACGCATCGCTTGCGGTAGTTTTGGAAACATAAGGAATGTTTCTTTCATATCAGTGATACATTTGTTTTTGTTTATTTAAACAAAGGTTCAACTACTACACATCTTTATAGAGTTAGGGTTCCCACATGGCCATATTTCCATGTTTACAGCACTTGTTTACGGAAGACAGAGGCGTACCTGTGCTAATTAGCTATTTGCGTCTCCCAACACCTGTATGTAAACGGAAAACGGAGGCCACAAATGTGTTGTCACTGAAAAATACTGTCGCCTGCAACTGTTGGCATTTGTGAAATAATTTCGATATAATATGTAAGAGAATCGTTTCACATGGAGTGTTTGGTTGTTTTGGCTGCCAGGGCCAATTCGCCTCTAAACAGAACATGTAAGGTCCTTGGACTATAAGGAGTTCATTTTTGGGTTAGGTTAGCCACTACAAAAGTAAGAATTTACCTATCAAAGAGATTGGATTATTATCTATGGTATAGTTTTCCAGCAACAGATTACAACTGCTAAATAATATTTACTTCCTTCAGGAAGGAAAACAAATCTCCTGTACAAAACACATTAGCCCAACAGGCCGTCAGATTACAAACGACATAAGGAATAGTAGCACATGAATCCCGGAAGCAGTGAAATTTATACGAACATAGGCATACTGCATTTTATTTTACAATGGTTGGTTACTATTGTACTCTATTCCTGCTGTGGGAGAACTATACTATATCCTGAATGCCTGCATGATGTAATGGCCTGCTGCCATGTCTGTCACTGCATGGCGTTTAGCACCAGCCATAAAGGAGTCATGTCTCCATGCTTTCCCATATACTCCGGTGTCTACATGGCGGCACAGGATCAGAGTGTAGCCCAGAGCCACCCCAGGCAGGCATTGTACATGTATGGTCTGGGAAAGTGATGAGAGATCCCTCCTGTAATTACATAGAACTGAAATCAGCACTAACCGTGAGAGAGAGAGAGAGAGAGAGAGAGAGAGAGAAAATTGCCATATATGGGTGTCTGTTGTGGACTGAAACAGGAGACTACAGTGTTGAATTAAGGCAGTGCTGTTCCTTAATGGCCTTTCATTATTGCCAAGCCAACTAGGCACAGACATCCAATCAATGTCTATTCCACTCTGGTTCAACTTAATTTAATTGAAATGACATGGAAACAACGTTGATTCAACCAGTGTGTGCCCAGTGGGAGGTGACTGAGCAGATTTGAGCTTCTTTCGGCATAAAATTGACATTTTGAAAAAAATGACCAAAACAAATTCATATCCAGTCATGTTTGCGTTTTACTTCAGGTCATCGATAGCTTTGGCAACGTGTCCGAAGACTTCATCCACGGGCAGCTCAGAGTCAATCTGAGGAGAATGAGAGAGAAAGGCATGAGATGTGATTGTAATGTCGGTGGCATCATCATTTTAAAATTATAAGGATTTTATTAAGAGAGAGAGAGTCAAATTTTCAGAGTTTACAAGAGCTGCGAGGTGAGACACTTGGGCGTATTGTCACAATGCATATTTTGTCACAATGCACTTGTTTATTTTTAAAAGAGCAGAACTGTTTATCTAACACTGTCCTATGACACTCTCTCTCTCATCTGATGTTGGGATACAACCAGTGGAGGCTGCTGAGGGGAGGACGGCTCATAATAATGGCTGGAACGGAACGAATGGCATTAAACACTCCTTCCGCTCCAGCCATTACCACACCCCGCTCTCCCCAATTAAGGTGTCACCAACCTCCTGTGGATTCAGGCATTGACAGTAGCCTATAACTAGTGGCACCAGTCTTACCTTCCTGACGATGCCGCGGCTGGTGTAGAAGGTGATGACTGGCTCAGTGGCTTTGTAGTACAGGTCCAAGCGCTTCTTAATGGTCTCCTCGTTGTCGTCAGCGCGACCGCTGGTCTCACCGCGCTTCATCAGCCTCTTGACCATGGTCTCACCCTTGGCGTCAATGTACAGCAGCAGACAGGGGGCTCCGATCTGTGAGAAGACAAACATAATGGTCAGGACAACTTTAAAAAGGTTGTTGAAATTATATAGTCCTTTTAACTGGGAGGGGATGTGCTAAAAGAAAATATATTTTGAGAGAAGAACTGTTGGAAATTGATAGATGTTGAGCTTATGGTGATTTTTTTAAAGGATGGGACTCCTTAAAAATGCATAGGTTTCCCTACTTGCGTTCTGTGATTTTTTGCACTGCTGCAACCTAATTGCCCAGCAATGTTCAAGTATGGATTTTCTGAATGTGAATATATGTTCCTTTCTCGTCTTACTTTCTTCTCAAACTCTTCGCCCTGCTTGACCTCACGGGGATAGCCGTCGATGAGGAAGCCCTTGGACACGTCGGCCTTAGCAATCATGGCGTCCTTGATCATGTCCAAGACTGTGTCCTGGGGGGGGCACATGTACTATTTATTGACATGAAACACACACACCTCCATAGAAAGATGTTGGAACAATTTAACTTCTGTGTCGAAAGTGACATAAAGTAACTTGTGATCACCAGGTGTTTGAACCAAAAAAAAAATCCAAACAGAACCATCATTTTCTTTTGTTCCATTCCACTGTTCAGACCAGCAAAATAAAGTTATGAACCGGTTCTAACAACAACAAAAAAGTACCAGTTTATATCGTTCCTTTCTGTTCCTTTTTATCCTCTGAAATATATATTGTTTTTTACATTTAGCTCGACTTTAAATTACTTCACCAATCAGTGCGGATGGAGCAGCTTGCTGTTGAGCGGGTAAGTGATTTAATCTATATAGGAAAGTTGTTAAGAGCAAATTGTATTTTGCCGTGACAGCATGGTTTCATAATATCATAATGAAAGATAAACACACACACTATGCTGCTAGTCACAGTGTCAAGCATGAAATGCAACTGAAATGTTGAGGGTGAGGAGAGAGGATGGAGGAAGCTTGCCTTGAAGTGCTGGGCATCTTGTTATGACAAGCATTATACAGAATTATACCTACGGAGGAGCGACTTCTATGGAATAACTTTCAATGTCTTTCACTTCCCAGTTGGTTTAACGTTGGACCAGAGCAAACGTTAGCTAGCTAACAATCTTACACAAGAATTTAAAACACGTCTTACCTTTATGTGGCTAATAAATCCAATGTGAAAGGTGAAAACTATAGTATTCTTAGTTAGCATTGAAAAAGTTAATCCATTCTCCACTAATTAAACATCTCTCCAAAATGTTTGAATTACGCTTCTAACATCATCAGTAGGCTATAGTAACCTATGCTTCAGAGGGGAGGAGAAGTTAACGTACACACACTCACACAGACTGGCAAAGATTTCCAGCTGACAGAGTGACTGAGTGAGGGCTTTGCATAAGTACTTCGTTGTGACTGGAAAAAAATGCCCGGAACATTATTAACCGGTACCCATGCTTTTAAAATAACAATTCTGTTCTGGAACAGTATAGATCACTTTTGTTTTCGGTATTGGTTCTGTTCCTCAAATAATGTAATTATTTTCCTGTTTTTGGTTCTGTTCCCTGAACCGGTTCCAACTCCTGGTGAACACAATATCCAAATTAAAATGGGTGTTAACCTGATTTATTCATGCTTATTCCAAGGAATTCAGCACAAACGGTACAGTATACATTAAACCTGTGTAGTTAGACTATATTTACTGTAGTAACAATATTGTTAACATGTTATTACATAGTAACTGCTTTAGGAATGACTGTGTGCACTGTCCCAGCCACTCACCAGGGGTACGAGCTCTCCCTTCTGCATGATGGCCTGGAGGGTCTTGCCCCTCTCGGAGCCGGATGCTACCTCAGCACGCAGCAGGTCCCCAGAAGACAGGTGGGTGTAGCCATACTTGGCCACCACCTTCTCACACTGGGTGCCCTTACCAGAGCCAGGCCCACCTAGGGGACACATACAAGGAGAACAGGGGTTAGTGTTGGTTGGTTGGTTGGTGAATCCCATCTAGCCATAACCTTGGTGGTGGTAGGTTTATGACACAGGGCTGTTGTGTATATTTACTTTATACTTTGGTGTATTCTTTCAAGAGAAGTGTTGACTTCACCTTATATCAGACGTAGAACATGCATATGCCTACATTTTGTGCTGTGTTGCCTGATAGTGTTGATTTTAAAATAAGATGATATATTATATTTCACTCACCTACAACGAAGATGATCTTGGCGTCCTTGATTTTGTCTAAAAGGAACAGAGGCAACAGAGAAACATAGCTGGTAGTTCTAGAACAACTTCAGACGATTACTGGTTAAACCTGCAGGTTGCTGACAGTAAACCAAGGTGACTAAAAGTTTTTGTGGATGTGCAACAAACCATCATCAGAACGGACAATTTGTCTGGAGCAGCTTGTGGAGTTGGAGCAGCTGAATGAGCAACCCATCTTGACATGGAACCTCTCTGCCTTCTTGGACTTATATACAACGGAGTTACCTTGGCAACCTTCGCCAACCACTTCACAATGCTTTGTGACCACATAGAAAATGGCCCCTAGCTACAGTAGCACTGGGCTAAGATTAGCCAAAGTCACTGTAGTCACACATTTTGTAGAAATGTGGGGTGTTTATGCATAATGGTCTGAGTTATTCCACATGAGAATATGCAGTGTTTGAGTCACTAGGGAATCCAAAAGTACTGTACTTTTTTATTAAAGGCTTTTGAGATTTGTACATCTGAATTGGGTAAGAGTCCAGCAAAAACACTGTAAACCTATCGATCTCTCTAGTGCCTTCAGAAAGTATTCAGCCCCTTGACCTATTCCACCTTTTGTTGTTAGAGTCTGAATTCAAAATTGGTTAAATAAATACAAATCTCACCTATCTACACACAATACCCCATAATGACAAAGTGAAAACATATTTTTTTATGTTTGCACATTTGAAAATGAAAAACAGATCTCATTTATGTAAGTATTTAAATCCCTGAGTCAACACTTTGTACAAGCACCTTTGGCGGCGATTACAGCTTTGGGTCGTCTTGGGCATGTATCAGCTTTGCACATCTGGATTTGGGGATTTTCTGCCATTCTTCCTAGCAGATTTTTCAACCTCTGTTAAATAAGATGGGGAGTGGCAGTGAACAGCACTCTTCAAGTCTTGCCACAGATTTTCAATGGGATTTAAGTCTGGGCTTTGGCTGGGCCACTAAAATACTTTCACATTCTTGTTCTGAAGCCATTCCAGCGTTGCTTTGGCTGTATACTTGGGGTCATTGTCCTGTTGGACACCTCTAGGCAGAGTCTGGGAAGTTCCATTTTCCCAATGATGGGAAATTTAAACTTTCAAGACTCTAGAAATGGTTTTATACTTATGCTTCATCTCAATTCTCAGAGATCTACAGACACTTCATGGTATAGTTTCTACTCTGACATGCACTGTCAACTATGGGGCCTTATAGAGACAGATGTGTGTTTCTTTCTAAACTGTATCCAAACAATCGCATTGGCCACAGGTGGACTCAAATCAAGTTGTAGTGACATCTTAAGGACGATCAAAGGAAATTGGATGCACCTGAGCTCAATTTGGAGTGTCATACCAAAAGGGTGTGAATACTTATGTAAATTAAATATTTCTGTTTTTCATTTTCAATACATTTTCAGTATTTTCTTAAAACAGGTTTTCACTTTGTCATTATGGAGTATTGTGTGTAGATGGGTGTGAACAAAAATCTGTTTAATCCATTTTGAATTCAGGCTCTAACACAACAAAATGTGGAATAAGTCAAGGGGTCTGGATACTTTAAGGCACTGAATCATTCACTGATAAGTAGTAGCTAAGAAATCCCTTTATTTTTGAATGTTCCCTCATCTGATAATAAACAACAATACAATATATAGCTACAAACTCATATAATGTATTTTCCCATTTGAGTGTTGTGCTGACTATGAAGGTAGAGTACAGTATGTTCCTTTCAGCAGTGGCAATATTGTAAATAACCAGAAGAGGTCACCATAGCTTAAGCACACACTTAGGACCAATGACATAAATATACACTGGATTGCCATGCGATGTATTGGCCATTGAGAGGCTTTGAAGCCACCGGTCGGCCATATTGGCACTCCCCAGTAGGTGATTTCCTTTATAGGAATGAATGGAATTCTACTGTATTTCAATTATAAGGACAAAATTACATATATTTAAGTATTTGTTATTGTACTGGGGACAGTAACATTAGTAATCTCAAAAAGTGACAATTTAAGAATGGTTTTATATATATTTTATTCATTTTATTATGTTTAGCTCACAATATAATTAATGTATGCATTAAGCTGTCTAATAGAAAAACCACTACAAGGATGAATGAAGACATTAATAAATGCATTTCTATAGTTTTCCAAATATTTTCTACAATGTGGGGGAGTGTCAAGATGGAGACGCATTTGCTTCCACACAGCACCCCATCTGAGTCATCTAGTGTATACATAAATCATTGCTTAGAACACAAGTACTTCCCCCATGAGAAAAGTTTTATGTTAAAGGAGATCAACGTATTTTTCTTTTGTCATAATTACCTGCCATTTTGATCTATAAGGGGTTATTCCTTTTAACTGAAATAGAAGACAGATAAAACAGAAGTTAGCTTGTACATTCAGAGATAGTACCCCTTCTTAGCCTGCATTTGACTCCATGCAAATAGATGCAAAGTCTCATTTTCCTATTTCGAAGAGAACCAAAGACAGTAATATCAGTCAGTAGCTTTAGTTGTTTTTAAAAATATTGTTGTGTCCTCCAAAGCAATTGATTTTGGGTGAATGCTGTGTTAGTATACTTACTTATCCATATCAAAAGAATTACAGCAAATTACGCAATCTGAATAAATTCTCATAGTAATACAGTAAAGCCTATACTCTTAATCAGTTTTGACATTAAGACAGTTGATGTCCAAGCAAAAGAGAAAATTACCAAAAGCCCTACCGCCTGAAATTGTTACCTTCTCAAAATTTGTGAGAATAAAGTTTCCTCAGAACAAACACAATACCATTTGTATATTATGTAACTTGAACGTAACTTAACTTAGGAACAATAAACCCAGTCCACAGAAGGGAATCATTGGAATGCAGCATCAAGTAAAGTCAAAAGCATTACTTCCACATATCTCAAGATGGACAGAATCAATGACAGTAACATTACAGTATCTGATCACTCAGCAGCCGGTTACACCACTCAACCAGAAATTATAGCAGAACCTGATGTTCCTTAACACCCCCAAAAAATCACGACCAGAGCATAGTACCATCCCTGTGCAAAAACTGTATGATGGAATGGAATCTGAATATTTCTGATTGCAGTAAATATGAGTTAATATTACCAAATAAAATAACAGCCTTACAGCCTTACAGCCTGTGCATTTTCTTCTGGACTTCCTAAGTGCCAGAGGGAGGGAGGAAGAGGGAGAATCATTTCTGGGTGCGTCAGGGTGGCATGTGTAAACAGATCTCTCAGCTCAAGTGGCTGCCCGTCTGGATCATGTGATGAGGGTGAAGCCTAGCCGTGTGATTATTTTTGAATGATGCCTGAAACAACTGGATAAAAAGTTGGAGAGAAAGCTGATCCTGTATAAATTGTCGTGGAATAAATGAAAAGGTCTGACATGAGCTGACCATGAATCAGTCATTGACTGGCTGAAACAAAGGCGGCGGTAGGGAGGGTGCTATTCAATCAGTTGTTGAGGGATAAGTGTAAAACTCAATGTGTCTTGGGATAGGAGGAGCTGACCCTACAATAAGCCAGCGAGAAAGTAAGAAGTCTGCTTTCGTTAGGTTAAGAGTGTTGGGCCAGTAACTGAAAGGTCACTAGTTTGAATCGCAGAGCCAACTAGGTAAAACATCTGTCTGTGCCCTTGAGCAAAGCACTTAACCCTAATTGCTCCTGTATGTCGCTCTGGATAAGAGACCGTCTGCTAAGTGACTCAAATGTAGATTAGTTACCATAGTCTTTTTGGACCCCAGAAAGAGTAGCTGTTCTGAAGGAAACTCTGCAGAGTGGTCACTAGCTGGTACAGCCACAAAGTCATACAATATTATTTTAAACCTGACCTTAACCCTAACCACACTGCTAACTCTAATGCCTAACCCTAACCTTAAATTAAGGTGAATTTGTACAATATAGACAATTTTGACTGCAGCTGGCTTATCTAAGGGGAAATCTCTCAGAATATTAGGTTGATTAGGGACTGAGTAGAATAATGGTTGAATGTTTGCTCGTGTCATGGTAATCATTTTCAGTGCATAAACTCACAGGTTACCAACAACACACTAAGGGCATTTCTGGTTTTAAATATCCTATGATTCATGTTGTAGTGACACTGCCAAAGACACGGGTAGGCAGGTGACTAGTTGCATCTTAAGTTGCTAAGCAAAGATGTTCTTTCATTTTCTTTGTGATTTGTTTATAACCCACCATAAAAAAAGCCACAGCTCGGACCTGTTCCACAGACAGGCTCAAGTATACTGTACATTTCACCCTTGGAAAAGCGTTTCAATATGGCAGCCAGAGCTTGATAGGATTATTTCACCCCACTCACAGAGGAGAAAGAAAGAAGTGGTAAAGTTTCACTGAACCTCTTCACCATCCTGCTACCCTACTCTACCTTGGTTTTTCTGAAGACTCAGTAGTCCAGGTCCAGGGTGGCAGGTTTTATGTAGAGCTCTTGACTCCGTGTCCTTTGTAAATGTCACCCAGGCATCTGAGTCAGCTCTGTGCCCCTTTGGGACACCCACCCTGGCCTATTATGGTGCCTTCACTAGGCTGTGCAGCTTCCTTGGCATGCCAAACACACACCTCCTCCAATCAGGAGAGGATCGGGCACTGCCCAAGCAGCTGGGGTTACTGACCGTTAATCATGGCAGACCCTGGCCATGACCCCAATATCCGAGGATGTCTCAAGTGGAGTTTGGATATGCAAAATACACATTTCCAATTTACACATGCATATAATTCGCATGTGAAATGGGACAAATACAAGCACCCGCCAAATTATTATTATATCATGAAGTATGGTTAACTTGACATGAGGTGTAACGTGTGCTATATTGTGGTACACAGCACTATGTGTTACATTGACCATTACGTTGACTGTTCTGTTTTTTACACTAACCATTTCCCAATGGCCACTTCTTTGTATGTCTTTTTGGTCCTGTCCAAACCGGACGTATTTTTTGGTCTTTCTTTGGTGCAGTCCAGGCCAGCTTTGATTTCAACGTCCAAGGACGTTGATTTCTGGTCCAGTCCTGACTGTATTTGGCCCAAACATAGACATGGTTCAGATTTGGTACAATCCAGACCAGACCAAATCTGAAGCAATCATAGACATCTATGTTTTGCATGTTTGGGCAGTGCCTCACAGTACATTACAGCAGAGTACACTATATTACAGTACAGTAAAGTATAGTGTACTGTATTGCACCCTACTTTACTCTAATGTACTCTACGGAATTAAACTACACTGTACTCACTGTACTCCCAGATCCCCCGGATGTAGTGTTCACAATATAGTAGCCATATCTAGGGAAACCAAAGTTCCAAAGACTGGGCCTAATATAGTGTATAAAGAGGGCATACAATACGTTTTGTGGTGATTCCTATGGTTTTGAAGATATTTGTTGGTCTGTGGTGTGTAATGAGTAGCAAACAGACACTGCACTTGACACATTTATGAAATTGCTAATTCCAGTTACTAATAAGCATGCACCCATTAAGAAAATGACTGTAAAAACGGTTAAATCCCTGTGGGTTGATGAGGAATTGAATAATTGTATGGTTGAGAGGGATGATGCAAAAAGAATGGCAAATAAGTCTGGCTGCACAACCGATTGGCAAACGTACTGCAAGTTGAGAAATCATGTGACTAAACTGAATAAAAAGAAGAAGAAACTACACTATGAAACAAAGATAAATGACAAAGAATGATAGTAAAAAACCTTAGAGCACCTTAAATAAAATTTTGGGAAAAAAGGCTAACTCGGCTCCATCATTCATTAAATAGGGAAGGACATTCAACAAGCACAGCACGTACACAAATGACTGAGGATTGGCTGAGATAGATTGATGATAAAAAAAGATTGTGGGGACTGTTTTGTTAGACTTCAGTACGGCTTTTGGCATTATCGGTCATAATCTGCTGCTGGAAAAATGTGTTATGGCTTTACATCCCCTGCTATATTGTGGATAAAGAGTTACCTGTCTGACAGAACACAGAGGGTGTTCTTTAGTGGAAGCCTCTCCAACATAATCCAGGTAGAATCATGAATTGCCCAGGGCAACTGTCTAGGCCCATTCCTTTTTCAATCTTTACTAATGACATGCCACTGGCTTTGAGTAAAGCAACATCCCCCAGACATGATTCCCCAGACATTAACGTTTCAGTACCAAGGGCAGCGTCATCTGAATGCTCCAGAATCAACCCATTCAGTTTCCCCATGTAAGCCACGTGCGTAAAACCTGTACCAAGAAGCATCTGGTAACCCACTCGCCCCTATCTCAAGTCTGTGCATATCCAATGCACCTCTCTCTTTCCCAAGCGTGTGTTATTGGTGTCCCCAGTCATGCAGTTCAGCTATTAAAAGACCCTGTCTGTCCTCTCTGCAGCTGTTCCCAGATACCATGTCAACCATTCGCAGAAAGCACATGGAAGGCTCGATTGCACTAGCTTAGCTGGTAAAGCCAATGTAAGTGTAGCATAGAGTATTTAACAATAACCACAATCTGTCATTACAACTGCAGTGTCCACAGCTCTCTTATGCAAAGCAGTTGATGAACTGTATTGTATGTGGTCCTCTTGTGGTCCTGCTCCTTTAATAGTGGTGATATGCCTTTAAGGGAAAGCAGGATAACTTTTTGACATCACCAGCCCAGTCTGAGTTAAGATATTCTATGGTCTTTACAGAGATATGGTTGGGGAGAAAGGGAGAGAAGGATGTGTACTGCAGCTGTGTGGTGTGTGACTTCCAGGCGATAGGGCTTTTCGTGTTTGGATCTTCACCATTGACTAAGAAGAACCAATAGCATAAAAATACATACATCACCCCGCATCAATGCAGCATGTTGTAAACACAGGCATATTGCAAATTAGTGGGTTGGTGGGAATGAGCAACCGGACAGGCATAGCAACACGTTGTTTCTGCCATGGACAATGAAGGATGAAAAAAAATAGTAAAAACAGCCAAGCCTGTTCTTTTGATCTCCTACTGTGCATGCAAGTCCAGGCATGGTCTAGTCCACTCGCACATAGTATGACACACACTTCATTTGGCTATGACATTCTTACACCATAGCAGAATGAGGACAATGCTACATACAGTACGCAAGTGTCTGAGCTACCCTTTTCCTCAGCCTTCCATAGCCTTTAAATGCATTGCATCAAAGAAGCAGTGGCAGCTAGGGTCAGGCGGCACTCCACAGTGCCACCCTCTGTCCCGCCAGTCAAGCAGCCCTGCCCACTATTCCCTCACAAGCCCCTCTCTGTGTTCCTGCAGCACAATTATCCCCCAAGCCCCGCTTCCTGTGCTTTTTATTCCTCTGCACCGCTGCCATTGTGTGGCTGTCTGTCCTCTGTACTGACCTCTGTAACGTTGCGGCTCTGTCCACAAGTGTGTGTCTCTGGATCCTGTGTGTGTCTGAGCAGTGTCCCTGCTGCACGGCAGCACTCTTTCCCCCTCCTCCACTTTTTATAGCACAGCTCAGCCTGCTCAGACACCAGTGCATTCTGGGAAAAGAGGGAGAGAGAGGAGGAGAGGGGAGTTTGGGGGCAGTGTGCCTTCGACTGCTGTAAGAATGTATTATTGTCATCATGTGTTGTGTATTCGATCCACGGAAGCTTTGCTTTTGCATTTACAGTTTACATCCTTGAGGAGAGGTTGTTAAATCGAGGGGAAGAGAGAGAGTGAGCTAGGAAGCTAGGGAGAGACCAAGCTAATGAGGAAGTCAGAGGGGGATTATCAGCTAACTGCAGATTGATATGTTGTTCCTTTTAATATGGAACGAACCAACTGCTGGGGGGGGGGGGGGGGGGGGCTATGTAGGAGGATTGTGGTCTGTTCCAGCAGAATACTTGAGATGCATGGGAATTACTTTGCCTTTGCTATAAAAAAAAAAATAATAATTAAATCCCATCGCGAGCCTCAGCTGTAACATCATAGAGGAGACGTTGTTTATGTGCAGGAAATGCCGGGAATTATCAAATGACTCTCAAACAATAAAATAACAATGTTGCATCTGTTTCTTTGCAATAAACAGGACAAGAGCCATTGTGCTAAGGTGAACCACAACTCAAGCTGTATAAAGAGCACTGCCTTTCTTTGCATTCTAGTCACTGTTGTAATCTCCTTTGGAAAACAGAGAAAAGCAAACCAACATGTTTGGTCGGTTCACTGTGCCTCGCCCAACTAAGGGCAAGTCAATGACACTCCCCATCCTTTTTTATAACCTTGATTTTAGTTGCTGATATAAGGAGTCGTTCTTGTCTGGGCGAGGAGACTCATTTGATAATGATGATGTAAAACATTACACATCGGATATGTAAAGACTATCCAGGTCTTTGGGTGGGGGGGGGGGGGGGGGGGGGGATTGAATCATACACTGCGCCAATTGGGTGTGGACGTAAGAATGGTTCTGCAATATAGTATGGGGTGTAATCAAAAAAAGGTAGCCCCAACAACACCTACATGCAATGTGTTGAAGTTGAAGCAAAGCCGGTTGTTTGAAAGCAGACTTTCTTATGGTAATGTGTAGAACACTTGATGGGACATGACAACAGAGGCACATAAAACATTGGAATCAATATTTTATTAAAAGCAGACGGGACATCTTTATGTCCTCAAATGGAACATAAATACAAAAAAAATATATGTACATATGGTAGTGACAAATAGAAGCGTACCGGATAGATCTGGACCAAGTTTACCCTTATAAGTTATGGAAAAATAGAGGAAATTAGCTCTGTTTGGAAAACAGTGGGGACCTTGTAAGCCTCTTTTTACAGAGATCGAGATGAATCATATAGATCACGACCCATCCCGAGTTAGGTTTATGGCCCACTCTGGGATAGGGTCATGACTCTTGAGGTACAAAGTAGAGCTACACGGTAAAACTAACATTTACAAATGGAGTCCCAAAGAGGAAGAGCGACAAAAATGTCCATTATGGATCATCAGTTAGGCAACACGTTACTGTACGTTTAGATCTTACTACAAGCTGTTTTTGTTTCATTTCCTCAGTATACACCTGTCTCTGGTCCACTGGGTCTGCTACAGGATAATTCTGATAGCCACAAGAGAACAGAAATACAAAAGGCACTAACATTTTTTGCAAATATATTCCATCCTTTACAAAATGATCTGCAAAAAAATATGCAAAGTATATACTGTACAGTTATGTATAGCTTGTCACTGAAATAATAAAAGGGGCTTAAAAGCATTATACTTGCTCACATGATTACATCCTCAACCTCAGGAATGACAAGTCTCATTTCCAATAGGACACACAGGACAGCTGTAGTACACATGTTTCACCACAAAGGGACAGTATACAAGCAGAATATAAAACTAACCCCTCGTAGACAATTGGAAAATGAAAACTAACAGCTGTGGCAATGTATTTGGAGATCCCTGCAACACAGGATTGTGTGTGCATAGGCTATACATATACTCCTGTGTCGTCCTAAAAAAAAGTCCCCGATCCATTGGACTGTCATGGGGTGTAAGGTCATTGGTCAGAGATAGGTTGATGGCATTGTGGGGGTTACCATTAGACATTTGTCGATTGCAATCAGTATACTGCCTATATACTGCACTATTGGCACTTCCATGGCCTAACTGAAGGGATACACTTTGATTTGAGCTTGATTCAACTCTCTAAAACAATATGTTCTTGACATTTTGTATACTATTAAACATAACATTTATTTTGAGAAATGTATAATTTTTTGTTTAAAACCTGTTTGTACTCCAGAAGACATGAACTCTATAATGACTAGACCTTGACTAACCGTGCTGTTTTATAATTATTCCTGTAGTCTCTTGAGCTGTTGTCTAACACCGAATGCAATTTTGACACTGAAAACTATAGCTAATACTGTTTGTCACCAAAAATACCAGCAGCAATCATCGTCATCCTTCAAACCAAACACTTCTCCATTATACGCTTTGAAATCAGACCCCTGATACTTAGTAATACAATCGGAGTTTGAACAAAAAAAAACTGATTTAAGGCAGTAGATGGGGTACAGTAAATATCTTGTTGGCGTCTCAAACCCTAGCGAAACACTTCATTCACATAGATTTCTCCTAGAATTTGGATTTGTACACCTTTCAAAACTAAAACAGATTCACAACGGCTGAAAGGGTGCCACCTATTGCACATGGTGTTCGGATCTTGCGTCACACATCACCCTAATTTACTTAATTCCCTTCAAGGATCTCCTCGAGTGGTGGCCCAGGCAGGGTTGCAGACCAGTTGATGGCACCAGTACATGATTTGGTCACACCCCATGATAATGACCTCACCTGTGACTTATAATGTAGCTGCATTCCATACAGAACCAGGCAAGTAATGAAAAGCCATCTGGTAAATTAGCATGCCTTGGGCAGGGCTTGACATTCAGGTAAATTTGCCAGTGACACACCGGGCCAGTGCCAACTGGGAGCTACTGGCTCCAATGAAAAGAATACTGTCCTGGTAAAGCGGATGATGCACGCTGAGCAATAATGCACGCTGAGCAAGTAGCTTATAATGTCCTACCCTCCATACATAAATAATTAAATTTTAACTTGACAACATCATATTAACATTGATTGTTTGGAGGGGAAAATAAAACCTTTGCAAAATCTCAAACATTGTGTTAATAGCTAGGTTTCCATCCAATTAGCGACAGATTTTCATGCGAATACTCAAAACTTTTCCCACCAGAGATGAGTTTCCATCAAATTGACTTGATGTGGATAAAAGGCTGTGTGCGGCCCATACACATCATTTTTGAGGTTACCAAATAAAAAAATGGGTTTCCATCGCATCTTCAAGTCTACTGATGGTTCTGTGACATTTTGTTTTTGAGTTATATAGTGAATGTGCACACTCTGGTCTTGGCTCGTGCCCTCTAGCCAACAGCTTGCAGAAACAGTGCGGGTATAGCCTACATGATGAGATTATTATAGACAAATGGCAGATTATTATTCAAATGGCAGCCAAGCATCATGTCACCAGAATAACACCCTCGATATGTATTGTATAGGAGCATCAAGCTCATTACTGTGCACTTTCACCAGCCCATAAGCTATTTCATCTGTAGCCTAATAAACTGCATGGTTTCCCAAGTCGCAGTGGGAGGAACCCACAACATATAACATAACATACAACATACAACACCACGTGACTCCAAGTTTACTTTGATATGATGATCAATATTTGTGCATAAAGGCGTTTCCACCGCCATTTCTCACATAATTTTACAGACAAAAAAGGATCACACCTTGTTGTGTTGTGTTTTGTCAATATTTGGAAAGGTTACCGATATATTAGCTGTTTACATCTGGCCTGTCATGAAATGTCTCATCCGACATGTACTTTACTCACATAAAAAGGTTGGATGGAAACCTGGTTAGTGTTAGTGATTTTGAACAGTCAGTCTACAGGTGTAGAGCCCTATAAAATCAGTTTTGGTAAATTCATTTTTCCCGGTTTAATTTAATAGTTTTCCTTGTTTTTTTCCAGGTTTTCACTGTCAAAATCACACTTTGTTTTTAATAGGAAAACTACAACAACTTGGATGTTTTAAGTCCACAACAATGCTTAAACCACATCAGGAGACCACATTTAAGGTCTGGGAACAATAAAAAAAAGTATAATTAGAGAATTAAGTTGCCTAGCAGTGTTCTTGTACTGTGCAATGTACAGTGTGGGCTACACTGACAGAGTTAGCAGAAAAATGCTCTGCGATTGATACAAATCATTATGATATCATTTTATTTATTTTTTTACTAGGCAAGTTGATGGCCTAGGAACAGTGGGTTAACTGCCTTGTTCAGGGGCAGAACACCAGATTTTTACCTTGGGGATTTGATCTTGCAACCTTTCGGTTACTAGTCCAACACTCTAACCACTAGGCTACCTGCCACCCCACATTCTGTCAGATAGTCCTACTTTCCAGTCAACATTTAATTGGAAAGGTGTTTTAGGAAAACCTTTAGACACGTTCATTCAAACAGTGGATGATGACCGAATTGCACATCGCAAAGATTCAACCAAGACTCCAGACTAAACTTTTGAATACCTGGTTTGCATACCCATTGTTGCTGCCCACTGCTATTAGAATAAATCTTGATAATAGAAAAAAAGCAAATTGTGAACCAAAAACTAAGATGACAAGCAAAACATTTTCACTGACACCCTAGCGACCAATTAAAGATTGGTTTTGCATTGCCAAGTCAAATGGTCGCAGTCTCAAACCCTGCCCCCAGGGCTGATTGCTTGGGCTCCTAGCTGGAGTCCCCGGATGGGTCGGAGTCGGGCCCGTCCTGTTCTTCTGAGGGGAGGTGGACCCGCTGCTCATCCATGCGCTTGGCCTGTGCTCTCTGGATCAGACTGAAGAAGTCCTCGTCAGGCACCGTGGGAGCCCGGGGGCCCCCTTCTGGTGGGGAGCACCGCTGGTCATCAATCCTGGAGGACTTGGTTTAGACCATGAGAGTGAGAGAGACAGTGAGAGAGAAGGAGATACATACAGTGCCTTGCGAAAGTATTCGGCCCCCACTGTATTTTTTTTGTGAAGAATCAACAACAAGTGGGACACAATCATGAAGTGGAACGACATTTGTTGGATATTTCAAACTTTTTTAACAATTCAAAAACTGAAAGATTGGGCGTGCAAAATTATTCAACCCCTTTACTTTCAGTGCAGCAAACTCTCTCCAGAAGTTCAGTGACGTTCTCTGAATGATCAAATGTTGACCTAAATGACTAATGATGATAAATACAATCCACCTGTGTGTAATCAAGTCTCCGTATAAATGCACCTGCACTGTGATAGTCTCAGAGGTCCGTTAAAAGCGCAGAGAGCATCATGAAGAACAAGGAACACACCATGCAGGTCCGAGATACTGTTGTGAAGAAGTTTAAAGCCGGATTTGGATACAAAAAGATTTCCCAAGCTTTAAACATCCCAAGGAGCACTGTGCAAGCGATAATATTGAAATGGAAGGAGTATCAGACCACTGAAAATCTACCAAGACCTGGCCGTCCCTCTAAACTTTCAGCTCATACAAGGAGAAGACTGATCAGAGATGCAGCCAAGAGGCCCATGATCACTCTGGATGAACTGCAGAGATCTACAGCTGAGGTGGGAGACTCTGTCCATAGGACAACAATCAGTCGTATATTGCACAAATCTGGCCTTTATGGAAGAGTGGCAAGAAGAAAGCCATTTCTTAAAGATATCCATAAAAAGTGTTGTTTAAAGTTTGCCACAAGCCACCTGGGAGACACACCAAACATGTGGAAGAAGGTGCTCTGGTCAGATGAAACCAAAATTGAACTTTTTGGCAACAATGCAAAACGTTATGTTTGGCGTAAAAGCAACACAGCTGAACACACCATCCCCACTGTCAAACATGGTGGTGGCAGCATCATGGTTTGGGCCTGCTTTTCTTCAGCAGGGACAGGGAAGATGGTTAAAATTGATGGGAAGATGGATGGAGCCAAATACAGGACCATTCTGGAAGAAAACCTGATGGAGTCTGCAAAAGACCTGAGACTGGGACGGAGATTTGTCTTCCAACAAGACAATGATCCAAAACATAAAGCAAAATCTACAATGGAATGGTTCAAAAATAAACATATCCAGGTGTTAGAATGGCCAAGTCAAAGTCCAGACCTGAATCCAATCGAGAATCTGTGGAAAGAACTGAAAACTGCTGTTCACAAATGCTCTCCATCCAACCTCACTGAGCTCGAGCTGTTTTGCAAGGAGGAATGGGAAAAAAATTCAGTCTCTCGATGTGCAAAACTGATAGAGACATACCCCAAGCGACTTACAGCTGTAATCGCAGCAAAAGGTGGCACTACAAAGTATTAACTTAAGGGGGCTGAATAATTTTGCACGCCCAATTTTTCAGTTTTTGATTTGTTAAAAAAGTTTGAAATATCCAATAAATGTTGTTCCACTTCATAATTGTGTCCCACTTGTTGTTGATTCTTCACAAAAAAATACAGTTTTATATCTTTATGTTTGAAGCCTGAAATGTGGCAAAAGGTCGCAAAGTTCAAGGGGGCCGAATACTTTCGCAAGGCACTGTACATCTAAAATTGCAATTCATGAGTGCTGCAATTCATGAATCCTGCATAACCTGAGATAAGCACAAATATGTGTATTTTACCTAAATTACGCATCGATGGATGTCAATGGGAGACTAAGGTTAAGATTCAACCCATAGAGATGCTGAGGCAGTGAGACATGGCCTTACTTGGCACTTGATAAGCATGTTGAAGAAGTCATCGCTGGGCTCCTGGGGGTCTGTGTCAACACACAGGTGGCCCAGATTGTTATGGGTGATCCTGAGGCCGGGCAGGTTGCTGACGCTGACCCGCTGGTCATCCAGGCGACGGCTCTGGGAGCTGACGATCAGGTCAAACAGCTCCTCTGTCTGGGGCGAGGTGATGAGCGCTGGATCTGAGAGAAAAGGGAGTTGGATTATATTCCTTTACTGTAATTGACCCCCCCAAAAAATCAATGCCACACATTTCTGACTAGAGATGTCCGGCAATGTGTGCTTTGAGTGATGCATTGAGTCATACATTGACGTGAAAGGAAGTTAATGGAAGTAATGGAATTCAGGGATCCTCATTCACATAGGTTTCTCCTAGAATTTGGATTTGTACACCTTTCAAACCGAAACAGATTCACAACAGATCCTTAATGGAAGTAGTATCAGGGATCCTCTAGCTTTAGACTGTCGTAACAGCACTAATTTGCTAACCTACCTAGCATTTCATTAAGAGAGACAGCCCCTCCATTCTCGCCGTTTTCTCCGTTCTCTACATTCGGGTCGTCAAGGTGGCAGCGCTGGTCGTCCATGCGGCTGCTCTGAAACTTGCTGAGGAGGTCGAAGAAGCAGTCCTCGTCAGAGGGGTCACGACTTAGCTTCTGAAACAGAGAGACATGGACGCTAAGTGATAGAAGAGGCAGCACAACCCCTCACACCACAGACAATGACTCAATTGTCTCTTATATCCTTTTTATGTGGTTCATGTTTGGCTCGTGGGGCAGCAGGTAGCCTAGTGGTTAGAGCATTGGGCCAGTTACTTAAAGGTTGCTAGATCGAGTCCCCAAGCTGACAAGGTAAAAATCTCTCGTTGTACCCCTGAACAAGGCAGTTAACCCACTGCTCCTAGGCCGTAATTGTATATAAGAATTTGCTCTTAACTAACTTGCCTAGTTAAATAAAGATTAAATAAAAAATACAACAAATAAAAAAATGGTATAAGATGATACCTTGTTTGGGGCGAGTGGTGTTCTGGATTTTATTTAAACAGCAAGTCAAGTTGAGATCACGGTCCCCTTCTCAGATGAGAGATTGATTTCAGCCACACCCGTTGCTGACAAATGTATAAAATCGAGCAAACAGCCATGCAATATCTATAGACAAACATTCATAGTACAATGGCCTTACTGAAGAGCTTAGTGACTTTCAACGTGGCACCGTCATAGGATGCCACCTTTCCAACAAGTCAGTTCGTCAAATATCTGCCCTGCTATCTGCCCCACTGTAAGTGCAGTTATTGTGAAGTGGAAATGTGTAGGAGCAACAACGGTTCAGCCTTGAAGTGTTAGGCCAAAAAGGCTAACAGAACGGGACCACCAAGTGCTGAAGCACTTAGCGCATATAAATGGTCTGTCCACGGTTGCAACGCTCACTACCAAGTTCCAAACTGCCTCTGGAAGCATCGTCAGCACAAACACTATTTGTTGGGAAACAATGGGTTTCCATGGCCGAGCAGCTGCACACAAGCCTAAGATCACCATGTGCAATGACTCTGGAGCAGTGGAAACACGTTCTCTGCAGTGATGAATCACGCTTCACCATCTGGCAGTCCGAGGGACGAATCTGGGTTTGGTGGATGACAGGAGAATGCTACCTGACACAATGCATAGTGCCAACTGTAAAGTTCTGTGGAGGAGGAATAGTGGTCTGGGACTGTTTTTCATGGTTCGGGCTAGGCCGATGGTTCGGGCTAGGGAAATCTTAACGCTACAGCATAAATTGACATTCTAGACGATTCTGTGGTTCCAACTTTGTGGCAGCAGTTTTGGGAAGGCCCTCTCCTGTTTCAGAATGACAATGCCCCCTTGCACAAAGTTAAGTCCATACAGAAATGGTTTATTGAGATCAGTGTAGAAGAACTTGACTGGACTGCACAGAGCCCTGACCGCAACCACATCGCCGGCCTAATCGCCCAACATCAGTGCCTGACCTCAATGCTCGTGGCTGAATGGAAGCAAGTCCTTGCAAAAATCTTCCAACATCTAGTGGAAAGCCTTCCCAGAAGAGTGGAGGCTGTTAATAAGCCAACTCCCATATTAATGCCCATGGTTTTGGAATGAGATATTTAACGAGCAGGTATTTTTGGTAGTGTAGATAGATAGAAATACAGATATCTATCTATCTAATCTAAGAAGCACCTTTGGCAGCGATTACAGAGTATTTCTGGGTAAGTCTCTAAGAGCTTTCCACACCTGGACAACAATTGCACAACATTTTCCCATTATTATTTTTAAAATACCTTCAAGCTCTGTCAAATTAGTTGTTGATAATTTCTATACAACCCCTTACAGGTCTTGCAATAGATTTTCAAGTAGATTTAAGTCAGAACTGTAACTCTGCCACTCCGGAACATTCACTGCCTTCTTGGTAAGCAACTGAAGTGTATATTTGGCCTTGCGTTTTAGGTTATTGTCCTGCTGAAAGGTGAATGTCTCCTAGTGTCTGCTGGAAAGTAGACAACCAGATTTTCCTCTAGGATTTTGCCTGAGCTTAGCTCTATTCAGTTTATTTTTATATATGAAGAGTGGTACTCAGTGATGTATTGTTACATTTTCCCTTTACATAATGCTTTGAATTCAGGACATAAAGTGCATTTCTTTGACACATATTTTGCTGTTTTACTTCAGTGCCTTTCTCTGCAGCAACTGAGTTAGGAAGGACACCTGCATCTTTGTAGTGACTGGGTGTATTGATACACCATCCAAAGTGTAGTTAATAAAGGATATTCAATGTCTGCTTTTTATTTTCACTCTTCTGCCAATATTTGTCCTTCTTTGCGAGGCATTAGAAAACCTCCCGATTTTTGTTGTCGAATCTGTGTTTGAAATTCACTGCTCGACTGAGGGACCTTACAGATAATTGTATGTATAGCATACAGACATGAGGTAGGCATTAGAAAATACAGAATGCGAGTCCATGCAACTTAAGCAAATTTTTACTCCTGAACTTATTTAGGCTTGCTATAACAAAGGGGTTGATTACCTACAGTATTGACTCAAGACACTTTAGCTTTTCATTTTTTATTAATTTGTACAAATTTCTAAACACAAAATTGAACTTTGACATTCTGGGGTATTTTGTGTAGGCCAGTGACAAAAAAAAATCTGTATGACATTTTTAAGCCTTAAGACAATTGAGACATGGGTTGTGTGCCATTCAGAAGGTGAATGGGCAAGACAAAAGATTGAAGTGCCTTTGAACGGGGTATAGTAGTGATGCCAGACGCACCGGTTTGTGTCAAGAACTACAACTCTGCTGGGTTTTTCACGCTCAACAGTTTCCTGTGTGTATCAAGAATGGTCCACCACCCAAAGGACATCCAGCCTACTTGACACAACTGTAGGGAAGCATTGCCCAGCATCCCTGTGGAACACTTGACACCTTGTAGATCCATGCCCTGACGAATTGAGGCTGTTCTGGTAGGGTGCAACTCAATATGAGGAAGCTGTTTGTGGAATGGCTATTAGTGTGATTCTCTAGTTTTAGCCCAATGCAATCATTGGCAGTACAATTATTGGCTCTACACAGTAGTGTAAAGTACTTAAGTAAAAATACTTTAAAATACTACTTAAGTCGTTTTTTGGTGTATCTGTACTGTACTTTAATAAACTCAGCAAAAAAAGAAATGTCCCCTTTTCAGGACCCTGTCTTTCAAAGATAATTTGTAAAAATCCAAATAACTTCACAGATCTTCATTGTAAAGGGTTTAAACACGGTTTCAAATGCTTGTTCAATGAACTATAAACAATTAATGAACATGCACCTGTGGAACGGTCGTAAAGACACTAACAGCTTATAGACGGTAGGCAATTAAGGTCACAGTTATGAACACTAAAGAGGCCTTTCTACTGATTCTGAAAAACACCAAAAGAAAGATACCCAGGGTCCCTGCTTATCTGCGTGAACATGCCTTAGGCATGCTGCAAGGAGGCATGAGGACTGCAGATGTGGCCAGGGCAATAAATTGCAATGTCCGTACTGTGAAATGCCTAAGACAGCGCTACAGGGAGACAGGGTGGAGAGCTGATCGTCCTCGCAGTGGCAGACCACGTGTAACAACACCTGCACAGGATCGGTACATCTGAACATCACACCTGCGGGACAGGTACAGGATGGCAACAACAGCTTCCCGAGTTACACCAGGAACGCAAAATCCCTCCATCAGTGCTCAGACTGTCCGAAATAGGCTGAGAGAGGCTGGACTGAGGGCTTGTAGGCCTGTTGTAAGGCATGTCCTCCCCATACATCACCGGCAACAACGTCGCCTATGGGCAAATAACCCACCATCGCTGGGCCAGACAGGACTGGTAAAAAGTGCTCTTCACTGAAGAGTCACAGTTTTGTCTCACCTGGGGTGATGGTCGGATTTGCATTTATCGTCGAAGGAATGAGCGTTACACCGAGGCCTGTACTCTGGAGCGGAATCGATTTGGAGGTGGAGGGTCCGTCATGGTCTGGGGCGGTGTGTCACAGCATCATCGGACTGAGCTTGTTGTCATTGCAGGAAATCTCAACGCTGTGCATTACAGGGAAGATATCCTCCGCCCTCATGTGGTACCCTTCCTGCAGGCTCATCCTGACATGACCCACCAGCATGACAATGCCATCAGCCATACTGTTCGTTCTGTGCGTGATTTCCTGCAAGACAGGAATGTCCGTGTTCTGCCATGGCCACCGAAGAGCCCGGATCTCAATCCCATTGAGCACATCTGGAACCTGTTGGATCGGAGGGTGAGAGCTAGGGCCATTCCCCCCAGAAATGTCCAGGAACTTGCAGGTGCCTTGGTGGAAGAGTGGGGTAACATCTCACAGCAAGAACTGGCAAATCTGGTACAGTCCATGAGGAGGAGATGCACGGCAGTACTTAATGCAGCTGGTGGCCACACCAGATACTGACTGTTACTATTGATTTTGACCCCCCACTTTGTTCAGGGACACATTATTCCATTTCTGTTAGTCACATGTCTGTGGAACTTGTTCAGTTTATATCTCAGTTGTTGAATCTTATGTTCATACAAATATTTACAAATTTTAAGTTTGCTGAAAATAAAACGCAGTTGACAGTGAAGGACGTTTATTTTTTTTGCTGAGTTTATTTATGTTTTTTGGCAACTTTTACTTTACAACATTCCTAAAGAAAATAATGTACTTTTTACTCCATACATTTTCCCTGACACCCAAAAGTACTCGTTACATCCTGACAGGAAAATGGTCCAATTCACACACTTATCAAGAAAACACTGCTGGTCATCCCTACTGCATCTGTACTTGCGGACTCATTAAACACAAATGCTTTGTTTGTAAATTATGTCTGAGTGTTAGAGTGTGCCCCATGGAAAATCCTGCTGTCTGCTTTGCTTATTATAAGGAATGTTAAAGGTTTTTTACTTTTCATACTCAAGTATATTTTAGCAGTTCCATTTATTTTATTTTTATTTCACCTTTATTTAACCAGGTAGGCTAGTTGAGAACACCTTTATTTAACCAGGTAGGCTAGTTGAGAACACCTTTATTTAACCAGGTAGGCTAGTTGAGAACACCTTTATTTAACCAGGTAGGCTAGTTGAGAACAAGTTCTCATTTGCAACTGCGACCTGGTCAAGATAAAGCGTAGCAATTCGACACATACAACAACACAGAGTTACACATGGAATAAACAAAGCATACAGTCAATAATACAGTAGAACAAAAGAAAACAAAAAGTCTATATACAGTGAGTGCAAATGAGGTAAGATAAGGAAATAAATAGGCCATGGTGGTGAAGTAATTACAATAGCGCAATTAAAACACTGGATTGGTAGATGTGCAGAAGATGAATGTGCAAGTAGAGATACTGGGGTGCAAAGGAGCAAGATAAATAAATAAATACTGTATGGGGATGAGGTAGGTAGATAGATGGGCTGTTTACAGATGGGCTATGTACAGGTGCAGTGATCTGTGAGTTGCTCTGACAGCTGGTGCTTAAAGCTAGTGAGGGAGATATCAGCATATTACTGGGTGACTGACTTTTACTTGAGTCATTTTATATTAAAGTATCTTAACTTTTACTCAACTATGACAATTGAGTACTTTTTCCAGCACTGCCTCTACATAATTTTGGCGATCTGTGTGTTGCATTAAAAATCAAGTTGTTGTTGTTTAAGTTGTTCTTAACCTTTTCCTAGCACTTTGGACACAATATGCCTTTGATACTGCCTGGAATAGCGCATATGTCACGACTTCCGCTGAAGTTGGTCCCGCTCCTTGTTCGGGCGGCGTTCGGTGGTCCAAGTCACCGACCTTCTAGCCATCGCTGATCCTCTTTTCATTTTCCTTTGGTTTTGTCTTGTCTTCCATCACACCTGGTTCCAATCCCATCAATTACATGTGTATTTAACCCTCTGTTCCCCCTCATGTCCTTGTCGGTATTGTTTGTTGTAAGTGCTTGTGCACGTCTGTCCTGGTGTGTGTCGGGTTATATACCCATTATTTGATTGTTCTGTTTTCCGGTGGGGTTTTTTGTTATTAAACTGCGCCGTTTGGAAACAGTTTTTGCTCTCCAGCGTCTGACTTCTCTGCCGCCAGTACGCACCACTAACAGCATAACAGTCTTCTCACAATCTGACCAATTATGTCCCTCAGTGCTGAGAATGCCCTACCTAGGGTATATACCTTGGCCTAGATCTTCAAGGTTGCTCAATCCGTCACCTGACATAATGTAAAAATAAACCTCCTTTCTTGTCCACTCTAAATTTCACATGAATAATGAAACTAGACCTTTCAAAGCTATCAACACCTCAGTGTTATTCATCAACATATTATGTTACAAATAATGTGTACTGAATCAACATCCCAGTACTACAGTATAGCCATCTCCAATTTCCACCCTCAGGATACATTAACATGATTCTCTGCACTGAAGAAGTGTGTGATCCTGCCTCCATGTTGATGATAAATGCCTTGGCAGGTTAATGGTAGACATCAAAGGCGGTAAACCATAGGACACATCATGGATCAGTAATGGCTGATGGTGTTATTATCCCCCTGGATGTCATACCATAATGACATCCCATTATGGCACAATCAACACCAAGCATTATCGCCAAACAAATCTAACTGGATACACAACGTACAATCCCATTACGTTCTGGTAGCAAATTAGATTGACTAAACATTTGCTTTGATAATTGAAAACCTTTAAAACTCAATTTGGTGCAGCGTGATATAGATAAAGGGCAACTCACAGTGAACAAGATAACCAGAATCAGGTCAGAGACTAGAATGTTCAGTAGTACGATACAACAGTGATATTGCTATAGGCGGTCACATTTTCAGCAGCAACTTTTCAGCAGCAACTTCATAACAAAATTAGACTACCCTTCAAACGTTGCTTTACTGGGTATTATAAATGCATTTAAATGTGTCTGACTCTCTGGCAAAGCAAAAAAAAAAACAGACATTTAGGCTAACACTTAGTGTTGCTATCTAACTAGTCTATCATCCATCAAACAATAATTTTGATAAAGAGTATGAAGTGACTTACCACACAAGCACCTCTCTTTCCGATCTTTCCCTTTCTCTCTCTCCGAGCGCTCTCCCCTTCCCTCACTCTACACACGCCTGACTCACTCCCCTCTCTTCCCCCACCACTCTCCTCCTTTCCACCCTTCCCTCTCTTTCCCTCACCACCTCCCTCTCTCTCTCTCTCTCTCTTCCCCTCACCACTTCCCTCTCTCTCCCATCTCTCATCACCATCTCTCTCACTCTCTCTTTCCCTCCCTCTCTCTCTCTTCCCCTCGCCATCTCCCTCCCTCCCTCACCATCTCCCTCCGACTCTCTCTCTCTCTCCCTCCCTTCCCCTCTCTCCCTCGCCACCTCTCTCTCCCTCCCCCTCTCTCCCCCTCTACCTCTCTCCCTCCCCCTCGCCACATCTCTCTCTCCCTCCCCCTCGCCACCTCCCTCTCGCCAACTCCCTCTCTCGCCACCTCCCTCTCTCGCCACCTCCCTCCCTCATCCCCTCGCCACCTCCCTCTCTCGCCACCTCCCTCCCCACGCCACCTCCCTCCCCACGCCACCTCCCTCCCCACGCCCTCCCTCGCCACGCCCTCCCTCGCCACCGCCCTCCCTCGCCACCGCCCTCTCTCGCCACCTCCCTCTCTCGCCACCTCCCTCTCTCGCCACCTCCCTCACTCCCCCTCGCCCTTGGCACAGGAAGCTTAATAATGGCCTCCACTTTTGCCATGAATGGTCAGACTTTTCCTTGACCCACTACCTTTCCTAGGTTGCAAGTTATGCAAGATACGGTCATACATCTTGACCCCAAGATGGCCTGCAATACTACCCTCATAAGTACAGTATTTCTTGTCGGAGTGTAACTGGAACGACAATTTGAGATACACTGGGGCCTGTAGCCTTGAATAAAAGTGTCGTGGGAATACTATTTTCTCACCTCATAACGTCATCTTTGTCAAAGTAACCCACTCAAACTCATTCACTGGATGTACAGTATCTCCGCAAAAAGAAGGGAGAGAGAAGCATATTTTTTCTGTTCAGTAATCAGCTGCTTCCTAAACAGTGTCAACTGTAAGGATCCTCTCTCTTTTCAGAGGTCCTACCAACCCGCTCTCCTTTGGGGTCTTCAAAGGAGAGGTCAACTCAGGAGTTCTACCAAAATCCAATCTGGTCTCAGAGCATTTCGTATTATTCTGTACTTAAATCTGAACACTCAATTTAGTATGATATGTTACATTTCGTGTGGTATGTATTAATTTGTGGATGACCATTAGCCAATTCACATTTGATGTTATGAATTACAGTTAGTATTATATGTTACGAATTTGAAAAATTTCCAAAATGTTACCAATTTGTAAAACATACAATAATGCTACTAAGTTTAAGGTTAGGGTCAGCTAACATGCTAAGTAGTTGAAAAGTTGCTTATTAGCTGAAATGCAAAAGTTGTCTATGAAGAGATTCGAACTTGCAACCCCAGGGTTGCTAGATGTTCTCGTTATACTCCCACCCATGCACCTCAACCAACCACCCTACTTTCCTGTTTGCCTTAAGTAAACATACCAAACAGAACATATAATATTTGTGTGTCCCGAATAACATTTACTACGTTACGTCTAGTCACTGAGACCAGGCTGCAAAGTCAGGACCACACAGAAATGTTTCAGACAGATCAAATATGGTGAGACTCCTCAAAACTAGACTTGCTCTCAGCAATCTTCTTAGACATAGCACGTGGGAAAGCACCAGGTAGGAACACTCTAGGGTATTTCTCTGATAACCCATCAGGTTCCTCTACTCTGGCACCTAACAAACAACAGAATTCACCACAACTTTCCCTCCCGCCAAATCATTGCCTAAAATCAACAAGACTCCCTTCACAGGTAGGGTAGCTTCACTCCAACGACCACGCGACCAGAAACAAGATCAGACTTGAGTTCCACATTCTACAAGCAACCCATCTCCACGCCTTGAACCAACACAGTCACCAGTTGCTGAAGTGTCAAACAAAATGAAGGACTGGGCGGCCCCAGTGTCTTCCAGTATCTTCATTGGCTGTTTAACAGCATCACCACTCTGCAGAGATACAAACCCTTCTGAAACAAAGGGTTCATTCAAATCTGATCTTGTTTAGGAGATAAACCAGTCCCAACCAGAGACTTAATGCACTGGAGGGCTCCCACAAGAAGAAAGCTTTTTCTCTCAAAATGTTCTGTTTCAACTTAGGACAGACTCAGAGACAAATATGGCTTTTCTCGTGGCAGTAAAGCCAAACTGGCAAATACGGATAACCAGTTCTGTCCATCCTTGTCTCTGGGTGCTGGTGGAAAAGACAAACCTTGTAGTGAGAGAGGACTTCTCTGGATAGTTTTTTTGTGTAGGGATATTAGTACTTTGTGCCCTGTTTGAAGGTATTTTTAGGTCAACACAAACTCATACTCATCTGCAAGGACTGCAGCTTTCTAAAGCATGATAACCTTGTGCTCATTAATGTAGGTAGAGACCCTTGATTCCTGGTGTTTGTGACGCTCGCTGTTTGGTGCGATGCAGATCCGGTGGTGAGTGTGGGGAAACAGAGGTGACGCAGTCTGGTTTTGTGCTGAATCCACTGCAGAGTTGCAGGTGTCACGTTTATGGGCATGTTGCAGCAGTGTGTAGGAGGGAGATTCCAAGATGTGGGAAGCGTGCAGGAAGACATAGAATAGAGGAATGTGTTGCTTTAGTGGAAAACATTGTCAACTGTAGGGGTGCCCATGTTTCTGGGGATCAGAGTTGCCCGGTAAAAGAGGCGGCAGGATGAGGTGGCCAGGGTCAGAGAGGCAGGTTGAGGTGGCCAGGGTCAGAGAGGCAGGTTGAGGTGGCCAGGGTCAGAGAGGCAGGTTGAGGTGGCCAGGGTCAGAGAGGCAGGTTGAGGTGGCCAGGGTCAGAGAGGCAGGTTGAGGTGGCCAGGGTCAGAGAGGCAGGTTGAGGTGGCCAGGGTCAGAGAGGCAGGTTGAGGTGGCCAGGGTCAGAGAGGCAGGTTGAGGTGGCCAGGGTCAGAGAGGCAGGTTGAGGTGGCCATGGTCAGAGAGGCAGGTTGAGGTGGCCATGGTCAGAGAGGCAGGTTGAGGTGGCCAGGGTCAGAGAGGCAGGTTGAGGTGGCCAGGGTCAAAGTAGTGCAGAATATGTCATATTCTGAGGCAGTGAAGAAAGTAGGAGGGTGGATCAAGGGTGAGGGATTCTGAGAGGATCCCTGTGAATAGTAGATCTGTGCCAGAACAGAGGGATAGGCCAATGAGTGATATGTTTCAGTAAGGTTGGCTTCTTAGTGTTCATAGCAATGGTTATCAACTGTACTGCAGAGATGGTACGTAAGAAAATAGATGTTGTGGTGGCAGCTGCAGAAAAGTACTTGGGGATATGCGATTTCACTTCATAAGAGTTACAGGGTGTGTTAGCGGTAGTGTCCAGTCCCCTCAGGCATGGGATAGAATCAAACAGGGATAAAGCATTGGAATAAGGTGGTGGGTTTTAATGAGGGTAGGGTAAAAAAAAAGGATATACAGTCATGCCAAAAGTTTTGTGAATGACACAAATATTAATTTAAGACGTCTGCTGCCTCAGTTTGTATGATGGCAATTTGCATATACTCCAGAATGTTATGAAGAGTGATCAGATGAATAGCAATTAATTGCAAAGTCCCTCTTTGCCATGAAAATGACCTGAACCCCCAAAAAACATTTCTACCTCATTTCAGCCCTGCCACAAAAGGACCAGTTGACATCATGTCAGTGATTCTCTCGTTAACACGGGTGTGAGTGTTAACGAGGACAAGGCTAGAGATCACTCTGTCATGCTGATTGAGTTCGAATAACAGAAGCTTCAAAAGGAGGGTGGTGCTTGGAATCATTGTTCTTCCTCTGTCAACCATGGTTACCTGCAAGGAAACGTGCCGTCATCATCGCTTTGCACAAAAAGGGCTTCACAGGTAAGGATATTGCTGCCAGTAAGATTGCACCTAAATCAACCATTTATCGGATCATCAAGAACTTCAAGGAGAGCGGTTCAATTGTTGTGAAGAAGGCTTCAGGGCGCCCAAGAATGTCCAGCAAGCGCCAGGACCATCTCCTAAAGTTGATTCAGCTGCGGGGTCGGGGCACCACCAGTACAGAGCTTGCTCAGGAATGGCAGCAGGCAGGTGTAAGTGCATCTGCACGCACAGTGAGGCAAAGACTTTTGGAGGATGGCCTGGTGTCAAGAAGGGCAGCAAAGAAGCCACTTCTCTCCAGGAAAAACATCAGGGACAGACTGATATTCTGCAAAAGGTATAGGGATTGGACTGTTGAGGACTGGGGTAAAGTCATTTTCTCTGATGAATCCCCTATCCGATTGTTTGGGGCATCAGGAAAAAAGCTTGTCCAGAGAAGACAAGGTGAGCACTACCATCAGCCTTGTGTCATGCCATCAGTAAAGCATCCTAAGACCATTCATGTGTGGGGTTGCTTCTCAGCCAAGGGAAAAGGCTCACTCACAATTCTGCCTAAGAGCACAGCCATGAATAAAGAATGGTACCAACACGTCCTCAGAGAGCAACTTCTCCCAACCATTCAGGAACAGTTCGGTGACAAACAACACCTTTTCCAGCATGATGGAGCACCTTGCCATGAGGCAAAAGTGATAACTAGTGGCTCTGGGAACAAAACATCGATATTTTGGGTCCATGGCCAGGAAACTCCTCCGACCTTAATCCCATTGAGAACTTGTGATCAATCCTCAAGAGACGGGTGGACAAACAAACTCCAAGGGTTGATTATGCAAGAATGGGCTGCCAACAGTCAGGATGTAGCCCAGAAGTTAATTGACAGCATGCCAGGGCGGATTGCAGAGGTCTTGAAAAAGAAGGGTCAACACTGCAAATATTGACTCTTTGCATCAACTTCATGTAATTGTCAATAAAAGCCTTTGCAACTTGTGAAATGCTTGTAATTATACTTCAGTATTCAATAGTAACATCTGACAAAAATATCTAAAGACACTGAAGCAGCATTTTTTGTGGAAATGAATGTGTCATTCAAAACTTTTGGCCACGACTGTACGCACGCGCACACACACACACACACACACACACACACACACACACACACACACACACACACACACACACGAAGTCAGAAGTTTACTTAGATTGGAGTCATTAAAACTTGTTTTTCAACTACTACACAAATGTCTGTTTAACAAACTACAGTTTTGGCAAGTCAGTAAGGACATCTACTTTGTGCATGACAAGTAAGTTTGCCAATAATTGTTTACAGACAGATTATTTCACTGTATCACAATTCCAGTGGGTCAGAAGTTTACATACACTAAGTTGACTGTGCCTTTAAACAGCTTGGAAAATTCCAGAAAATTATGTCATGCCCTTAGAAGCTTCTGATAGGCTAATTGACATCATATGAGTCAATTGGAGGTGTACCTGTGGATGTATTTCAAGGCCTACCTTCATACTCAGTGCCTTGTTGCTTGACATCATGGGAAAATAAAATGAAATTAGGAAAGACCTCAGAAAAAAACATTGTAGACCTCCACAAGTCTAGTTCATCCTTGGGAGAAATTTCCAAATGCCTGAAGGTACCATGTTCATCTGTACCATAAATAGTACGCAAGTATAAACACCATGGGACCACGCAGCCGTCATACCGCTCAGGAAGGTGACGCGTTCTGTCTCCTAGAGATGAACGTACTTTGGTGCGAAAAGTGCAAATCAATCCCAGAACAACAGCAAAGGACCTTGTGAAGATGCTGGAGGAAACAGGTACAAAAGTATCTATATCCACAGTAAAACGAGTCCTATATCGAAATATCCTGAAAGGCCCTCAGCAAGGAAAAAGCCAGTGCTCCAAAACTGCCATAAAAAAGCCAGACTACGGTTTGCAACTGCACATGGGGACATAGTACTTTTTGGAGAAATGTTCTCTGGTCTGATGAAACAAAAATATAACTGTTTGGCCATAATGACCATCATTATGTTTGGAGGATAAAGGGGGAGACTTGCAAGCCGAAGAACACCATCCCAACCGTTAAGCACGTGGGTGGCAGCATCATGTTGTGGGGGTACTTTGCTGCAGGAGGGACTGGTGCACTTCACAAAATAGATGGCATCATGAGGACTGAAAATGATGTGGATATATTAAAGCAACATCTCAAGACATCAAGTCAGGAAGTTAAAGCTTGGTCGCAAATGGGTCTTCAAATGGCCAATGACCCCAAGCATACTTCCAAAGTTGTGGCAAAATGGCTTAAGGACAACAAAGTCAAGGTATTGGAGTGGCCATCACAAAGCCCTGACCGCAATCGTATAGAAAATTTGTGGGCAGAACTGAAAAAGCGTGTTCGAGTAAGGAGGCCTACAAACCGGACTCAGTTACACCAGCTCTTGTCAGGAGGAACTTATTGTGGGAAGCTTGTGGAAGGCCACCTGAAATGTTTGACCCAAATTAAACAATTTAAAGGCAATGCTACCAAATACTAATTGAGTGTATGTAAACTTCTGACCCACTGGGAATGTGATGAAAGAAATGCTGAAATAAATTATTCTCTACTATTATTCTGACATTTCGCATTCTTAAAATAAAGTGGTGATTTTAATAAAGTGAATTTTCCATTGCAAGCCATTCTTAAAATTAAGTGGTGATCCTAAAACAGGGAATTTTTACTAGGATTAAATGTCAGGAACTGTGAAAACCTGAGTTTAAATGTACTTTTTCATACACCTTTTTACTACATTTAAAAAAATTCCCTGTTTTAGGATCACCACTTTATTTTAAGAATGTGAAATGTCAGAATAATAGTAGAGAGAATGATTTATATCAGCTTATATATATTTTTTTCTCACAACGTGTAATGAATTTATACTATAGTTCAGTTGGGGGTGGCAATGCAACATATTGGATTCCAACCACCGTTAAATTCCACCAAAGAAAAATATTGTAATCTGTGTGTGCCACACCCAAACAGAACCAACCAAAAACAGAATCCAGAGAAAAACCAAAGACTGTAACACAGACCTTTTCAACTCGCATTTTCTTTGAAGAACAACTTGTGACCTGGTGTGAAACAAAGAGACTAAAGTTCAAATACCATTTTTATTGACCTTATTTCTGTAGACAAGAGAAAGATTAGCCAGATGAAGTCCACTTTGTCTCCATTTCAACCCCAAATTGCACAACCGCTATTTTAGTCAGTCATTAAATAACAGGCTTCCTTCATACAATGGCTTCCTCGCCCTTTTCCATGGCAAGCCACTGATTGCAACAATTAACAGCATCACAGAACCGGGACGCATGGTTGGCCGCCTCAGATGCCAAGTGACAGCAAAGCACAACCGCTTTGGCTGATGCTGGCCGAGGATGCCCTAAGGATAACGGAAGCACAAAGGAATATTGTTGTGAACAATCTAGAGCAGTCAGAAAGGCCTGCAGGTTTACTTTGTGTTATTCCTGGACGTTGATGTATTCTGACGCCATCAGACACAGCACTCCTGTCTCTACCAGGAATTAACCTGGAGATCTAGATTGTCCAATAACCCTCATTAAATCACATCATGTCTCACCTATGGCACTTTCCCTTGCCTCTATAATCATGATGTAAATCTCAGACTAAAGGTGCAAAGATGCAAGAACCCTTCAGGCTTCAGAAGCGTCTTCCTGACCACCAGCTTTAGTGCGCTAATCACATTTATTTAATTTTATCCGTCAGGTAAGCTTCCATTGATTTTTTAAAAGGCTTCATTCCTAAAATGCAGAGAGGAAACTGAAGCTTGACTCGGTAGATAATGCCTTTCAGTAAAACACTTTGATACTAGGAGGAAAGTGTCAGATTTAATTAGGGCTTTAAGGAGATACAAGCTACTCAAGAGGTGCTATCGCTACCGTCTCCTAAAGTTAACACACTTCAAGCCATTGTGTCGGAGCCCATTATAGAACTAGGCTACACATTGAAAACAATAGTCTTTGTAACTGATGCCTTTTAGTGGAGCTGACATAGGGATGAGTTTGGCCATTCTAATTTCCTCTGGTATATTCTCCACGTTAATTAAATGAACATGACTAGTAAACACCAGGTGCATGTTGTTGTTATGCAGGGATGTAATGAGGAAGTGAAGTTATACAGTGCATTCAGAAAGTATTCAGACCCCTTGACTTTTCCACATTTTGTTACGTTACAACATTTTTCTAAAATGGATTAAGTTGTTTTTTCTCCTCATTTACACAAAATGACAAGGCAAAAATCAGGTTTTTAGAATATTTTGCACATATATTAAAAATAACAAAAGGAAATATCAAATTTACATAAGCATTCAGACACTTTACTCAGTACTTTGTTGTAGCACCTTTGGCAGCGATTACAGCCTCGAGTCTTCTTTGGTATGACGCTACAAGCTTGGCACACCTGTATTTGGGGAGTTTCTCCCATTCTTCTCTGCATATCCTCTCGAGCTCTGTCAGGTTGGATGGGGAGCGTTGTGGCACAGCTATTTTCAGGTCTCTGTAGAGATGTTCGATCGGGTTCAAGTCCGGGCTCGGGCTGGGCCACTCAAGGACATTCAGAGACTTGTCCCGAAGCCACTCCTGCATTGTCTTGGCTGTGTACTTAGGGTTGTTGTCTTGTTGGAAGGTATACGTTCTCCCCAGTCTGAGGTTCTCAGCGCTCTGGAGCAGGTATTAATCAAGGAAGTCTCTGTACTTTGCTCCGTTCATCTTTCCCTCAATCCTGACTAGTCTCCCAGTCCCTGTCGCTGAAAAACATCACCACAGCATGATGATGCCACCACCATGCTTCACCGTAGGGATGGTGCCAGGTTTTCTCCAGACGTGACACTTGGCATTCAGGCCAAAGCGTTCAATCTTGGTTTCATCAGACCAGAGAATCTTGTTTCACATGGTCTGAGAGTCTTTAGGTGCCTTTTGGCAAACTCCAAGCAGGCTGTCATGTGCCTTATACTGAGGAGTGGCTTCCGTCTGGCCACTCTACCATAAAGGCCTGATTGGTAGAGTGCTGCAGAGATGGTTGTCCTTCTGGAAGGTTCTCCCATCGCCACAGAGGAACTCCCCCGATTGCTCAGTGTGGCCAGGCGGCCAGCTCTAGGAAGAGACTTGGTGGTTCCAAACTTGTTCCATTTAAGAATGATGGAGGCCACTATGATCTTGGGGACCTTCGATGCTGCAGAATTGTTTTGCTACCCTTCTCAGATCTGTGCCACAAAAAAATCCTGTCTTGGAACTCTACGGGCAATTCCTTTGACCTCATAGCATGGTTTTTGCTCTGACATGCTCTGTAAACTGTGGGACCTTATATAGACTGGTATTTGCCTTTCCAAATTATGCCCAATCAATTGAATTTACTACAGTTGGACTCCAATCAAGTTGTAGAAACATCTCAAGGATGATCAATGGAAAGATTATGCACTGGTTAACTACGTTTTTCAGAACTTAGTTGCAAGAGGCATCACTCCAGTCCCTGGTTGGAATCCAGGCTGCATCACATCCGGCCGTGATTGGGAGTCCCATAGGGCGGCGCACAATTGGCCCAGCGTCGTCCGGGTTTGGCCGGGGTAGGCCGTCATTGTAAATAATAATTTGTTCTTAACTGACTTGCCTAGTTAAATAATGGTTAAATAAATATTGAAAATGAAAATATGGCTACTCACCGGAGGCGGGGCTTGGACTGTGATTTCATCGGCGTCCACAGGGGAGTCAAACCACTGCCTCTCTTCTGAGGACTGGCTGTCGGGGTAGCCCTTCCCTCTACTTGGCTGAGACTGCTGACTCTTGGATCTCCGAGATATACTGTCCAATTCCTGGCTGTCTCCATTCTGCAGGGATACCATTGGATTTTCATTGATTTTACCTGTGTATGTTGTCATTATATAAAATGTTGGAAATTAGGTGAGAAAACGAAATCTCAATGAATCAACAAAATGACTGTTTTTACCTTATCTGACGAGTACTTCCACAGTTCGACACTGTCCATACTGTTTCTCTTGGTAATTTTGGGTCTGGCTCCTAGAACAAAGAGGAGAGAAAAAGAGGACATCAAAGCATAAGATACCCTTTGTAAAGTTGTCAATGGACGGTTTAGTGTGTATGGATGGTTTAGTGTCCTTTAGTACTGTAATGAATGGGGGGACAGTATTGCCCTGAGGGGGGATTTAACCCGGGTCACCTGACCCAAGACAAACACCCTATCCACAATCCCACTTCAGAGACATAGTAAAACACTAATCAAGGCTAGGATTGTTAAAGTATGTACAGGTATTTCATAAATATTGTGGCAGTGGGCAGGGAGAGGTGAGAGGAGTGGTGATTGAGGGGAGATATCTGGGCAGTCCGTTGGCTCCACCCCTGGGCCTTATGTGGACTTCCTGCCCCAAAGAAGAAAGACTAACTCGTTAAGCCAGGGAGTGTTTGGGGATAAAAGGGGGAAGCAACATTCATAATGGGGCAGAGTAGGAGAGAACCAAGAGCGTTATGAAGAGTGGGAGAAGACAGAATACTGTGTGTGAGATTACACTTTGTGACCTGGACTGTCGGACTAACCCCCTTGTGTACTAAAAATAGTTATACATTGCTGAGGTGTAGTCACTTTTGAGGACACAAGCTCAAGCACAAATATGAAACTACGAAATATTTCATGACGTATTTCCTATTCAACAAAACTGTATGGATACGGCTTAAATTGACATGTGTTTTATAAATATAGCATAATACAATTATTAAACCACTATAAGATTCCTTATAACTCTAAAATACATATTTGTATGTTTAGTGTTAGAGAAAATGTGCATATTTTCTAAAGTTCTCTCTTGATCTGCTCCCACAACTGTGAACGTCACACATACAGTGCCTTGCGAAAGTATTCGGCCCCCTTGAACTTTGCGACCTTTTGCCACATTTCAGGCTTCAAACATAAAGATATAAAACTGTATTTTTTTGTGAAGAATCAACAACAAGTGGGACACAATCATGAAGTGGAACGACATTTATTGGATATTTCAAACTTTTTTAACAAATCAAAAAAATTGAAATTACTTTCAGTGCAGCAAACTCTCTCCAGAAGTACAGTGAGGATCTCTGAATGATCCAATGTTGACCTAAATGACTAATGATGATAAATACAATCCACCTGTGTGTAATCAAGTCTCCGTATAAATGCACCTGCACTGTGATAGTCTCAGAGGTCCGTTAAAAGCGCAGAGAGCATCATGAAGAACAAGGAACACACCAGGCAGGTCCGAGATACTGTTGTGAAGAAGTTTAAAGCCGGATTTGGATACAAAAAGATTTCCCAAGCTTTAAACATCCCAAGGAGCACTGTGCAAGCGATAATATTGAAATGGAAGGAGTATCAGACCACTGCAAATCTACCAAGACTTGGCCGTCCCTCTAAACCTTCAGCTCATACAAGGAGAAGACTGATCAGAGATGCAGCCAAGAGGCCCATGATCACTCTGGATGAACTGCAGAGATCTACAGCTGAGGTGGGAGACTCTGTCCATAGGACAACAATCAGTCGTATATTGCACAAATCTGGCCTTTATGGAAGAGTGGCAAGAAGAAAGCCATTTCTTAAAGATATCCATAAAAAGTGTTGTTTAAAGTTTGCCACAAGCCACCTGGGAGACACACCAAACATGTGGAAGAAGGTGCTCTGGTCAGATGAAACCAAAATTGAACTTTTTGGCAACAATGCAAAACGTTATGTTTGGCGTAAAAGCAACACAGCTCATCACCCTGAACACACCATCACCACTGTCAAACATGGTGGTGGCAGCATCATGGTTTGGGCCTGCTTTTCTTCAGCAGGGACAGGGAAGATGGTTAAAATTGATGGGAAGATGGATGGAGCTAAATACAGGACCATTCTGGAAGAAAACCTGATGGAGTCTGCAAAAGACCTGAGACTGGGACAGAGATTTGTCTTCCAACAAGACAATGATCCAAAACATAAAGCAAAATCTACAATGGAATGGTTCAAAAATAAACATATCCAGGTGTTAGAATGGCCAAGTCAAAGTCCAGACCTGAATCCAATCGAGAATCTGTGGAAAGAACTGAAAACTGCTGTTCACAAATGCTCTCCATCCAACCTCACTGAGCTCGAGCTGTTTTGCAAGGAGGAATGGGAAAACATTTCAGTCTCTCGATGTGCAAAACTGATAGAGACATACCCCAAGCGACTTACAGCTGTAATCGCAGCAAAAGGTGGCGCTACAAAGTATTAACTTAAGGGGGCTGAATAATTTTGCACGCCCAATTTTTCAGTTTTTGATTTGTTAAAAAAGTTTGAAATATCCAATAAATGTCGTTCCACTTCATGATTGTGTCCCACTTGTTGTTGATTCTTCACAAAAAAATACAGTTTTATATCTTTATGTTTGAAGCCTGAAATGTGGATAAAGTTCGCAAAGTTCAAGGAGGCCGAATACTTTCGCAAGGCACTGTAGCTCTAGCTTGGCTTCCTGAACTGGTTAAGAACTTGCCGTTCATCTCATATTAAACAAAGTGTTTTTTGTTTAATCTATGAATTATTTTATCTCTGAATGTGCTACTTAGATTTCACAGTCCGTGGGAACCAGTACTAACGCTACCAGGGCTACCCCAATTCTGATCTACGGTGTCCATAGATCCATTTATAAGCAAAAAATGTCAGTCGGAACCGGTACCAGAACCATGCGAGTCCCCTAGACAAGGGACTTTACATCTAAAGAGGTTTAAATAGTTTTAAAAATAGTTTACAAACCCCTTATAAAGGGTGCAATAACGTTATCTTACCAATGTCTCTAACATTGATGTATTACACAAGGTTCTGTAGGATGACCATTCAAGAACTGTATCGTTCAACCAATAAACCTATATAAACATAAAACCAAAACACATATCTAGACTGTTTCCCATACAGCTCAAATAGATGGTCTTGTGATGCGTGGTGAGGACGCGGTTTAGTCAGACAGCCAAGTAAAAAGACTGTGGTTAACGGGCCCTTTACGAGCCATGAACCCATAGGGAATGTTGGGCCAGTGTGTGAGCTGGACGGCCTGCACTGAGATATGGAGAATGTGTAGGGCTGGCACACTTATTGTATAATTGTGTAACCGACAATAACTGTGAATTAAAAAAAATGTATCTCCATAATCATCTTAATACATTTATTTTTGAGGAAGGGGGATTCAACTTTATATTGAAGTAGATCTAGTTTACCTAATATGAGTTTGACATTTGAAGTGGTTAGAGTTGGTAATCATTTTACAAGCAGAACGGCCTGGAAGAGAAGCATAATTTCCAAAAGTTCCAAGCGGTTAAAACCATTTATTTTTGAGATAGGGGTGTCATCAGGGCTGTGTTGTATTTATTACAAGCTCACAACATTTTTCAACAAATTTTCAAATTGACAATAACCGTACCATTTGCATGACAATCGTTACCCCAAAATCCACAAACGTCACAGCCCTACCGGTGTACCCTGTATGTGCATTTCTGCAGTCCACTTCTACGTAGATAGAACAAGCATGAGATCTATCAGTCATGTGACACTTGGAAAGTAAAATAATAAAATACTATGTATTTGGTTGTATCGTTAGTTATATAATTGTTTGGATTGGATTAGCAATTACATTTAGAAAGTTATGTTATTATCATTATTCTGAACATTTGTATTTTTGCTTCATGATATGACCAATAGATGATTTTAATTCTTCAACACTTGACATCTCTATTTTCATTGTGTTTCTGTTATGTGCATCAGAGAACCCATCTGTGTATTTGTTTGGAGGGGAAAATGTAATGCTTGATGATTACCATCACTCACTCTACACCGTGCCCAAGTGTACACAACCAAATATTTTGTTGTCATACATGTGTTATGTCCGTCTGGACTGGGACATAGTCACCTAACTTTATTTATCTAAAAACACATGTTGGTTTCTTGCTGGATTTGGCCATCCCAAATCTATCTACACTGGTTTCCTTCGGCTCACAAGTGTCCAGTGTATAGACTCACTGAAGGCCTAGTTATCTCAGACATGCACATCAAGTGCCCGATTCAGAATTAGGAAATGTACACCTTTCCTATGCACTTCAGTAGTTGGGATTCAGATTTACAGTATGGAGGTGCGTAACAGACTTTGCAGGAGTGGTTCCTTTGCGCACGTTGAATACATTTAATTAAATTGCTGAAAACCCTCCCACTTGCTGGCCAACAGATTTTCTCATGGAGTTTTCATTCAATAGGGTTTTCAGTACATTTATTTAAAGACACCCCTTTAAATTTGGTGTACCTTTTAATAAAACATAGTTCAACAGACTCACAAAAATGTACACAAAAAAATGTTTGATGAATCAGAAATAGTGGTTTGATTCCCCCTGAAAGTTGCCATATTCAAATTGTTCAATCCATAAAATATTGGAAGGTGAGAAAAGTGTACAATAGGGGTTGAACAGTAGTCCTATAAATCCACCATAATAATCCTCAATAATCATGGAACTTTGACAACGGTCCAGTCGTGGTGCACCGTGCGACAAGCTCCAGTTTTGAACTTACGTATGTTTTGCGTTCCATCATGAATCAAAAAGACTACAAGTCCCAAATTACTGCACAACTTATAATACGTTAGCCTAATATGATCCACTATTGCTAGAGATCCTCAGGAAAAACTACACAAACGTGACAGAGGCATGAACAGTAAAATAACAACGTAATTGAATGATGTAATATGTAAGGAAACTAACACTGAAGTCACTGACAGTTGTAAATGTATGTGGTTATAACTGACGGTTACTACCGATAGAGGCTAATATTTAACATGATACAAATTGGGTTTTTTTAACTGAAAAGTCTGGACATATAATTAAAACATTGTAGAAATCATAAATCAAACTGGTAGGTTTGGTGCTATACTGTCATTTGCTCATGGCTACAGAAGCTGATAGCTTGGGTCCCCCAATTTCATCCCAAGTTGTAAGGCCAGCATAATCATAAACTTCACTGTGGAAAAGGTGATACAGTCTTGATATGCTTCAGTTTGCTGCCATATGACTTGTTTCACATTTGTCTCCAGCAATCATGTCATTTATATTTACAATCCCCTTATCCAAAAGGCTTACTCATTTACCTAGCTCTTATCGATAGTTCTTATGAATTTATAAATTACAGTTTATGGAGAATACTGTTATTTCTATCGGAAAAAATGAAGTAGATGTTGTTCCACTTGGAACTGACAGGTTGCTCAACCTTACATACATCATCATGTGTAAATGTGGTGACATTATGAGGGAATTAAATCAAGGACAGGATATCTGAAGACACACTGCCACACTTTATTTTTCTAATCTCCACCCTAAATTAATAGCAAGTTAATAGCAAGGTCAGAAAATGCGTAGAGAGAAAAGTGCATTAAAAAGGGAATTATTTGCGGTGGCTTAACTCAGATTGGAATTCCCCCCAAATGAATAGACACAACACAGTCCTAAATGACATACTAGTTTGACAATTTGTAAATAGTAAGGCATAAAGTTATTCTTGCATAGAAAACGCTAAGCACCAATGGATCGCAAACTACAATACTCTAAACTTCATCATCATTATAACAACCTGAATGTCTGTCTTCTCATTGTATTTCCATTTTGCGAGGCGGCAGTGCCAGGGCCGCCAGGGCTGGGTCCCACCTAACCACAGTCTGTACAGCATGGGCCTGCTGATCCAAACAGACCGTCTCTGTCTCAAATAAACACCCAACATGTCCTCTCCATACACAGAGCAGGCCTGTGTCCACCTGACTAACCCTTTCCTCCCAACCCGGACTCAATAGAAGATGCAATTGACCGGAATTATCTCAAGTGACCTCAAACAATGACCACTCAACATTCCATCTATCAGTCTATCTTCATTAGATTATTTCTCACATGGTCCCTTTAAATCTTTCTCCTGTCATAGTCTTAGAACATTGCTGTTCTCTTGGAATACAGAGTATATTCCCTGAATATTTTTTAAACAATATATCACAATGACATAAATGGGTAAGAAAAAGACAATACATGGACTTCCTCTCAACTGTTCCTACATGTAGAATTGTAGGGTGTCATTTGTATAACCATGTGTGAATGAGTAACAGTGCATGTCTGTCTGGGAGAAACATTAAAACCCATTCACATCCTTTTACTATATTTAGTGCAATATCCAAATGCGCCACTGAACAATTTCTGTAAATCCATGAAATTTGGTGTCAACATAGCTAGTACAAGTGTCTAGGCAGGCCACATTGAAATGTTAAGATTGATTGTCAGTATCTAATTTCCAGTATCAAAATTGAGATTGAGAAAATATAAAGAATCATTCAAATGACATTTCCAAATGAAATTGTTTAAAAGCATATTCTTTTTATTTGACCTATTCCCAAGCCCAAATATGCTAAATATACAGTATGATTTAACTAATTTGTAAACTACAGACGTTTCTGTATTGCACTATATTTAGTCTTTGTACAAGTGCGGGTACAATGTTTTTACACATGTCACAAATTAAGTCATGATTACATGTTCCAATGGTCATATATTAATGAATAATTTTTGGTGTATAGATTGTCTGGATGAATATATAAATATATATATATACTTTCAAAACATTTGGAAAGTGTTCAATCCCTTCCCTTTTTCCACATTTTGTTACGTTACAGCCTTATTCTAAAATGGAGGAAATAACACATTTTACTCAATCTACACACAATACCCCATAATGACGAAGCAAAAACAGGTTTCTATACATTTTTGCAAATGTATTAAAAATAACAAACAGAAATACCTTATTTACATAAGTATTCATAGCCTTTGCTATGAGACTCAAAATTGAGCTCAGGTGCATCCTGTTACCATTGATCATCCTTGAGATGTTTCTATAACTTGATTGGAGTCCACCTGTGGTAAATTCAATTGATTGGACATGATTTTGAAAGGCAAATACCAGTCTATATAAGGTCCCACAGTTGACAGAGCATGTCAGAGCAAAAACCAAGCTATGAGGTCGAAGGAATTGCCCGTGGAGTTCCAAGACAGAATTGTGTCGAGGCACAGATCTGGGGAAGAGAACTAAAAATGTTATTCAGCTTTGAAGGTCCCCAAAAACACAGTGGCCTCCATTATACTTAAATGAAATAAGTTTGCAACCACCAACACTCTTCCTAGAGCTGGATGCCCGGGCAAACTGAGCTTTTCGAGGGAGAAGGACCTTGGTCATGCTGGTGACAAAGAACCCGATGGTCAATATGACAGAACTCCAAAGTTTCTCTGTGGAGATGGTTGTCCTTCTGGAAGGTTTTCCCAACTCTGCTGCACTCCACCAATCAGGCCATTATGGTAGAGTGGCCAGACGGAAGCCACTCCTCAATAAAAGGCACATTGGAGTTTGCACGCTTGGAGTTTGCCAAAAGGTACCTAAAGGACTATCAGACCATGAGAAACAAGATTCTATGGTCTGATGAAACCAATATTGAACTCTTTGGCTTGAATGCCAAGCGTTATGTCTAGAGGAAACCTGGCATCATCCTGACGGTGAAGCATGGTGGTGGCAGCATCATGCTGTGGGCATGTTTTTCAGCAACAGGGACTGGGAGACTAGTCAAGGTAAAGATGAACCCGAGCAAAGTACAGAGAGATCCTTTATGAAAACCTGCTCCAGAATGCTCTGGACTTCAAACTGGGGCGAAGGTTCACTAAGCCCTCAGCCAAGACAACACAGGAGAGGCTTCGAGACAAGTCTCTGAATGTCCTTAAGTGGCCCAGCAAGAGCCCCGACTTGAACACGATCAAACATCTCTGGAGAAACCTGAAAATAGCTGTGCAGCGACGCTCCCCATCCAACCCGACAGAGCTTGAGAGGATCTGCAGAGATGAATGGGATAAACTCCAAGCTTGTAGCTACATACCAAAGAAGACTCAAGGCTGTAATCGCTGCCAAAGGTGCTTCAACAAAGTACTGAGTAACGGGTCTGAATACTTATGTAAATGTGATATTTTTGTGGAGTGGTTTTATTGTAAATTTGCTCAAATTTATAAAAACTTGTGTATGCTTTATCATTATGGGGTATTGTGTGTAGATTGATTGAAACTATTTAATACATTTTAGAATAAGGCTGTAATGTAACAAAATGTGTAAAAAGTCAAAGGGTCTGAATACTTTCTGAATGCGGACAAGCTATACATTAAGATCTGACCATTTGAACATGTATTGAACATGTATTCACAGCATACGCAAATCCAATGTAAATCAATGGGGCGAGAGAGAGAGGATTTATTTTGATATTTACATAGTCTATCGGTAAATAGCCCACCCATTTTTACTTACCTCATCCCCATACTGTTTTTAGTTATTTATTTACTTTTCTGCTCTTTTGCACACCAATATCTCTACCTGTACATGACCATCTGATTATTTATCACTCCAGTGTTAATCTGCAAAATTGTAATTATTCGCCTACCTCCTCATGCCTTTTGCACACAATGTATATAGACTCTCTTTTTTTCTACTGTGTTATTGACTCGTTAATTGTTTACTCCATGTGTAACTCTGTGTTGTCTGCTCACACTGCTATGCTTTATCTTGGCCAGGTCGCAGTTGCAAATGATAACTTGTTCTCAACTAGCCTACCTGGTTAAATAAAGGTGAAATAAAAAATATATATATAATATATGTAGAGTGCACAAAGCTGTCATAGCAAAGGGTGGCTTTTTGAAGATTCTCAAATATATTTGTTTAACTCTTTTTGTTTTTTTTACTACATGATTCCATATGTGTTATTTCCTAGTTTTGATGTCTTCCCTATTATTCGACAATGTAGAAAATAGTAAAAAATTAAGAAAAACCCTGGAATGAGTATTTCTTCCACCTCACAGAACTTGAGGTCCGAACAACATTCATGTTCCAGAGAAGGTATAAAAGATCGGTGAAGAATCCAGCTACGAACTGGTCCATTTGTTACAACTTGGGGAAACTCATGGGAGACGGGGCGATCACATTACCATAACGCTGTTTATATAATAGCCTCAGATATGAGGTTTACATCTAGTTGTTGTATAAGATGAATGAGTGAGGATGATACTGTTTGTAAAATTGTGTAATGTGATTTTGGACTGTTTAATGAAGGAAACTCCAATTCCCTTTTAACTAAATCAGAGGACCGCCCATGAGCCCAGTTAGGGTCGGGCCCGTTTCTGCAACTCCTGAATAAACTCCTGAATAAAAGTTCTCAACAGACCATGTTTTCTCTCAATCACGAGAGGACAAAGGTTGCAGACCAGCTTACCTCGATAACGAGAGGGCCAAGGATTGAGGCGATTGCTGAATATTTTAACCATACCACGTCGTTAGACTATCGATACCGACAGAATAAGAACAAGTCTTTGATATGAATTACTAGTCTGCAGCTAGGAATTCGGTATCATTGAACGCGAAGAACGAAGGCCGCCGAAACCGATAAAGACCGATAAAGAAATTAATGACTGTCACTCTGAACTATCCACTCTAACCACGACAGAGAGAGAGGACGGAAACTCTCCAACAGAAACTAACTTTTCAGCAGAGATCCCGACAACACACTGAGCGTAAATATATACATTTGATTGCAATTGTTTCCGAATGAGTGAGCGTTCATGTGCAAAGGATTAGCATTTCAATTGTTATAATTATCAACTGTGTGTGGTCTTTTCTCAGTCGACCCCCACTTCCTTTTTGTACAAGCCGCCATAGCCCACTAGGGAAACTCCGTTATCATTTCCTTGTAACTATCAACTGTTTGTTTATGCATTTCTGTGAATTGATGGATGACGTTTGGAATGAGACTAACGTGAGGTAAAGTAAATAATTAATTAATTAGAAGACTAATTTATCAGATGTAAAATATCTGAAAAATTATATTAGGAAAATTATAACTTTGTAATCTGAATATTTACCTTGGTGCCCCGACTTCCTAGTTAATTACAGTTACATGATTAATCAGTTTAATCACGTAATACTAATTACAGAGAATCTTTGATAAAACTAAAAGTCTTCAATTTAATGATAGTTAAGACACGACAATGGGTTAACTTATTTCCTTTATTCTTGGCGACTTCAACCTCCCGATGTCTGCCTTTGATTTATTTATTTCCAAATCTCTCTTTCCCCTCCTTGCCTTTTTTGACCAAACCCTTTCCCAATCCCCTCCAACTCACAAGGCAGGCAATACGCTTGACCTCATCTTTACTAGAGGCTTCTAGCCTACTCATCTCATTGCAACCCCCCTGCAGTTCTCTGATCACTCATTTGTTTCCTTTTCTGTCACCCTTTCCTCCAACCTTAACCACTCAGATGGTCATGCGCTGCTGCAATCTTCACTTTCTCTCTCCCAGCACTCTCTCCTTTTCTATTCTATCATCTCTCCGTTCTGCTAAATCCTTCTCCCTCCCATCTCCCGCTTCAGCCTCTTTGACCCTACTCTCATCCCTTTCCGCATCCTATGACTCACACTGTCCCCTTTCCTCCTGTCTTGCTCAGCCCTCCACTCCTGCTCAGTGGCTGAGTGACCCATTGCGAGCTTACAGAACAAGGCTGCTGGAAGCTGAGCGGAATTGGAGCAAATCAAAACTTCCAGAGGACCTATCATCCTTTCACTCCCTCCTCTCTACCTTCTCTTCCTCTGTATCCACTGCTAAAGCCATTTTCTACCACTCTAAATTTCAAGCTTCTGCCTCTAAACCTAGGAAGCTATTTCTACCTTATTCTCTCTCCTTAACCCTCCACCCTTCCCTCCTCCCTCTCTGCAGTCGACTTTGTCAATCACTTTGAAAAGAAGGTTGACAACATCCGCTACTCAATCACCTATTAAGTCCACTGGTCTCACTCACACAATACTACGCCTTGACCTCTTTCTCCCCTCTCTCTCCAGATGACATCCTGTGACTAGTGAGGTCTGGCTGCCCGACAACCTGCCCGTTCGACCCTATCCCCTTCTCCAGACCATCTCTGGAGACCTTCTCCCATTCCTCACTTCCCTTATCAACTCATCCCTGACCACTGGCTGTGTCCCCTCTGACTTCAAAATGGCCATAGTTGCTCCCCTCGTAAAGAAACCAACACTCGACTCATTGGATGTCAAAAACTATAGACATGTAGCACTTGAGCGTGCTGTCTCTGATCAACTTTCTCGTTATCTCTCAGAACAATCTTCTTGACCCTAACCGCTGACTTCGACATGGTAAACTATCAGATCCTCCTTTCCACCCTCTCAGGGCTAGGCATCTCAGGCTCTGCTGCACACTCTTGGATTGCATCCTACCTGCCAGGCTGCTCCTACTAGGTGACGTGGAGAGGATCTGTGTCTGCACCACAGACTCTCGCTACTGGTGTCCAACAGGGCTCGGTTCTAGGCCCTCTTCTCTCTATAAACCAACTCACTCATATCCTCACATGGTCTCTCCCATCATTGCTATGTGGATGGCACAACTACTTTTCTCTTTCCCCCTTCTGACACATAGGTGGCGACACACACCTCTGTGTGCCTGGCAGAAATTTCAACTTGGATGTCGGCCCACCACCTCAAGCTCACCAACAAGACAGAGCTGCTCTTCCTCCCGGAGAAGGCCTGCCCGATCCAAGACCTCTCCATCATGGTTGACAACTCCACAGTGTCACACTCCCAGAGTACAAAGAATCTTGGCGTGACCCTGGACAACACCCTGTCATTCTCTGCAAACATCAAAGTAGTGACTCGCTCCTGCAGGGTCATGCTCTACAACATCCATAGAGTACGACCCAACCTCACATAGGAAGCGGCGCAGGTCCTAATCCAGGCACTTGTCTACTTCCATCTGGACTACTGCAACTCGTTGTTGGCTGGGCTCCCTGCTGGTGCCATCAAATCCTTGCAACTTATCCAGAATGCTGCAGCCTGCCTGGTTTTCAACCTTCCGAAGTTCTCATGTCACCCCGCGCCTCCCCACACTCCACTGGTTTCCAGTCAAAGCTTGCCTTCACTACAATACCATGGTGCTTACCTACGGAACAGCAAAAGGAACTCCCCACCCTACCGTCAGGCTATGCTCAAACCCTACACCCCGAGCACGTCGTTCTGCCACCTCAGGTCTCTTGGCCCTCCAACCCCTACAGGAGGGCAACTCCCGCTCAGCCTAGTCAAAGCTCTTCTCTGTCCTGGCATCCCAATGGTGGAACCAGCTTCCCCTTGAAGCTGGGACAGCAGAGTCCCTGCCCATCTTCCGAAAACATCTGAAACCCTACCTCTTCAAAAAGTATCTTGACCCCCCCAGACCCTTTCTAGCTCGGACTCTACTGACAGCTACTTTACTGGGGAAAAATGTACTTTCTATGCCTGTGATATGTGGTTGTCCCACCTAGCTAACTGAGGATGAATGCACTAACTATGTCACTCTGGATAAGAGCATCTGCTAAATGACTACATCCTCTGATCTGAGATGGAATGAATCCAATCTCAGAACGATCGAGCTGAAATGATGACTCTATACTTCTACAGACGTCCTTTTAGAGCGGCATACATAATGCATTCACTAAGATGCATTATCAGCAGAGAAGGATTCTGTTGACCGAAGTACAATGAGACATTACTCTGCATACATAATTTATCTAAGCCAGTGGCTCTGCGGAGGACAAATGTATGCATTCTCTAAAGCTTATTCTGCGCTTTGCAAAACTCAATCCACCTCTGACATATACATACATCTCCCTCAACCAATTGAATAGAGAATGGGTTATAGAATTTCACAGAAGCCTTCTCAAGTATGCATTCAAACCGCTTGACTATTCTTTACAGATCCATAGCAACTAGAAGGAAAAAGCGTCCAATACCATTTACAGTACATTCAAATAATTCAAAGGCTTACCTCATACTCTGAAGAGCTATGGTAAAGTAATTGTTGTCAGTCACATAAATTGAAAAAAACTGTTGCTATAATTGTTAATAGTCTATACTTAAATTCCATTTGCAGTGTCCAATAAGTATCCTGTGAGAATCCATCACAGGTTCTCTCCCTCTCAACTCAAGAGTTTGGCTGGAGGAGTGGTGGGATGTTTTCCTTCTGAGCGTGTGTGTGTGCGTGCGAGAGTGTGCCCGGGATTGTGTGAGGAAGGGGTGTGGTATGGAGATGGAGAGCGAGCTGGGCAGTGCCTCTGCAATGTGAACCAGGGCTGGTCAAAAACAGAAAATACTATATAGGGCTTTCCATGTTGATAATTATTATTACTATGGTCATTAGTATCGTCCGGAAAAAGTATGTCTGGGTCGGTTATCAAAATAAATAGAACCATCCCCTTTAGTTTGTATAAGTATTTCTTATCCACATAGGGATTAACTCATGTTTAAAAAAGTGCAGACATGGATAAAATTTAAAATCTACTCAAATAAACAGCAAAAGTAGATTCATTTGGAATGTTAGTTCAGCATGTTATGATTTTAGCGCTCCAGGTAGAATTAACCCTATAAGGCTCGTATCTACAATCATCTTACCCTCAAATCCTACACTGAACCATCAAGGGGACAAACACACATCTAGACTCAAACCAATATTTATGGGTTAACCTTATCCTTTTCCAAAAAAAACACCAGTGGTCATCATTTATGTATTTATTTGTTCTCCTTTTTTTTAAGGTTCCAGGGGGCATATGTGGTCCAAGGTTGGGAGCTTTCACCACTACACCAGACTCACGTGGCACGTGGTCATAATGTATATACTGTTAAGCTTAACATAGGCTTCCAAGTTGAAACAGTTAGCACATTTATTGGTTTGTTTCGTTGTTCAGCAGTTATTTTTTGGGGCTGTTCAAACACACATGCCGAAGTTCAGGTGGGCGAAAGTCTCACACTCTTTGTCTGGGATAGGTCAACAGCAGGGATTCCCCAATGAAGAGTTTGTTGTCATTCAACGACAGACTAGTTTTCATGTAAAAAAAACTCACATGAGAAACACTGTACCAAACATCTTAGTTCGACGTAAAATTGCAAAAAACATGCAAATTCATAACAGATTTCTTGAGTTATCTTAGATGAATTCTGACTATTTTGAGGAAGTGTACTGGTTATGTTATTTATATGGCATCTCAAGAGGGATAAACAGTAATACTGCCGCTTTCTTCTCATTTTTAAAGCATAGTCATTTTAAGGGAGTATGCGAGCACAAACGATTACTTTGCCTAGCCTAGTACCACTAGCAGCAAACCGAACCTATTTATGCGGACGCCTTAAGTCTCCCTCTCACACTGAAAATACAAGTTCAAGGTAGAACCATAGAAGGAAATCTCCCTCATACCTTGCACCTCAAACTCTGATCCGCAGGGTGAAAGGTCACTCTCGTTGACCCCCAGAGCCTCCATCAGCTGCTCCACATTCATCCTGGCAGTCAACTCGCCATTCCTGTCCCCAATCTGAGAGAGGGAGAAGGTAGAGAGAGAAAAATACCTTGTTGACTGCAGGTGTATGGGATTTCACTGTCTGATTATTGTTAGTCTGATAATAGCAACGGCAAATAAACGCAGCAAAAAAATAAACGTCCCTTTTTCAGGACACTGTCTTTCAAAGATAAAAATTTGTAAAAATTGGTAAAAATCGAAATAACTTCACAGATCTTCATTGGAAAGTGTTTAATCACTGTTTCCCATGCCTTTTCAATGAATCATAAACAGTTAATGAACATGCACCTGTGGAACGGTCGTTAAGACACTAACAGTTTATCATCCTGACATGACCCTCCAGCATGACAATGCCACCAGCCATACTGCTCGTTCTGTGCAGTATGTGCAGTGTTCAGCGAAGGGCCCGGATCTCAATCCCATTGAGCACGTCAGGGACCTGTTGGATTGGAGGGTGAGGGCCATTCCCCCCAGAAATGTCCGGGAACTTGCAGGTGCCTTGGTGGAAGAGTGGGGTAACATCTCACAGCAAGAACTGCCCCCCCCCCCCCCCCCCCCCCCCCCCCCCCGTTCAGAGACACATTATTCCATTTATGTTAGTCACGTGTCTGTGGAACTTGTTCAGTTTGTCTCAGTTGTTGAATCTTATGTTCATACAAATATTTACAGATGTTAAGTTTGCTGAAAATAAACACAATTGACGTTTCTTTTTTTGCTGAGTTTATATTGGTCTGAAAATTCACAGTGGTTACCTCTCTGGAGATATCCAGGTGTTTGCGGGCATAGTGCAGGGCCTGGCGATGATTCCCTAAAGACACATAGGCATTTCCCAGACTCCAGCAGGCACGGCCCTCTCCAACCCTATCAAACAAATCAAACAGCATAATGATAAGCATGTTAAGGGTTTAAGGTATGTGTGTGGAGCCTGCGGAGGGGAGAACGGCTCATAATAATGGCTCGAAAGGTACATATGGAATGGCATCAAACAATGTGCTTGATGTATCCGATACCATTCTATTGATTCTGCACCATTCATTACCACGAGCCTGTCCTCCCCAATTAAGGTGCCACCAACATCCTGTGGTGCTTGTGGAAGTGTGTGTGTGTGTGTACCTGTCAGTGAGCTCCTGGGCTATGAGGAGGTGTTTGAGATGGTAGTCTATGGCTCTCTCATACTGCTGCAGCAAAGTGTAGGTGTTCCCCAGGCTGTAACACGCCTGGGCCTCCATCACCTGGTCCTTTAACTGACGAGACAGCTGCAGAGTTTTCCTGGATGGAACAGGGAGAGGGGGGAGAAGGAAAGCGAGAGGGAGAGGAAATGAGATGTATGCAGAGGGGAAGAGGGCGATGAATGGAAAAAGAGGAGAACAGTGATATTTAAAGTTTGATCATGTGTTTTTTACTATTTTTACTATTATAAATTAATTTCATACATTATATTGATCTAATACATCATTACATTTGAATGCATGCAGGTAATGAAGTATATATGGGGCGGCAGGGTAGCCTAGTGGTTAGAGCGTTGGACTAGTAACCGGAAGGTTGTGAGTTCAAACCCCCGAGCTGACAAGGTACAAATCTGTCGTTCTGCCCCTGAACAGGCAGTTAACCCACTGTTCCCAGGCCGTCATTGAAAATAAGAATTTGTTCTTAACTGACTTGCCTGGTTAAATAAAGGTAAAATAAAATAAAATAAATATATCACATAGCGCTCTGAGCATCATTAGTTGATACACATTGTGTCCACTAGGTGTCAGTGTTGTAGTCTCTTCTAACCTGTAGTACTCCGTGGCAGTGTTGAACTGGCCCAGGAAAATCAGAGCATTGCCAAGGTTACTATAGGCTCTACGTTCTGCTGCTTTGTCACCGAACTCCTTGGCAATGGAAAGTCTCTGTGAACAAAATAAAGTTTATATATTTTATATGTACTGTACAGTCATGGCCAAAAGTTTTGAGAATGTAACAAATATTAATTTCCACAAAGTTTGCTGATTCAGTGTCTTTAGATATTTTTGTCAGATGTGACTATGGAATACTGAAGCATAATTTCAAGCATTTCATGAGTGTCAAAGGCTTTTATTGACAATTACATGACGATGACACAAAGAGTCAATATCTGCAGTGTTGACCCTTCTTTTTCAAGACCTCTGCAATCCGCCTTGGCATGCTGTCAATTAACTTCTAGGCCACATCCTGACTGATTGCAGCCCATTCTTGCATAATCAATGCTTGGAGTTTGTGATAATGTGTGGGGTTTTGTTTTTCCACCCGCCTCTTGAGGATTGACCACAAGTTCTCAATGGGATTAAGGTCTGGGGAGTTTCCTGGCCATGGACCCAAAATATTGATGTTTTGTTCCCAGAGCCACTTTTGCCTTATGGCAAGGTGCTCCATCATGCTGGAAAAGGATGGTTGGGAGAAAATGCTCTCAGAGGACGTGTTGGTAGGTACCATTCTTTATTCATGGCTGTGCTCTTAGGCAAAATTGTGAGTGAGCCCAACCCCACACATGAATGGTCTCAGGATGCTTTACTGATGGCATGACACAGAACTGATGGTAGCGCTCACCATGTCTTCTCCAGACAAGCTTTTTTCCGGATGCCCCAAACAAATCGGAAAAGGGATTCATCAGAGAAAATGTCTTTACCCCAGTCCTCAGCAGTCCAAATGCTGTACCTTTTGCAGAATATCAGTCTGTCCCTGATGTTTTTCCTGGAGAGAAGTGGCTTCTTTGCTGCCCTTCTTGACACCAGAACACCCTCCAAAAATCTTTGCCTCACTGTGCGTGCAGATGCACTCACACCTGCCTGCTGCCATTCCTGAGCAAGCTCTGTACTGGTGGTGCCCCGATCCCGCAGCCGAATCAAATTTAGGAGACGGTCCTGGCGCTTGCTGGACATTCTTGGGTGCCCTGAAGCCTTCTTCACAATTGAACCGCTCTCCTTGAAGTTCTTGATGATCCAATATATGGTTGATTTAGGTGCAATCTTACTGGCAGCAATTTCCTTGCCTGTGAAGCCCTTTTTTGTGCAAAGCAATGATGATGGCACGTGTTTCCTTGCAGGTAACCATGATTGACAGAGGAAGAACAATGATTCCAATCACCACCCTCATTTTGAATCTTCCAGTCTGTTATTCAAACTCAATCAGCATGACAGAGTGATCTCCAGCCGTGTCCTCGTCAACACTCACACCTATGTTAACGAGAGAATCACTGACATGATGTCAGCTGGTCCTTTTGTGGCAGGGCTGAAATGCAGTGGAAATGTTTTTGGGGGATTCAGTTAATTTGCATGGCAAAGAGGGACTTTGCAATTAATTGCAATTCATCTAATCACTCTTCATAACATTCTGGAGTATATGCAAATTGCCATCACACAAACTGAGGCAGCAGACGTCTTGAAAATTAATGTGTCATTCAAAACTTTTTTTTACCCTATAGACGGACAAATATTGTGTTGTGAAACTGATACTTGTTCGTCTTGTATGTACGTCATACACTTACATTGGGGTCATTCACAAAGACAAAGGCAAGTGTCTCTTATGTGTTTTCACCCAGGGGCGAAATGATCTAGTGTGAAAACACCTTCCATTAATTGTTATGTCACACTATTGTGTGTGAGTGTGTGTGTGTATCTTTACTGGTACATCATATGACGTTGACTACTATCCCAGGGATATGTATCTCACCTGTCTGTGGAATTTGATGGCCTCCACAAAATTTCCCAACAAGTAGTGGGTGTTGCCTAGGTTACCGAAGGCTCTCCCCTGAGCGGCTCTGTCCCCCAGCTCTTTGACCAGACACAGGTTCAACCTTTAGTAGAGAGGACTTGGGTTTGTTACAAAATTGTGTTTTACACAAAGTCACATTTTTGTTGTCTTGGAGTGAACATTCTACAGTGCCTTCAGAAAGTATTCACACACCTCAACTTTATCCACACTTTGTTGTAGCACAGCCTGAATTTACAATGGATTAAATGGAAAATACTATTGTCATTGGCCTACACACAATACCTCATAATGTCAAAGTGGAATTATGTGTTTTGAAATTTTTACAAATTAATAGAAAATGAAAAGCTGAACTGTCTTGAGTCAATAACTATTCAATCCCTTAGTTATGGCAAGCCTAAGTAGATAAGTTCAGGAGTAATAATCTGCTTAACAAGTCACATATTAAGTCACATGGACTCACTCTGTGTGCAATAATAGTGTTTAATATGATTGTTTTATGACTACCTCATCTCTGTACCCCACACATACAATTATCTGTACCATCCCTCACTCGAGCAGTGAATTTCAAATCACAGACTCAACCACAAAGACCAGGAATGTTTTCTTATGCCTCGCAAAGAAGGGCACCTATTGGTAGATGTGTAAAAAAAAAAAACAGACATTGAATATCACTTTGAGCATGGGGAAGTTATTAATTACACTGTGGATGATGTATCAATACACCCATTCTACAAAGATACAGGTGTCCTTCCTAATTCCGTTGCCTGTGAGGAAAGAAACAGCTCAGGGATTTCACCATGAAGCCAATGGTGACTTTAAAACAGTTATAGATTTGAATATAACACTAAGGATGGATCAACAACATTGTAATTACTCCACAATACTAACCTAATTGACAGAGTGAAAAGTAAGCTTGTACAGAATAAAAAATATTCCAAAACGTGCATCCTGTTTGCAACAAGGTATTAAAGTAATACTGCAACGAAAAAATGTAGCAAAGCAAGTCACTTTTTGTCCTGAATACAATGTGTTATTTCTGCGGCAAATACAACACATTACTGACCACCATTCTCCATATTTTCAAGCATAGTGTGGCAGCATCATGTTATGGGTATGCTTGTAACCATTAAGGACTAAGGAGTTTCAGCATAAAAAGGAAACACAATTTCGCTTATCACAGTCAAAATCCTGTCTGCTTTCCACCAGACACTGGGAGATGAATTTACCTTTCAGCAGGACAATACCCTAAAACACAAGGCCAAATCTACACTGGAGATGCTTACCAAGAAGACAGTGAATGTTCCTGAGTGGCAGAGTTACAGTTTTGACTTAAATCTACTTGAACATCTAAGGCAAGATCTGAAAATGGTTGTCTAGCAATGATCAACAACCAATTTGACAAAGCTTGAAGTATTTTGAAAACAATAATAGGCAAATGTTGCACAATTCATGTGTGGAAAACTCTTAGACTTACCCAGAAAGACTCAGCTGTAGTTGCTGCCCAAACTGTTTCTACAAAGTATTAAGTCAGGGGTGTGAATACATATGTAAATGATATATTTTTGCATCTTATTTTCAAAAGAATTGAGTGTAGATGGGAGAGAAAATAATATTCAATCCATTTTGAATTCAGGCTGTAACACAACAAAACGTGGAATAAATCAAGGAGTATGAATACTTTCTGAAGGCACTGTATATTTTGTACCTCCTGGATACACAACGTTTACAGCAGCCTATAGTACATCAGTAGTTATGAAAGCTATGGCATAGACAACTGGCCTGTCGCCATGTTGCCATACCAAACAAAAGGCCCGAGGAAGCATCTCAGTGTGTGTCCACAAGGGATTGAGTACGACAGTAATTGCTTTTAAACTGTAAAGACAATTCACTTTTATCCCTCTCCTTCACATACGGATTAAAGTAGTGTTAATTGCCCAGAGGATTTTGAAGGTGCTAATAGCCCAGTGGGGTATATGTATTGTGTCTGTATATTATTTATATAAGTATGTATGTGTTCATTTGTGACTAATTTCAGGAAACTAGGTATATGTCGCTCATCACTACTTCACAGGAGAGGCATTTGAACATACTTTTTTTTAACATTTGGCACAAATGCCTTCTGGAAGATGTGAACATTCATGTGCCTAGAAAACAAATGTGTATGCCATCTGTAAATACAAATAAACGTGTTAAATTACGAGCCTAGTTGGTTTAGCCACGGAAAAAGGCAGGAACCTTCCCACTAGCCATGATTGGCTGAGATAATGGATGGGCTGGACATGTGAGAGATGAGTTCGGATTGGTTTGCCATGTAGCTTTTAAAGATATCACGAAGAACCGCGCTAGTGTTGCTAAGGCTCTTCACTTCCTGGTGGACCGAGTTTTGAAATCAGTGGAATGCCCGGTGGAATCAGAGTATGATAGCTAACGAGATGGAGAAAATGTAGGCTTCTGATTGCAAATGCGGAGGGAGTCGAAAAGAGAACACAGAAGGTTGTTGTATAAAAACACCTGTCTGGATACATCTTCAAGGGCAACCATGACATCCGTGAGAGAGAGGGAGAAGTGTTCATCTATTGATACGGGTAAGAGTAGAGCTAGCTACATTTTCAGGTATTATAAGTTTCTAATTTTGTCAGAAAGTTATTTTTATTCCAAGTTACAGCGTACTGTTAACTAACTAGTCACTTCTCTTGCGTTCATTGCACGCAGAGTCAGGGTATATGCAGCCTGATTTGCCAGAATTTTACATAATTATGACATAACATTGAAGGTTGTGCAATTTAACAGGAATATTTAGACTTATGGATGCCACCCATTAGATAAAATACGGAACGGTTCCGTATTTCACAGAAAGAATAAATGTTTTGTTTTCGAGATGAGAGTTTCCGGATTCAACCATATTAATGACCTAAGGCTCGTATTTCTGTGTGTTATTATGCTATAATTAAGTATATTATTTGATAGAGCAGTCTGACTGAGCGGTGGTAGGCACCAGCAGGCTCGTAAGCATTCATTCAAACAGCAATTTTGTGTGTTTTGCCAGCAGCTCTTCGCAATGCTTCAAGCATTGCGTTGTTTATGACTTCAAGCCTATCAACTCCCGAGATTAGGCTGGTGTAACCGATGTGAAATGGCTAGCTAGTTAGCAGGGTGCACGCTAATAGCATTTCAAACATCACTCGCTCTGAGACTTGGAGTAGTTGTTCCCCTTGCTCTGCATGGGTAACGCTACTTCGATGGTGGCTGTTGTCGATGTGTTCCTGGTTCGAGCCCAGGTAGGGGCGAGGAGAGGGACAGAAGCTATACTGTTACACTGGCAATACTAAAGTGCCTATAAGAACATCCAATAGTCAAAGGTTAATGAAATACAAATGGTATAGAGGGAAATAGTCCTATAATTCCTATAATAACCACAACCTAAAACTTCTTACCTGGGAATATTGAAGACTCATGTTAAAAGGAACCACCAACTTTCATATGTTCTCATGTTCTGAGCAAGGAACTTAAACGTTAGCTTTCTTACATGGCACATATTGCACTTTTACTTTCTTCTCCAACACTATTTTTGCATTATTTAAACCATATTGAACATGTTTCATTATTTATTTGAGACTAAATTGATTTTATCGATGTATTATATTAAGTTAAAATAAGTGTTCATTCAGTATTGTTGTAATTGTCATTATTACAAATACTTTGTTCTTTTTTTCTTCTTTCTATTTTTTATTTTTCTTTAATAAATCGGCCGATTAATCGGTATCGGCTTTTTTTGGTCCTTCAATAATCGGTATCGGTATTGGCGTTGAAAAATCATAAATCGGTCGACCTCTAGTATTAACCAGCCTTTAGTCTTGAAATCTTTGGTTGTACACTACCATACTCACTGTTCAGCACATGGCCTCACATGTGAATCCTTGAAGAGATGGGTGGGGCTAAGGCTTAAGAGACTGTGAACCATGTTGAATGGTTGTAGACAAAGAAGAGTTCTCCAGTAGGTGTCCCAAAACATTAAAGGGACATTTTCTCAAAAGTGGGGTTACAAGTGTATCAACTTTCAAAGCATAATTACTTTTCCATTTGTTCCTCAACTGCCGTATATGATATACATTTTTTTTTATTTTTATCTCTGAGTCTCTACTTTTATCCAATGTAAAAAACACAATTTCGAGTTTTGCTACAAAAGACCAATTTGAGGCGGTCTGTCACATTTGCACTTGTATACAGCATAACACTCACTCGTAGAAGCCAGTAGCCCTTTGCAGTGTATCTCTGACGTCTGGTGGGAGGTCCCCAGGGTCCTGGGTACAGCCCCATAACTGCTGCTTTCCCTTGGCATGGAACACGTTCCCTATATTATACAGAGCCCTGGCCTCTCCCACCTGGTCAGAAACAAAGGGTAAAGAGAGAAAGAAATGAGCGACTTTAGAATACAAAGAGAGACATTGGAAGACATTAAGGAATTTTTCAACTAAAATAGCATGGACCACACTCAGTAATTATTTTCAATACAACAGGCTGTTCTTCAAAATCTGGTGAAAGGTACTAAACAGATGCAATCCTCCAATCCATGGGATGTCGGTGTGTGCGTGTACGCAACCTTGTCCCCTTGCTCTTGAGAGATGTCCAGGTGTCTCTGACAGCACACTGCTGCCTCGTCGAAGCGGCCCAAAACCTTCAGCGTGTTTCCAAGGTTACCGCTGGCTTTCCCTTCCCCTATCCTGTCCCCTATTGTCCTGAGAATAGAGACCGTATCTCATTATCAGTCATACATAGCCTGAGATCCAGATCTGTTTATGCTGTCTTGCCAAATCCATTGCGGTCATTGTCAGTACAGTAACACAGCTAGAGGTGCTTGCAACGCCAAGATTGTGGGTTTGATTCCCGCTGGGACCACCCATATGAAACAGTTATGCACGCATGACTGTAAGTTGCTTTGGACAAAGGCATCTGCTAAATGGATAATTATTACAATAATATTATATTAGCTTTATTGATTTGATTATCTAACTGTTTGAGAGGTAGCTTCCTTCCTAGGACAGGGTTCCAGTTGTCCTGCTGTTATTGTAATTTATCAAGGCAGCAGCCCCCTGGCTTTGTAATCACCCCCCTGCCAGGCTACCAACTGCCCCCCTCTCCACAGGAGAGGCTTAGCCATCTGAGTTAAATACCAAGGGGGTCTCATCAACATTAGCAGTATCAAACCCTTATATTTTTCTAGCAGGGCAACAGGAGTACACTCTGCACAGTGTGCAATGAATGATAACTGTTTATTCTCTTATGCTTTATGAATGACTTCAGTATAAATATACATTCATTGCAGTCTATACAATTTATCTTTTAAACATGTTAATACCATTGGTTGAAATCCTTCAACTACAATTTGAATCCATGATCAGACATGATGTTTCCTGGTATTCCATGGCCTCACCTGGCCAGAGTGAGGTCATGTCTATGGTACTCCAGGGCCTTGCCGTATTCCTTCAGGTAGAAGTAGGCATTGCCCAGCTGGCTGTAGATGGCACTGAGGGTCTTCAGGTCTTCTGTTCCCACCTGCACAGACGCCTCGAAAAACGCTGTCCCGCCTTTAAAGTCCCCCGCCTTACACAGCCTCTCTCCCTCCAGTGCCAACTCCAGACACGAAGCCTCCATCCTGAACACACACACACACAGAGAAAAGTGAGAAATAACATCCGTATTATAGCAAGTCCGAAACAGTGTGCCTCTGGCATTACCAGCAAATAAAAACCTAAAGATCAATGTGTTTCTATTGCATTTTCAACTCCACTAATAATTGTGTCACAAACTTGTGTTAAATAGTAAATGTGCCCACTCTGGTCTTGGTGCTTGTGCTCTGGCCTACAGCTAATAGATACAGTGCGGTTAGGATAATGGATAAGGCAGTCAAGCATCAATCATCATGTCACCAGAATAAGACCCTCAATATTTATTCGAAAGAAACATCAATATCACCGTGCACTTTCACCAACCCGCGAAGTTCATCATAACTCATTTGTAGCCTAATAAACTGCATGGTGTCCTCAGTCATAGTGGAAGGACCACACATTACACCATCACGTGGCTCCAAATTTACTTCGATATGATGGTTATTATATCAATATTTGCACATAGGTGTTTCCACCAACATTTCCCACATAATATATTTTACCGACACAAAAAGATATCACCATGTCGAACAAACAACTGATCTGTCTGCATTTATAAAATTGTAGCAATACGACCTGTTTCCATCACAGATGTCATGATTATTTTTTTTACAATATGACTTTACTCGCATAAAAACTGTGGATGGAAACTTGGTTTATGACAATGAAAAGTTTATTCCCGAAATGTCTCCATGGCAACAGTGTCTGAATGCATGTCACTGTGCAGTTACCACAGCAAGAGTGTCAGAAGAATCCCTGTCATGAGCACCTTGGAGACATCGTCCTTTCAGCTCCTTTATCACATCTATCTTTCCATAAACGCTACTGTTTAAAGTCCAGTTTATATGGTAAAGATAACTGACATCTTTCCTTCCCTGCATTGAGAAGGAGTGTCTCATCCTCCCAGAGCTGTTCGGCCCACACACTCTATTTCAGTCAGGCTGTGGGCGGCAGGTAGTCTAGTGGTTAGAGCGTTGGGCCAGTAACCCAAAGGTTGCTGGATCGAATCCCCGAGCTGACAAGGTAAAAATCTGTCGTTCTGCCCCTAAACAAGGCAGTTGTTCACTGCTCCCCGGTAGGCCGTCATTGTAAATAAGAATTTGTTCTTAACTGACTTGCTTAGATAAAGGTTACACATAGTGATGCAGGTCTTAAATGCTTCAGTGGGAGTGATTAGAGTGAAACACCTCATCTCCACACTTGACAATAAGGAAGGAGAGTGAATTCATGTCACTACACACAAAACCCCATGCCCAATTAACATGCTCCTTGGAGAAATTTACAGAGGATTTCCTTGCCCTATCAAACACTGTCTTTTTGTCCAACCTAAATATCATTCAGCAACATGAAGCCCAAGAGTACAATTATCAAGATTCTGGGTTTAGTCAATCTATTCTCTTTAGAATTACAGTATATGCCAGAAATAACTGCTGTAGAGCCAGGTCACAAGGCTCTGATGTACACAGTCACTCCACTCCCTCTCACATTCCAGAATGCTTTAGTTTAGTTACAATTGTTACATAATATGCCTAGCCTCTTCCTGGATTTCATATAACAGTTTTTGCCATACAAAACTGTCCAAAATATTTGTAAAGTTAAATACATCTTACTTCCACTGCCTAAAGCCTAATATGATTATACAGCGCAGTGACAGACATTCGTTTTCAAGGAAAACGAGTTCTACTTCATTCTTTTAGCACACGTGGTCTGAAGTCCATACCACAGAAATCTGGCATAATCGCTCAGCAAGCCTCATTCCTGAGTCCATTCCAAGACCTTCCCCCACAGTCATCTGAAAATCATTGCTACAGTATGATGAAAGCAACTGAAATTAACATACCAGCCAATGTGGATTCTGTTATCGTTAAAAACGCAAAAGACATGACACTGCTTCTTCAGCCAGCTCACTGTAGTGTTGAGTGTAGATTAGCCCCACAGTTTAATCTAGATGTAAATATGATTAGCAGCTTTCTATTTGACAGTACACCACTTCGCTGCTATTTACTTACAAATAACGTGGTATTATTACCAAAACATTACTCCTTTGCATCAAGGGATTCATTGGCATAAACAACTTGTTAATTAAGTTCTGTAAGATGTATGACACCACCTGACACTGATTTGTCCCAAATAGGTTGGAAATAGAATTACTTGAAATAAGTAGCCAACCGATACAGTATCAGTCAGCATCTACACTATATCTTGAGGAAATAGCATAATAGTACAGTGAAATAAAGTGCTACGTCTGAGCCTGCTGTCGGCAGGCTCAATACCTGTGTTTCTGTTTAGTGCAGGTCTTCTCCACATACACCCCCAGCTCCAGCCTTATGGGCCTCAGCAGGGCCTGCGGTCTGGGGCCCCGGTGGACCAGCCTGCACACAGCTCTCTGGGCCCCGGTGAGATGGCCAGAGTCAGACGACATGGGGTACCAGGTCAACTTAAGGCACTGAAAGGCCCTCCTTAGCCTAAGGGATATGTGTCGTGAGGTTAAACTTTAGGGTGGAGGAGAACGTGAATGCAAAATGTCACATATGCTAATGTACTACCCTAGAGTTCTGCTAGAGAATCCAGGAGAAAAACATAGCAATACTCTGCTCCAACCAGGACACACACAAAAAGGTTTGAGATGGCTTTCTGTGTTCCCGATAAGTCAATATGCAAGCAGATGTCCAACAGCCACGTCAGATTCAATTGATTATTCCAGTAGTCGAATACGTCAATGTCAGCAACAGTGCTGCCAGACCACTGGGACAGAAACCCATTGGAGATACTTTGCACGCTTTAAAGCAAAGGATAACATTTGTTCCTCAGGTGTCCTCAAATGCTGCCCAATAACTAATGATGAACCTCTGAAGCGATCCGAACAATGACAAGGATCCCAAAAAACCTTCAAATGTGAAGCCATAAACTCCTAACAAAGCACAAAGTTACTCCTTTCAACACCGCAGATGTCTATGGATATCCACAAAAGTAAAATTCAGAAGCACTGTAAGAGGTAGGTTAAGAGGCGAGTCAGTAAATGACTGTATAGTGTTGTCCTGCCTAGGTAGTATTTTATGGTTCATCTCTCAACCAGCACTGAGTGACTGAGTGCTGTAATCTATTTCTGCTGAGCCACACTGAGAGAAGAGGAAGTGTCTTGGAGCGAGGATCCTGGGTAACAGCGTGTGACGACAGTGTGACACCAGCGTCTCAGCAGAACCAATTCCCAAGTGAGTGAGAGAATCTAATCCGAACCTTAATCCAATGACCTGCAGCTCCTCTGTGGAGGAGACACAGCGATCCAGGCAGTCTGGTCTAATCCAGCTATCTGCTGACCCTGACATATATTCTAACAGGCCCACAGCACATGGTCTGGCACACTGACCAGCCCCAGAGGTAGAAGGTGAAAAGCAGGGAGGTGACATGGGGAATAATACATTTGAAGGAAGTTTGATTGCATTCCCCCAACCTTGATATATTTACTAAAAGATAAACACAGGTTTTACAAATCCGAAACAAAATTGCAGTAAGTACACAATTGGTTTTGATCCCATTAAATCTGGAATATTTGGCATTATATTTTCGGCTGCTCCATTTCTTGCATTAGGGTGCTTTTGATGAGTAAAGAGCCTGAGTTATTTTATCAGTTCTCATTTGAGAGGCTGAGAGAGAGAGAGAAGTACAGGCCTCAAAGGGAAAACAGAACACACTGGCTGTTGGTCTCCCAGGGTTACTGGGTTAGAATTGGGTAAGATAAGAGGGCTAAGAAGTTTTGGCTAAAATGGATCCTTTAGCCCCTATAGTCTGAAGAGGATTAGAGAGAAATCTACATTCAACTTTCGTTATCCTTTTGTTCCTTTTAGAAGAAGAAACATAAGTGAAAACGCAAAAACGGGTTTCAAACCTCTGGTAAACTGTGACATAGGGGTCCACAGTCTCAGGCCCTAAGCCAACAAATGATAGAAATAGATCAATGAATTACCAAATCTTCACAAACAGCTGGGCCTTTGGGGTTGAGCACTCCCGCTGTATTGTGATCACAAAGGGGCAGTGACCTGAGTGTCTGATCACAGCACTGGCTTCTGGGTAGGCTAGGTTATGGTTTCTACCAGGCCAGTGTCTCTCTATTAGCTCCATGTCCACACCCCAGAGCCTTGTCTTTGATCGTTGGGCTCTCATGGCTGGAGGTCAAGATCAGAGTGAGAGGGAAACCCTGTGCACTTAAAACTGACCTGACAATTGTTTGACCTTGATGGCTATGCCTAGCCAGCCATAGGAGGATGGGATCCCTCTCAAAAGGTCTGAGTGGTGTACTACGAATCTGGTTTAAGGAGTTAGCAAGCTAACTTTGGTCAACTGAGTTCAACTCAGGATAACCAGTGACACAATAGTAGTTAGCTTTTAGCCAGGTACATTTTTATGGCAATGAATTTTTCAGAACTAACCACCTTCAGGGCAGGCTAACTCCACTTAGCCAGAATGAAGTGTGGAGCAGCAAGTTGATGACCAATGAAATAAGATTCCCTCCCTATCGCAAATATTGCGTCATCATCCCCTTCATGTGAGGAAGACAACTGATTAAAAAGGTGCAATATGCAGAAATCGCTCGCCCATTTCATGGTTGCTAAAATTCAAACGTTTTGCCTATTTTTAGTTTGTGACAAAATAAGCAATGCACCCCTAGAGAATCATTGTACCATCTAAACCGCTATGAATTTATACAGTATCTTTTCAATAACCCAAAATATTGTATTTTTCAGCTGTTTGAAGCTGAAACAAAACTTAAGACTGGGAAGCATACTGCTTCTTAGACTTGCTTTCAATGAGAATGACAGATCTATAACTAACATTTCCTATGTGAATTCCGTAGGGTCCCCCAAAAAGTTACATAATGCAGCTTTAAATATTTCATTCAAATGTTTTTTTGTGTAAAAAATATAGTAACATTAAAATAACTATCACAGTACACATTTAGTAATGACAGGACTTCACGCACAGTAAAACTTTATACAAGTGTTTCCTCTATAGGAATCAAATCAAATTTATTTGTCACATACACATGGTTAGCAGATGTTAATGCGAGTGTAGCGAAATGCTTGTGCTTCTAGTTCCAACAATGCAGTAATAACCAACGAGTAATCTAACTAACAATTCCAAAACTACTACCTTATACACACAAGTGTAAAGGGATAAGGAATATGTACATAAAGATATATGAATGAGTGATGGTACAGAGCGGCATAGGCAAGATGCAGTAGATGGTATCGAGTACAGTATATACATATGAGATGAGTATGTAAACAAAGTGGCATAGTTTAAAGTGGCTAGTGATACATGTATCACATAAAGATGCAGTAGATGATAGAGTACAGTATATACGTATACATATGAGATGAATAATGTAGGGTATGTAAACATTATATTAAGTAGCATTGTTTAAAGTGGCTAGTGATATATTTTACATCAATTCATTATTAAAGTGGCTGGAGTTGAGTCAGTGTGTTGGCAGCAGCCACTCAATGTCAGTGGTGGCTGTTTAACAGTCTGATGGCCTTGAGATAGAAGCTGTTTTTCAGTCTCTCGGTCCCTGCTTTGATGCACCTGTACTGACCTCGCCTTCTGGATGATAGCGGAGTGAACCGGCAGTGGCTCGGGTGGTTGTTGTCCTTGATGATCTTTATGGCCTTCCTGTGACATCGGGTGGTGTAGGTGTCCTGGAGGACAGGTAGTTTGCCCCACGGTGATGCGTTGTGCAGACCTCACTACCCTCTGGAGAGCCTTACGGTTGTGGGCGGAGCAGTTGCCGTACCAGGCGGTGATACAGCCCGACAGGATGCTCTCGATCGTGCATCTGTAGAAGTTTGTGAGTGCTTTTGGTGACAAGCCGAATTTCTTCAGTCTCCTGAGGTTGAAGAGGCGCTGCTGCGCCTTCTTCACGATGCTGTCTGTGTGGGTGGACCAATTCAGTTTGTCTGTGATGTGTACGCCGAAGAACTTAAAACTTACTACCCTCTCCACTACTGTCCCATCGATGTGGATAGGGGGGTGTTCCCTCTGCGGTTTCCTGAAGTCCACAATCATCTCCTTAGTTTTGTTGACGTTGAGTGTGAGGTTATTTTCCTGACACCACACTCCGAGGGAATGGGGGGGAAAAGGTGCTCCTGCATTGATATGCACACCAACGATACATAAGTGAATAAAAGAAAAGACAGACGGCACTTCTAATAGCCTATTTCACACCATAGCTTCCTGAATTTGCAAGATAACTTTTATTTTATATTGATTTCAGCTAAAATAACAATGTGGCACTGACTCGCCCGTAGATTGATGGTTCAGTATTGTCACAATGAAAGAGTTTGGCGTTTCGACTAGCCATGTTTAACATGTACACGCAGTTACAAGCCTGCTAGAGTTAGCGACAGGCGGACGAGCAATATCCACCTTCGTAATATGGATGAAGCCTTTTTCTTGGTTAGTAAAATTGTAGAATTATGAACATCCCTTAACCACCACCTTACTGGAACACTGTTTAAAAATGTAGCCAGTGAAAAGGCAAGAGTTTGGTTTTGTCTTGTTTGCGTTCTTTAAAATTGTAAACTGCAACCTACACTGCATTACCACAGCCTTTCATGCTTGTAATTAGCCTAATCTCAAATGATGCCACATTAGCATTGGAGTCCAGTGGGATTAAAGAGAGACAATTAGCTGAGAGTGCTGAGACGATTGTGCTACTGACTGACCGTATGGTCAGAGACAGGTCAGAGCCCTGAAAACACAGCCTGGAGACTTACGACCAAGTAGGCCAACCAGGAAGTAGACTTACCACGTAGTGACTAAAGACTGACTGATCTACAAATCACCTTGCATCCTAAAGATCTACTTATTATTATTATTATTATTATTATTATTATTATTTGTAGATCAGTCAGACAGTCACCATTCAGGCCAAATGAAGTTATAAACAAACATAGGAGGACACTCATTAAACCATATATCAGTAGTTACTGTATATTGGTCTTCTTGCATTGCTGTGTGGCCTGAACATTTATTCAACACAGGGGTAAAACGTAAATTATGTTTTCCAGAGAAGAACAGATCATAAAATGAGTTAAGACTATGAGGGTTCCGAGGGAGCTAACAAAAATATTATAACTTAACACAGGCAAGGTTTAGTTTAATATTTACCCAGGCATTTGATATCCGAATTGTCATTTGCACTGCAAGGTTACTGAAGCAGCCACGGGTGCATTCAGCAGGACGCAACATTTTGTTACGTTCAGACAGAGATACAGTATGTTATGGAGCATAAACACGCCTCTCTGTTAGAACAAGGAATCACATCAGCTCTATTCATAGGATTTCTATCTGCAACGTTCCACACTGTTTGGTTACTGAACACAGACCCAATCTGAGCCAGGATAAACCTCCAAAGATGAACTTTGAAACAGTCCAATAGTATAAAGTCCTCTCCAGGAGTGAGGTCCAAAGAAATGCCAGACGTACACCAGAGAGAAGGACATTTAGTTTCTGGTGGGATCAAAAGGGGAGCCATGGTTACTCAGGGCCAAAGATAGTATTTTAAAAGGAATAATAATATTTTCCCTCAGTGACGGTTGGTCTCTGCATAGTAACACTAAGTCAATACTGAGTCGCCATAATATCCCAGTAGAAAAATCTGTCATGTGGTCTTATTGCAGATATTGTGATTCGGTGTGCTAAAATGGGTAGTGGAATTATGGTTTAGTCTGGAAAGGGAGGGAATTTGTTATTTTAGCATGTTTCTTGTCATTGCATTTTTTTTTTTTTTTACATTGGCTGTCTTCATGAATTACTTTCTATTATAGTTGAGGATGAGGAAACTACAACACACACAGAGAGAAGCATGTTAGCTTAAACCACTGAATTTAGAAACCTTCCAGACAAACAATAATCACACAGCATGTGTCATAAAACACCATCATGCCTCAGCCACGAAGCAGTAGGGTTGTTCCATCAATTCGGTGACTTTTGATAAGTCGATTTTACAAAACTTTTACATTGTCATAAAGAGCACAAATTCAACTTCATAAAAAACAAGTTCTCATCTCAAGAGGTAAAATTGAATTTTTTTTAAAGGGCCTATTAATTACCAAATAAAGTAACAGGGTTGACCGTAACAGGGTTGACGATTACATCTTGAATCAGCCATGAATCCACTTGTGACAGGGGGAATGGAAGCTTGTTGTGTACAACAGGAAGTGGCAATTGAATGTAAAGCGTCACAAAAAAATGCAATTGTTAAAACATTTCCAGACGGTCAATTTATGGGTAACAGGGTTAACATGTTATGCTCGACCCACTCAGTTTCCCAACACAAAACACCAGAAAATGGCCAAAAAGAGTAGTATTTTAAAAGTCACCTGCTTTCACACTGTCATTTGACTATTAGATGTTCAATGTTCCTTTCGAAATACATTTTAAAAAGGAATACTTTCCCTATATTAAAACGAAAGTTCAGTTCAAGTAACAGGGTTGACCTAAAAATGACACTCAGATGTAAATTAATCCCTAATCAGAATAAATAAATAATCATCTTCAGGAATGACTGTCAAAACAATAACCAGGGCTTTACAATTATGGTGAAAACTTTAGCAAGTCATTATTCATATAGAAAATCAGATTTATTGAATTCTCCATGTGTCTATATTAAAAGGGCACTTCATTTAATATGACAGGCTTTTAATATTGCTGCACAATTTCTACTTAAAATGTCAAAGGGATGCAAAAGGCACTATTTTCTTGGAATGACCCAGTAGCGTAAACATTTGTGTGTGTGTGTGTGTGGGGGGTCTTAAAATACGTTCATAAACTCAAAGGTCAAATGATCTCCTCTTTCCCGGAAACAATATGGTTACTTGGATGTCTCTTGCCTTGCATAAAGTTCCCAGATGTTGGCTGTGAATTTTACAAGTCCTATCTACATTATGCTTGCCCTTCCCTGAAGACAAGTTATATGACCAAAAGTATGTGGACAACTGCTCGTTTAACATCTCATTCCAAAATCATGGTCATTAATATGGAGTTGGTCCCCCCTTTGCTGCTATAACAGCCTCCACTCTTCTGGGAAGGCTTTCCACAATGCTCCCGAGTGGCACAGCGGTCGAAGGCACTGCATCTCAGTCTACAGATCCTGGTTTGATTCCAGGCTGTATCACAACTGGCTGTGATTGGGAGTCCCATAGGGCGGTACACAATTGGCCCAGCATCATCCGGGATAGGGTTTGCCCGGGGTAGGCCATCATTGTCAATAAGAATTTCTTCTTAACTGACTTGCCTAGTTAAATAAAGGTTAAATAAAAAATAAATAAAAGCCTTTCCACTAGATGTTGGAACATTGCTGCTGGGACTTGCTTCCATTCAGCCACAAGAGCATTAGTGAAGGTGGGCACTGATGTTGGGCGATTAAGCCTGGCTCGCAGTCGGTGTTCCAATTCATCCCAAAGGTGTTTGATAGGGTTGACGTCAGGGCTCTGTGCAGGCCAGTCAAGTTTGTCTTCACCGATCTCGACAAACCATTTCTGTATGGACCTCGCTTTGTGCACGGGGGCATTGTCATGCTGAAACAGGAAAGGGCCTTCCCCAAACTGTTGCCACAAAGCTGGAATCACAGAATCTTCTAGAATGTCATTGTATGCTATAGCGTTAAGATTTCCCTTCACTGGAACTGGCTCAAAACCAGGAAAAAACAGCCCCAGACCATTATTTCTCCTCCACCAAACTTTACAGTTCTCCTGGCATCCGCCAAACCCAAATTAGTCCGTCGGACTGCCAGATGGTGAAGCGTGATTCATCACTCCAGAGAACGCTTTTCCACTGCTCCAGAATCCAATGGAGGCGAGCTTTACACCACTCCAGCAGACGCATGGTGATTTTAGGCTTGTGTGTGGCTGGCTGACCATGTAATTTCATGAAGCTCAGTTCTTGTGATGACATTGCTTCCAGAGGCAGTTTGGAACTCGGTAGTGAGTGTTGCAACCAAGGACAAACAACTTTTACGCGCTTCAGCACTCTGCGGTCCCGTTCTGTGAGCTTGTGTGGTCTACCACTTCGCGGCTGAGCCGTTGTTGCTCATAGACATTTCCACGTCACAATAACAGCAATTACAATTGACCAGGGCAGCTCTAGCAGGGCAGAAATTTGACACACTGACTTGTTGGAAAGGTGGCATCCTATGACGATGTCACGTTGAAAGTCACTGGGCTCTTCAGTAAGGTCAATCTACTGCCAATGTTTTTCTAAGGAGATTGCATGGCTGTGTTCTCAATTGTATACACTTGTCAGCAACGGGTGTGGCTGAAATAGCCAAATAATTTGAAGGGGTGTCCACATACTTTTGAATATATAATGTATATACACTGTTTCCAATTAAACAGGTAGATGCTTCATCTATGTGCTCCATCTCCACACCTCAGCAGTAGTCGAGCATTATAATGCCAATAAAAATGGAATAAGTCTTTGTTAGGTTTGCGTGATAAGTTATTTTTTCATGACCTTTCCCCTGGAAAGGAGGCAAGAGAGTCATCGGTGACAGTTGAGTTGAACTAGTGAGAGAGAGAAAGCCATGCCAAATCCTAACAAAAAAAATTGTGTGACTAACATTGACCTTCCAACACACACACAGAGAGAGACAGAGAGAGACAGAGAGAGACAGAGAGAGACAGAGAGAGACAGAGAGAGACAGAGAGAGAGCAACAGACAGGACCAATAGAAACAAAGGTGGTAAAGAAACAAGAGAAATGCACTGAAATATAGCTTACATTATTAGCATGTATGGGTTTTAAGATGATTCTGGGTGTTATGATAATGTACTGTTCTCTTTGCTGGATCCTTGCTTGGCTAAGGAGCTCTGTGCTCCGAGTATTAATCCACCCATAATTACAGAGGCAAGGCTGGTTGTCAGGGTGACCAAAGTGAAACTCTTCAATGTTTTTTTCGCCTCATTACATGTCTCGGTTTTTGGCTGATTCCTGTTTTCTCCTTCTCACCCTTTCTCTCGCTACATATTATTACATGGTGTCAACAGATATTACTGTGCATGGAAATGGGTTAAAGATGAAAGGAATGTAAACAAAAAAAACAATACCACATCACATTAAAGCAATAGCAATGCCATATTTTCAATGCCTCTCAAATCAGACTGATCTAAAAGCTATGGCGCACTTTGATTGAGGATATTACAGGGCCATATAGAGGTCAACTGAATCCTCTTGTAGTCTATCTACATCAATTGAAAGCAATAGATAATGGAAAAAGAATTGTCATTCCTATTCTGACAGAGGAAAACCTCTTGATCGCGGACAGATGGAGTGCCAGTGTTTCAGCTCTGTGCAATATCACAAACATTAGCTCTGGGACTAATGAATAGTCATCTACTGTATCATTAGAAAACCGAGAGGGCATCGTTGTGTCTGCACTGCCCACAAAGCCTTGAATGCATATGAATGGAGCCCTGTCAATCAGACCCACACCGACAACATGGACAGATGAGGTAGGGTTTGTTTGGCTTGTGATGAAAAAGTCACCCTAGACAAAACCATGCTATTGACTCATCTGTGTTTGTCCCGTTACTCACAAACACACACATACACCCACCAGTGGCAGTCGTGCTGTCTAAAATGAGGATGATTCTTATTTTTTTTATGAGCGTGGTCTTATTTCTATTACAGCATATTGATTGACTGTCATTAGATTTCCCATTCACCCAGCTCAATGTAAGATCGTTAGGTTTAATCTACGACGTGATACTGTAATTTTCCATCTACCCATCATGACGATGCTACAACCTAGCCTATGAATGGAAGTTTACAACGTAGGTGCACAGGTCGAGAGAAAAGATCAGTAATCAGTAATCAAGGTGGCAGACAGTGACACATTCAATAACGCTTTGCACACTCTTGCCTGCATTTAGCTGATTTAGGGTGTAATCATTAGTCCAACTGTTCCAAACATGGGTATCTATAGGATCCATTTGATTCCATTTAAGAAACGTTCTTCAACAGAATCGGCGGATTGAATACACTCCTGACCACACACAAACAAAATGATCTTTCACAGCAGCCACATACAAACAGCATGATCACTTTGTTCATTGTAATCAATGGTCCATCTAAGCTGCGCTCAGGCGAGCAATCGCTCCAAGACTGTCGTGCAGCACATGGAAGAAATATCAGCCCACTGAGAGTAGCACGAGATTGAATTGTACTCAACTTTTTAGAGTTTTCCCTGTTAGTTAACACTACAAATGTTTCCCTTTACTGTGCAATTGTGATCGGATCAACACAATATTAGCCACTTTCAATGCAACACACCGAAACAAAACAAAATATGCAAGAGATTTTGCTATAGGCGGAATGCTTCGGAGTTGGATTCGATTGCACACAACTCAGCCCGTACTCTACACAGACCGGTGCGGAATAACCAACCAGAGCTGCAGCAGGCCTATATGCAAATAGACCATTGCCACATATGGATCTATGCCATTTACCTTGAACTGGACTGTGCTTACAGCTGTGGTCCTGAGTAGATATGCTTGTTCTGGTATCAAAGCAAGAGCTGCATGTAGCCACGTGTGAACTTTTGGTTCATATCCTAAACTAGTTAGTGAGTTATTAACCCAGTTATAGATCCTTTTGTCATCAGTAATAGGGGAGTGATTGCTTCCAACAAGAGCACAAATTGTGTACAATTCTTTGAAAAGCGAGTCAGTTAATACTGCCCCCAGTCCCAAAAGTTGAGTAGCTTGGATAAAAAGGTTCCCAGAGTAAACTGCCTGCTACTCAGGCCTAAAAGCTAGAATATGCATATAATTAGTAGATTTGTATAGAAAACACTGAAGTTTCTAAAACTGTTTGAATGATGTCTGTGTATAACAGAACTCATATAGCAGGCAAAAACCAGATACAAAAATCCAACCAGGAAGTGGGAAATCTGAGGTTTGTAGTTTTTCCAAGTCATTGCCTATCGAATATACAGTGTCTATGGGGTCATATTGAACTTCCTAAGGCTTCCACTAGATGTCAACAGTCTTTAGAACCTTGTTTGAGGCTTCTACCATGAAGGAGGGGGGAATGAGAGCTGAATGAGTCAGGTATCTGGCAGAGTGCCATGAGCTCAGTCTGGTGCGCTCCCGTGAGAGTTAGCTGGGTTCCATCGCATTTCTACAGACAAAGAAATTCTCAGGTTGAAATATTATTGAAGATTTATGATAAAAACATCCTAAAGATTGATTCTATACTTCGTTTGACATGTTTCTACAAACTGTAATATGACTTTTCGTCTGAACTTTCACCTGGACTTGCCCGCGCCTCCTGAGTTTAGATTTGTGTACTAAACGCTCAAACAAAAAGAAGGTATTTGGCCATAAATTATGGACTTGATCGAACAAAACAAACATTTATTGTGGAACTGGGATTCCTGGGAGTGCATTCTGATGAAGATCATCAAAAGGTAAGTGAATATTTAAAATGCTATTTCTGACTTCTATTGACTAAACAACATGGCGGGTATCTGCATGGCTTGTTTATGTGTCTGAAGCGAAGTACTCAGATTATTGCATGGTGTGCTTTTTCCATAAAGTTTTTTGAAATCTGACACAGCGGTTGCATTAAGGAGAAGTGGATCTATAATTCCATGCATAACGCTTGATTTTTTAGCAATGTCTATTAGGAGTATTTCTATAAATTGATGTGGCTCTCTGCAAAATCACCGGATGTTTTGGAACTACTGAATATAACAAGCCAATGTAAACTGAGATTTTTGGAAAGAAATATGTACATTATCGAACAAAACATACATGTATTGTGCAACATGATGTCCTATGAGTGTCATCTGATGAAGATCATCAAAGGTTAGTGATTAATTTTCTCTCTATTTCAGCTTTTTGTGACTCCTCTCTTTGGCTGGAAAAATTGCTGTTTTTCTGTGACTAGGTGCTAACCTAACAATCATTTGGTGTGCTTTCGCCGTAAAGTCTTTTTGAAATCGGACACTGTGGCTGGATTTACAAGTTTATCTTTAAAATGGTGTAAAATGCTTGTATGTTTGAGGAATTTTAATTATGGAATTTCTGTTGCTATGAATTTGGCGCCCTGCAATTTCACTGGCTGTTGGCGAGGTGGGACGCTACATACCCCAGAGAGGTTAAAGAGCTTTTTTTGTCTTAAAAACTTATTTGGGATAGGGGGCGGTATTTTCACATCCGGATGAAAAGCCCAAAGTAAACTTCCTGTCACTCAGGCCCAGAAGCTAGGATATGCATATAATTGGTAGATTTAGATAGAAAACACTAAAGTTTCTAAAACTGTTCAAATTATATCTGAGTATAACAGAACAGATACGTCAAGCAAAACCCAGAGGACAAACCATCCCCCCCCAAAAAATTCACCTTACCACTGTTTTCAATGGCTAGTACTATAATTATAAGCCCAAGTCCTCCCAAATTGCAGTTCCTAGGGCTTCCACTAGATGTCAAAAGTCTTTAGAAAGAGTTTTAGGCTGGTTTTTGGAAAAATTACCCAGAAATTGTAGTTTTTTTTAGGTGGCTCCTATTTTGGCTGTAGTGTTTGTTTCTAGGCGTGTGAAGGAAAGCACGTTCTTTCTTATTTATCTCTGGTAATGAACATACTATTCTCCGTCTTAAATTGTATTGTTTATTTGCGTATTAGGATACCTAAGGTTTGATTATAAAAGTTGTTCGACTTGTTTGGAAAAGTTTATTAGGAACGTTTGGGATTCATTTTGTATGCATTTTGATGGAGGGAAACTGAGTCGATAATTGACTGAAGCGCGCCAGCTAAACTGAGTTTTTATGGATATAACGAAGGACATTATCGAACAAAATAACCATTTGTAAAGTAACTGGGACCTTTTGGAGTGCCAACAGACGAAGATCTTCAAAAGATAAGGCATATATTATATCGCTATTTCTGACTTTCTTGTCGCAACTCAGTGGTTGAAAATGATTTGTTATGCATTTGTGTGCTGGGAGCGCTGTCCTCAGATAATCGCATGGTTTGCTTTCGCCGTAAAGCCTTTTTGAAATCTGACACAGCGGCAGGATTAACAACAAGTTAAGCTTTGTTTTGATGTATTGCACTTGTGACTTCATGAAAGTTTAATATTTAATTTAAATTAGAATTTGGCGCTCTGCCAATTCAACGGATGTTGTCGAGGTGTCCCACTAGCGGCACGCCTATCCCAAACAGGTTTTAAAGAGGCTGTGTTGTATTTTGAGACAGGCTTAAATAAGCTAATTACCCAATAGGCAGAGGGTGGCATAATTTGTCAAAATCTCTGTAATAATGGTATGGGAATAATAATGCATTTTATTTAGTATAGTTGCTTAGTATTAGTATTTGGTAGCATTGCCAATAAATTGTTTAACTTGGGTCAAATGTTTCAGGTAGCCTTCCACAAGCTTCCCACAATAAATTGGGGGAATTGTGGCCTATCCTCGTGACAGAGCTGGTGTAACTGAGTCAGGTTTGTAGGCCTCCTTGCTCAAACACGCTTTTTCAGTTCTGCCCATACATTTTCTATAGGATTGAGGTCAGGGCTCTGTGATGGCCACTCAAATACCTTGACTTTGTTGTTCTTAAGCCAACTTTGGAAGTATGCTTAGGGTCATTGTCCATTTGGAAGACCCATTTGCGACCAAGCTTTAACTTCCCTGGCGTCCTGAGATGTTGCTTCAATATATCCACATAATTTCCTTTCCTCATGAAGCCATCTATTTTGTGAAGTGCACCAGTCCCTCCTGCAACAAAGCACCCCCACAACATGATGCTGCCACCCCCGTGCTTTACGGTTGGGATGATGTTCTTCTGCTGCCCCTTTCTCCTCCAAGCAGAACGATGGGCATTATGGCCAAACAGTCTATTGTTGTTTCATCAGAGCAGAGGACATTTCTCCAAAAAATACGATCTTTGTCCCCATGTGCAGTTGCAAACTGTAGTCTGGCTTTTTTATGGCGGTTTTGGAGCAGTGGCTTCTTCCTTGCTGAGCGGCCTTTCAGGTTATGTCGATTTAGGACTCGTTTTACTGTGGATATAGATACTTTTGTACCCATTTCCTCCAGCATCTTCACAAGGTCCTTTGCTGTCATTCTGGGATTGATTTGCACTTTTCGCACCAAAGTATGTTAATTTGTAGGACACAGAACGCGTCTCCTTCCTGAGCGGTATGATGGCTGCGTGGTCCAATGGTGTTTATACTTAAGTACTATTGATTGTACAGATGAACGTGGTACCTTCAGGCGTTTGGAAATTGCTCTGAGGGATGAACCAGACTTGTGGAGGTCTACAAAAAAATTTATTCTGAGGTCTTGGCTGATTTCTTTTGATTTTCCCATGATGTCAAGCAAAGAGGCACTGATTTTGAAGGTAGGCCTTGAAATACATCCATGGGTACACCTCCAATTGACTCAAATGATGTCAATTAGCCTATCAGAAGCTTCTAAAGCCATAACATCATTTTCTGGAATTTCCAAGATGTTTAAAAGCACAGTCAACTTAGTGTATGTAAACTTCTGACCCACTGGAATTGTGATACAGTGAATTATAAGTGAAATCATGTAATGTCTGTGAACAATTGTTGGAAAAAGTACTTGTGTCATGCACAAAGTAGATGCCAAACTTGCCAAAACTATAGTTTGTTAACAAGACATTTGTGGAGTGGTAGAAAATCAAGTTTTAATGACTACAACCTAAGTGTATGTAAACGTCGACTTATACAGTATATCCTACCAATGGGAAATTAAAAACTGTAATATTTTATGTTTCACCGAGTCGTGGATGAACAACAATATTAAGAAGATACATCTGACGGGTTATACACTATCGACAGGACAGAACACCAGCCTTTGCTAAGACACGGGGCGAGGGCCTATGCATATTTGTAAGCAATAGCTGGTGCACGATATCTAAGGAAGTCTCAGGGTTTTTAAACGCCTGAGGTAGAGTATCTCATGAGAAGCTGTAGACCACACTATCTACATAGAGAGTTCATCTGAATTTTTCGTAGCTGTCTACATACCACCACAGACAGAGGCTGGCACTAAAACCACACTCAATGAGCTCTATTCCACCATAAGCAAACAGGAAAATGCTCATCCAGAGGTGGCGCTCCCAGTGGCCGGGGACTTTAATACAGGGAAACTTAAATCAGTTTTACCTAATTTCTATCAGCTAAATGTCCAACCAGAGAGACAAAAATGTTGACCACTTTAACTCCACACACAGAGACACATACAAAGGTGTCCCTCCATTTGGAAAATCTGACCATAACGCTATCCTCCTGATTCCTGCTTACAAGCGAAAATTTACTGCACGGCCAGGCAAAACTCCAACACCATCATTAAGTTTGCTGATGACACAACAGTGATCTGAGAGGGAGGAGGTCAAAGACCTGACCGTGTGGTGCAAAAAACAACAACCTCTCCCTAAATGTGATCAAGACAAAGGAGATGATTGTGGACGACAGGAAAAGGAGGACCGAGGATGCCCTCATTCTCATTGACGGGGCTGTAATGGAGTAGGTTGAGAGCTTCAAGTTCCTTGGCGTCCACATCACCAACAAACTGACATGGTCCAAGCACACCAAGACAGTCGTGAAGAGGGCACGACAAAACCTATTCCCCCTCAGGAGACTGAAAATATTTGGCATGGATCCTCAGATCCCCAAAAGGTTTTACAGCTGCACCATCGAGAGCATCCTGACGCATTGCATCACTGCCTGGTATGGCAACTGCTCGTCTCCGACCGTATAAGGCACTAGAGGGTAGTGTGTTTGGCCCAGTACATCACCGGGGCCAAGCTGCCTGCCATCCAGGACCTCTATACCTGGCGGTGTCAGAGGAAGGCCCTAAAAATTGTCCAGCCACCCTAGTCATAGACTCTCTGTTACTGCACGGCAAGCGGTACCGGAGCACCAAGTCTAGGTCCAAGAGGCTTCTAAACAGCTTCTACCCCCAAGCTATTAGACTCCTGAACAGCTATTCAAATGACTCTGTACCGGTACCCCCTGTATATAGCCCCACTACTGTTATTTACTGGTCTGGACAGTTCTGACCTAGAATACCTAGGGTGTCTGGTTAGACTGTAAACTCTCCTTCCAGACTCACATTAAGCATCTCCAATCCAAAATTAAATCTAGAATCGGCTTCCTATTTCGCAACAAAGCCTCCTTCACTCATGCTGCCAAACATACCCTCGTAAAACTGACTATCCTACCAATCCTTAACTTCGTTAATGTCATTTACAAAACAGCCCCCAACACTCTACTCAGCAAACTGGTGCCATCTATCACAAAGCCCCATATACTACCCACCACTGCGACCTGTATGCTCTCGTTGGCTGGCCCTCACTACATATCCGTCGCCAAACCCACTGGCTCCAGGTTATCTATAAGTCTTTGCTAGGTAAAGCTCCACCTTATCTCAGGTCACTGGTCACCATTGCAACACCCATCCATAGCACGCACTCCAGCAGGTATATTGCACTGGTCATCCCCAAAGCCAACACTTCCTTTGGCCGCCTTTCCTTACAGTTCTTTGCTGCCAATGACTGGAACGAATTGCAAAAATCTCTGAAGCTGGAGTCTTATATCTCCCTTTCTAACTTTAAGCATCAGCTGTCAGAGCCGCTTACCGATCACTGTACCTGTACACAGCCAATCTGTAAATAGCCCATCCAACTACCTCATCCCCATATTATTACTTACCCTCTTGTTCTTTTGCACCCCAGTATCTCTACTTGCACATCATCATCTGCACATATATCACTCCAGTATTAATGCTAAATTGTAATTATTTTCGCCTCTATGGCCTATTTTTTACCTACCTCCCTACTCTTCTACATTTGCACACACTGTACATAGATTTTAAATGTTTATTTTATTTTGTGTTATTAACTCTGCTGTTGTTTTTGTCACACTGCTTTGCTTTATCTTGGCCAGGTCGCAGTTGTAAATGATAAATTGTTCTCAACTGGCCTACCTGGTTAAATAAAGGTTAAATTAAAATAAAACAAATATTTAAAGAGCAGCAGTTTATTTATCGCTTAATTTTTGGGGGATTTTCTTAAAACTGCATTGTTGGTTAAAGGCTTGTAAGTAAGCATTTCACTATAAGGTCTACACCAGTTGTATTCGGCGCATGTGAAAAATAACATTTGATTTGAGACGGCCCACCGGTCACATATGAAGTATGGTGGTCATCCTTTATACAGTATATCCAGATTTGTCCTCAGTGTCATTTTTTTAAGCTAATCAACCCAACGTGGTGTTACTGCTAGAGGGGATTTTGAGCTCCACACACACTTTGTGTAACCATTATTAACTCAGGACATTCAAGTCTACAATAAAACCTACACATCATTCTTTCCACTGTCATACTCTCAGTGCTGTCTATAATTCAACTGCACATAATGTTTACCCTCAAAGCTGTGTGGAAACAATTGATATAGTACAGTCAGCAGTAGAGAGAGCACAGGGATGGAACAGAGAAAGACTTAGCTGTCTCGAAATGCATGCAAAGACAAAGGAAAATGAATGCCTCCCTAGACAGCCATACTGTTACGTATACAAATCCACCTACCACAAATACAGACTTTACCGAGCAGCTGTGTGCTCTGTTGTGTGTGTGTGTGTGTGTGTGTGTGAGAGAGCCCAATCTCAGCCAGCCAGCTCCACTCTTGTCCTGGTCCTATGTGGCTCCTTCCAGTCTGCACATTCACTTAGAGCCCACAGCAGCAGCAATGTTAGTCTGGGAAAGGAGAGGCTAAGATATCCAGGACTGAGGCCAGGAATGAGGCTTGGGGCTGAAGCTTTGACTAGAGTTGTAGCCTACTCACAGGGAGCTGTGTCTAGCTTAGCTCGCCCTGTCTAACGCCTCCTTAGGCAGCCAGGCCGAGACCCGGTAGCCCTTGTCTCTCAGCCCAGTCGCTCCTCTTTCCCGGACTTTCCTCTCTCCTCCCCCCACTAAGAACAGGCTGTGCTGAACGTCCAGGAATCCACACCACACTAACCCTCTCACTTCCCCCTTGGGTCGGTTCCTACCTCGAGTGTAGCCTCTTGCTGGCCAGATCCTGGTCAACAGTGTTAGCAGACTGAGCCATGGGCAGCCTCCTCCAGTAGCTAACCCTTCACAAATATTTCCTCCAGCTGCTCAAGACTTCCCAGTGCTGCAACTGCGTCCTTCCCAGCAGCTCTCTCTACCTCTCTCTCTCTCTCCTTCCCTCTCTCTCTCTCTCCTTCCCTCTCTCTCAGCACAGAAATGGCAGCTGCTGAGGAAGTGAGGTATTGTGCAAATACATCCATATAAGGCAAGCCCCTCCCCTGTTGCTGACATCACAGAGCAGAGAGTGATGCATGTTTGGTGTGAGTATGAGGGAGGGAGGGAACAAGCAGGGCTGCTGACTGCAAAAGGGGAAATCCCAATGTCTCTGTCTGATACATAGGTCACACACATACACACTTATGGGCACACACACTCACATGAATGCACGCACGCGCACAAACGCACGCACACACACACACACACACACACAGAGGCTCTTTTTCTCACTCTTCTCTTTGTCCTCTTACTCTGTCTTACTGTATGCTGAGCGATAGCGTTTTTCTGGTCTCTTTTCAAAGCACATAGCTCAACCTGGGTTTTTCCCACAGGGTCTCTTCCCCAATTTGGCTTGCATCTATGCTTTTCCAGCTTCCTTTTCTCACCATCTTTTCACATGTTGAATTTAATCGTTTCCCCACATCATATAAAATAATTTCAGGTTATTTTCCTTTTAACTGTCATTATCTCTTGAGAAACATGTCAATAGACAAGTTACACTCAAGTAATCACTGCTTACTGAGTTGTCAGTCTGTGTTTATGGCAGGGTAGTAACAAGTAAGTATGCATTTATTTGTATTTTTTATTTAACTAGGCAAGTGAGTTAAGAACAAATTCTTATTTAAAATGACTGCCTACCGGGGAACAGTGGGTTAACTGCCAGATTTGAACCTTGTCAGCTCAGGGATTCAATCTCGCAACTTTGCGGTTACTGGCCCAATGCTCTAACCACAAGGCTACCTACCGCATTATGGCAGCCCCCTAACTACAAAAATTGCAAAAAAAGATGTAGCAAAGATGCAGAAAAGCTAATCCATGCTTTGTCATAACTGACCTGTTCACCGGGCATGCTACATGCTGTTATCAACCCTCTCTCTCCCTCTCCCTCTCTCTCCCTCCCTCTCTCTCTCTCTCCTTCTCTACCGCACCTGCTGACGCAACCTTTGAATTCTCGGCTATGAAAAGCCAACTGACATTTACTCCTGAGGTGCTGACCTGTTGCACCCTCTACAACCACTGTGATTATTATTTGACACTACTGGTCGTCTATGAACGTTTGAACATCTTGAAGAAAGATCTGGCCTTAATGGCCATGTACTCTTAGAATCTCCACCCGGCATTGCCAGAAAAGGACTGGCCAAACCTGAGAGCCTGGTTCTTCTCTAGGTTTCTTCCTAGGTTGAGCTTAATGTGGTGGACCGACATCCAAGCTAATCTATCTTCCAGGCATGCAGAGATGCGTGTTGCCACCTGGGTGGCAGAAGGGGGAGGAGAATAGTAGTTAAGTGTTATCCACATAGTAATTATAGGAGAGAACATGTGAGGATATGACGGAGGATATGACCAGTGACTTGGTGTATAGAGAGAAGAGGAGAGGACCAAGAACAAAGCCCTTGGGGACACCAGTAGTGAGAGTATGTGGTACAGACACAGATCCTCTCCACGTCACCTGGTAGGAGCAGCCTGCCAGGTAAGATGCATTCTAAGAGTGTGCAGAGCCTTAGACACCCAGGCTTGGTAGGGTGGAGAGGAGGATCTGATGGTTCACGGCATTGCAGTGGGTGGATAGATCTAGGAGGATGATAACAGGGGAGAGAGAGTCAGCTTTGGCAGTGCGGATAGCCTCCATGAAACAGAGAAGACCAGACTCAGTTGAGTGACCCATCTTGAAACCTGACTGGTTACGGTAAAGGGGATCATTCTGATAGAGATTGCAAGGGAGTTGGTCAGAGACAGCATACTCATAAGCATAAGTATTTTAAAAAGAAAAGAAAGAAGGGATATTGGTCTAAAGTTTTTTTATTTCAGAGGGGTCAAGTATTTATTTCTATTTTCTTTTTTTTAATGTTGGGGTAGATCAGCTTTAACGTTGCGGATAGATTGTAGCTTTCATCAATGTAAATGTCTGCATCATTTCCAATCCCCCATATATTCTTGGGTTAAATATACACTGCTCAAAAAAATAAACGGAAGACTAAAATAACACATCCTAGATCTGAATGAATTAAATATTCTTATTAAATACTTTTTTCTCTTTTTTCTTTTTCTTTTTTTTTTTTTATTTTTTCTTTTTTGCTGACAACAAAATCACACAAAAATTATTAATGGAAATCAAATGTATCAACCCATGGAGGTCTGGATTTGGAGTCACACTCAAAATTAAAGTGGAAAACCACACTACAGGCTGATCCAACTTTGATGTAATGTCCTTAAAACAAGTAAAAATGAGGCTCAGTAGTGTGTGTGGCCTCCACGTGCCTGTATGACCTCCCTACAACGCTTGGGCATGCTCCTGATGAGGTGGCGGATGGTCTCCTGAGGGATCTCCTCCCAGACCTGGACTAAAGCATCCGCCAACTACTGGACAGTCTGTGGCGCAACGTTGGTGGATGGAGCGAGACATGATGTCCCAGATGTGCTCAATTGGATTCAGGTCTGGGGAACGGGCGGGCCAGTCCATAGCATCAATGCCTTCCTCTTGCAGGAACTGCTGACACACTCCAGCCACATGAGGTCTAGCATTGTCTTGCATTAGGAGGAACCCAGGGCCAACCGCAGCTCGCATTGATGTGTCATCCTGGATGAGCTGCACTACCTGAGCCACTTGTGTGGGTTGTAGACTCCGTCTCATGCTACCACTAGAGTGAAAGCACCGCCAGCATTCAAAAGTGACCAAAACATCAGCCAGGAAGCATAGGAACTGAGAAGTGGTCTGTGGTCACCACCTGCAGAACCACTTCTTTATTGGGGGTGTCTTGCTAATTGCCTATAATTTCCACCTGTTGTCTATTCCATTTGCACAACAGCATGTGAAATGTATTGTCAATCAGTGTTGCTTCCTAAGTGGACAGTTTGATTTCACAGAAGTGTGATTGACTTGGAGTTACATTGTGTTGTTTAAGTGTTCCCTTTATTTTTTTGAGCAGTGTATATACACAGTTGAAGTCGAATGTTTACATACACCCCTAGCCAAATACATTTAAACTCAGTTGTTCACAATTCCTGGCATTTAATCCAAGTAAATATTCCCTGTCGTGGGTCAATTAGGATCACCACATTATTTAAAAAATGTGAAATGTCAGTATAATAGGAGAGAGAATGATTTATTTCAGCTTTTATTTCTTTCATCACATTCCCAGTGTGTTAGAAGTTTACATACACTCAATTAGTATTTGGTATCATTGCCTTTAAATTGTTTAACTTAGGTCAAATGTTTCGGGTAGCCTTCCACAAGCTTCCCACAATAAATTGGGGGAATTTTGGCCCAATCCTTCTGACAGAGCTGGTGTAACTGAGTCCGGTTTGTAGGCCTCCTTGCTCACACACGGTTTTTCAGTTCTGCCCACATTTTTTCTATAGGATTGAGGTCAGGGCTTTGTGATGGACACTCCAATACCTTGACTTTGTTGTTCATAAGCCATTTTGCCACAACTTTGGAAGTATGCTTGTGGTCATTGTCCATTTGGAAGACCCATTTTCCACCAAGCTATAACTTCCTGACTGATGTCTTGAGATGATGCTTCAATATATCCACATAATTTTCCTCCCTCATGAAGCCATCTATTTTGTGAAGTGCACCAGTCCCTCCTGCAGCATTGCACCCCCACAACATGATGTTGCCACGTTGTGCTTCCCCTTTTTTCCTCCAAACATAATGATGGTCGTTATGGCCAAACAGTTATATTTTTGTTTCATCAGACCAGAGGGCATTTCTCCAAAAAGTATGATCTTTGTCCCCATGTGCAGGTGCAAACCGTAGTTTGGCTTTTTTATGGCGGTTTTGGACCAGTGCTCTGAAAGGCTGAGATGCCTTTCAGATTAAGACGATAAAGGACTCGTTGTGCTGTGGATATAGATACTTCTGTACCTGCTTCCTCCAGCATCTTCACAAGGTCCTTTGCTGTTGTTCTGGGATTGATTTGCACTATTCGCACCAAATAACGTTCATCTCTAGGAGACAGAATGCGTCTCCTTCCTGAGCGGTATGACAACTGCGTGGTCCCATGGTGTTTATACTTGCGTACTATTGTTTGTACAGATGAACGTGGTACCTTCAGGCATTTGGAAATTGCTCCCAAGGATGAACCAGACTTATGGAGGTCTTACATTTCTTTCTTAGGTCTTGGCTGATTTCTTTTGATTTTCCCATGATGTCAAGCAAAGATGCACTGAGTTTGAAGGTAGGTCTTGAAATACATCCACAGGTACACCTCCAAATGACTCAAATTATTTCTATTAGCCTATCAGAAGCTTCTAAAGCCATAACATAATTTTCTGGAATTTTCCAAGTTTTTTAAAGGCACAGTCAACTTCGTGTATGTAAACTATGTATATATATATATATATAAACTCAACAAATAAAGAAACGTCCCTTTTTCAGGACCCTGAAGGATAAGAAAATTCGTAAAAATCGTAAACATTCTTAAAAATCCAAATAACTTCACAGATCTTCATTGTAAAGGGTTTAAACACTGTTTCCCAGGCTTGTTCAATGAACCATAAACAATTAATGGACATGCATCTGTGGAACAGTCGTTAAGTCACTAACAGCTTACAGGCGGTAGGCAATTAAGGTCACAGTTATGAAAACTTAGGACACTAAAGAGGCCTTTCTACTGACTCTGAAAACACTAAAAGAAAGATGTCCAGGGTCCCTACTCATCTGCGTGAAATTGTCTTAGGCATGCTGCAAGGAGGCATGAGGACTTCAGATGTGACCAAGGCAATAATTTGCAATGTCCGTACTGTGAGACGCCTAAGACAGCACTACAGGGAGACAGAACAGACAGCTGATCATCCTTGCAGTGTCAGACCACGTGTAACAACACCTGCACAGGATCGGTACATCCAAACATCCCACCTGCGGGACAGGTACAGGATGGCAACAAAAACTTCCCGAGTTACACCAGGAACACACAATCCCTACATCAGTGCTCAGACTGCCCACAATAGGCTGAGAGAGGCTGGACTGAGGGCTTGTAGGCCTGTTGTAAGACAGGTCCTCACCAGACATCACCGGCAACAACTTGTTGCGCTTATGGGCACAAACCCACCGTTGCTGGACCAGACAAGACTGGCAAAAAGTGCTCTTCACTTATGAGTCGCGATTTTGTCTCACCAGTGGTGATGGTCAGATTCGCATGTATTGCGAAGGAATGAGCATTACACCAAGGCCTGTACTCTGAAGCGGGATCAATTTGGAGCTGGAGGGTCCATCATGGTCTGGAGCAGTGTGTCACAGCATCATCGGAGTGAGCTTGTTGTCATTGCAGGAAATCTCAACGCTGTGCGTTACAGGGAATTCATCCTCTGCCCTCATGTGGTACCCTGTCTGCAGGCTCATCCTGACATGACCCTCCAGCATGACAATGCCATCAGCCATACTGCTCGTTCTGTGCGTGATTTCCTGCAAGACAGGAATGTCAGTGTTCTGCCATGGCCAGCGAAGAGTCCGGATCTCAATTCCATTGAGCACGTCAGGGACCTGTTGGATCAGAGGGTGAGGGCTAGGGCCATTCCCCCCAGAAATGTCTGGGAACTTGCAGGTGCCTTGGTGGAAGAGTGGGGTAACATCTCACAGCAAGAACAGGCAAATCTGGTGCAGTCCATGAGGAGGAGATGCACTGCAGTACTTAATGCAGCTGGTGGCCACACCAGAAACTGACTGTTACTTTTGATTTTGACCCCTCCTTTGTTCAGGGACACATTATTGCATTTATGTTAGTCACATGTCTGTGGAAGTTGTTCAGTTTATGACTCAGTTGTTGAATTTTGTTATATTCATACAAATATTTACACGTGTTAAGTTTGCTAAAAAATAAATGCAGTTGACAGTGAGAGGATGTTTCTTTTTTTGCTGAGTTTAGATATCTTTTAAAAATATATTTGTCTTTCTTATTTCCCACAAACCCTATCACCCCTCCCTTAATTGGAGCAAGCTAATAAACAACAACACTTTGGCTTCTACTTCCAGCTCATACATACTATATACATTTTACGGACACAATCTATTTAACAATAGTTTTTAAAAAAAATGTTTTTATTCCTGGCCTTCTTCTAACCTCCACATCTCCCCTTTACTTCTGATGTCCATCCAGTTGATATATTTGCCAGATATTTTTCAACTGTGCTGTGATGCTTCACAAATGTTCTGAACCTTTCTATTCTCATAGTTTCTACAGATTGTAAATTAAAGATAAAATTTTTTGCTAAAAGTATTATTATATTATTGATTGATTGTCTATGACTTTTCAAATTACCCAGTATTGCTATCTGCAGCGTCAGCTGCAGGTAAGTGTTGCAATTCTTCAGCCATTCCTGGACCTGTGACCAAAAACGAGCTACATATGGACAGTACCAAAATAAATGATCTAATGACTCTGCCTCCTCATAGCATAATCTGCAGAGCTGGGAAGGTTGTATCCCCCCCATATATTTAACATTCTATTGGTTGGCCGTACGCACAGTTACCATACCAGGCGGTGATACAACCGGTCAGGATGCTCTCGATGGTGCTGCTGTAGAACGTTTTGAGGATCTGGGAACCCATGCCAAACATGTTCAGTCTTCCGAGGGAGAAAAGGTGTTGTAGTGCCCTCTCCACGACTGTCTTGGTGTGTTTGGACCATGATAGTTTGTTGGTGGACACCTAGGAACGTGAAAATCTCTGCCCACTTCCATATTGAGCAAGTCACTGGTACTTCCTGCTTTAGTTTTTGCTTGTAAGCAGGAATCAGGAGGATAGAATTATGGTCAGATTTGCCAAATGGAGAGCAGGGGAGAGCATTGTATGCATCTCTGTGTGTGGTGTAAAGGTGTTGCTGGTAAGAAATTTGGTGAAACTGATTTAAGTTTGCCTAGATGAAAGTCCAAGGCCACTAGGAGCAACGCTTCTGAGTGAGCATTTTCTTGTTTGCTTACGGCCTTATAGAGTTGGTTGAGTTTGGTCATAGTGCCAGCATTGGTCTGTGGTGGTAAATAGACAGCTACGAGTAATATAGAAGAGAACTCTCTTGGTAGATAGTGTGGCCTACAGCTTATCATAAGGTACTCTACCTCAGGCGAGCAATTCCTTGAGACTTCTTTATTATTAGACATCGCGTACCAGCTGTTCCTGACAAAAAGACACACACCCCCACCCCTCGTTTTACCAGACGTAGCTTCTCTGTTCTGCCGGTGCATGGATAATCCCTCCAGCTCTATATTATCTGTGTCGTCATTCAGCCACGACGCGGTGAAACTAAGAACTGTAATATCTTATATGTCCCGTTGGTAGGATACTTGTAATTGTAGGTCATCAATTTTATTTTCCAATTATTGCATGTTAGCAAGTAGAATGGATGGCCGTAAGAGTTTACTCGCACACCTATGGATTCTCAGAGGGCAGCCCAATCTGCATCCTCTTTTCCTCCGTCTTTTCTTCACGCAAATGACGAGGATTTGGGCCTGTTCCCTGGAGAGCAGTATATCCTTCTCGTCAGACTCGTTAAAGGAAAATGCTTCTTCCAGTTCGTAGTGAGTAATCACTGTTCTGATGTCCAGAAGTTATTTTCAGTCATAAGAGACAGTAGCAGCAACATTATGTACAAAATAATAATACATTTAAAAAGGTACAAACAATGCAAAAAAATATAGCACAAAAATAGCACAACAGGTTAGGAGCATGTAAAACGTCAGCCATCCTCTTCTGCGCCATCTTAGCATCTTAGCATCAATTGACCAATTCAGCACATCTGGACAAACTCCTGGCAGACTTGATACAAAATATTGTGCAGTAATGTAATTCTTTGCTGGATCAGTCTGAAACTTTGCACACACACTGTTGCCATCTGGTGGCCAAAATCTAAATTACACCTAGACTCGTATCAGAAAATATGGCATTTCTCTTGCATTTCAAAGATGTAACAAAAAAATTGAAAACACATGTTTTTTTGTTTGTATTATCTTTTACCAGATCTAATGTGTTATATTCTCCTACATTAATTTCACATTTCCACAAACTTCAAAGTGTTTCCTTTCAAATGTTATCAATAATTTGCATATCCTTGATTCAGGTCCTTAACTACAGGCAGTTACAGTTGAAGTCGGAAGTTTACACACACTTAGGTTGGAGTCATTAAAACAGGTTTTTCAACCTCCTCCACAAATTTATTGGCAAGTCGGAAAGGACATCTACTTTGTGCATGACACAAGTCATTTTTCCAACAATTGTTTACAGACAGATTATTTCACTTATAACTCACAATTCCAGTGGGTCAGAAGTTTACATACACTAAGTTGACTGTGCCTTTAAACAGCTTGGAAAATTCCAGAAAATGATGTCATGGCTTTAGAAGCTTCTGATAGGCTAATTAACATCATGTGAGTCAATTGGAGGTGTACCTGTGGATGTATTTAGAGGCCTACCTTCAAACTCAGTGCCTCTTTGCTTGACATCATGGGAAAATCAAAAGAAATCAGCCAAGACCTAAGAAAAAAACATTGTAGACCTCCACAAGTCTGGTTCATCCTTGGGAGCAATTTCCAAATGACTGAAGGTACCACGTTCATCTGTACAAACAATAGTACGCAAGTATCAACACCATTGAACCACGCAGCCGTCATACCGCTCAGGAAGGAGACGTGTTCAGTCTCCTAGAGATGAAAGTACTTTGGTGAAAAATCAATCCCAGAACAACAGCAAAGGACCTTGTGAAGATGCTGGAGGAAACAGGTACAGAAGTATATATATCCACAGTAAAACGAGTCCTATATCGACATAACCTGAAAGACCACTCAGCAAGGAAGAAGCCACTGCTCCAAAACCGCCATAAAAAAGACAGACTACAGTTTGCAACTGCACATGGGGACAAAGGTCGTACTTTTTGGAGAAATGCCCAAAAGGTACACCAAGAACACCATCCCAACCGTGAAGCATGGGGGTGGCAGCATCATGATGTGGCTGTGCTTTGCTGAAAGAGGGACTGGTGCACTTCACAAAATAGATGGCATCATGAGGAAGTGAAATTATGTGGATATATTGAAGTAACATCTCAAGAAATCAGTCAGGAAGTTAAAGCTTAGTCGCGAATTGGTCTTCCAAATGGACAATGACCCCAAGCATACTTCCAAAGTTGTGGCAAAATGGCATAAGGACAACAAAGCCAACTTATTGTGGGAAGCTTGTGGAAGGCTACCCAAAACATTTGACCAAAGTTAAACAATTTAAAGGCAATTCTACCAAATACTAATTGAGTGTATGTAAACTTGTGATGAATGTGATGAAAGAATCATTCTCTCTACTATTATTCTGACATTTCACATTCTTAAAAGAATGTGGTGATCGTATCTGACCTAAAACAGGGAATTTTTACTAGGATTAAATGTCAGGAATTGTGAAAAACTGAGTTTAAATATATTTGGCTAAGGTGTATGTAAACTTCCGACTTCAGCTGTCGATTTGGGTATGTCATTTTAGGTGAATTCTTTTTTTTTAACGGGTACGATCCTTAAGAGCAGGGCTGACAGACAAGTTCCTTTATTTTCCCCCCTTCCACTTGCCTCTTCCATTTTTCGGTAATGCTGCAATTAGTCGTAATTTTGGGTAGTGCATACGTTTCCATATATTTGTGCTAGCTGCATGTTTGACATAACTCCTCCAGTCCTATTTATGATGTCATTTACAAAGATTATACAATTTTTAAACAATTTATCAGATTTTTAAAATGTATTATCAATTAGTATATTTGAGTTTAACCACAATATTTGTTGCATTATTTGTTCTGTCTTTTCTGGTAGATTAAACTGAAATTGCAACCGGCTTTCTATGGCTTGTTTAAAAAATTACGATATTTTGGAGATGATTTCGTTTTCAAATGACCGAAAGCCAGCGGTTGTAATCTGAATAAAGGGAAAAAGGCCATTCTTGAACATGGGGTGAGACATTCTTACCTATTTGCTAGAGAACCAGTTCAGATTTATGTATAACTGTTGGATGACTGATTTCTTTAGGGAGAGGTCTAATGCTTTAATATTTAATCATTTTTGCCCTCCAAATTCATAGCCATTATGTAGTTAGGCCCTTTTAGTTTTTTCTGGCTTGACATTCCAAATAAAATTGAATATTTTTTGCTCATATAGTAAAAAAAACAGGTCACTAGGTGTAGGCAAAACCATACGCAAATAGGTAGACTGGTATGTGACTAAAGTCACAATAGACAGGTATTTTCCTTTCCATGGTAGATCTTATCTATTTTTGCTAACTTTCTATTAAAATTTGTTGGAGTGAGATAATTGTTTTCTTTTGGGATATGTATACCAAGTGTGTCCACATTAAATATGTCGTTCTGACCCTGTACAAGGGGCCGTCATTGAAAATAAAAATGTGTTCTTAATTGACTTGCCTAGTTTAATAAAATAAAATAGAAATTTAAATAAACATCCCTGTCAGACAATTTCATTAGTAAACTATATGGTAATGTAGAGGTTGTATTTTTTGTGATTCAATGTAATGTACTACACTTTTCATAATTTATTTTTAATCCAGAGAGGTTAGAAAAAGTATCTAGATCCTCTATGAGGCTATGGAGGGATTCTAATTGTGGATTTCAAAGAAAACATTCATCATCAGTGCACAACAACACCTTGGTTTTTTATGGATTTCTAATCCCTTAATATTATTGTTGGATCTGAATTTAACAGCTAACGTTTCGATAGCAATAATGAATAGACATGCCGATAGTGGGCAACCTTGTTTTAATCCTCTTGACAGTTTAAAACTTTCTGAGAAGTAGCCATTATTTATTATTTTACACCTAGGGTTACTATACATAACTTTAACCAATTTTAGAAGAGATTCTCCAAAATTGAAATATTCCAGGCATTTATATATACATTTCAGTCAGACTTTATCAAAGGCCTTTTCAAAGTCAGCTATGAATACTAGGCCTGGTTTCCCAGATATTTCATAGTGATCTTTTGTTTCCAGTACTTGTCTTATATTATCTCCAATATATTGTCATTGTAAAAAACCTGTCTGATTAGGATGAATAATATCAGACAATATGTTTTCAATTCTATGCGCAAGCATTTTGCTGAAGTGTAAGAGGTCTCTCATTTTTTTAATGGACTGGATCGTTATATTTACCACTTGGATCCTGTTTCAGTAATAATGAAATCAGACCTTCTTGTTGAGTGTCCGATAAACTACCATTTATATAGGAGTGGTTAAAACATGCTAATAACGGTTCTCTGAGTATATCAAAAAGGTTTGGTATACCTCCACTGGTATGCCATCCAGCCCTGGAGGTTTCTCGGACTTAAAGGCTTGAATTGCATCAAGATGTTCCCCCTCTGTAATTTGGCCTTCACATGAGTCTTTCTGTACAGATGATCATTTGACTTTATGAATAGGAAAAAAATCCATACAATTAGCTTCGGTTACTGGAGATGGAGGAGACTGAAACAAACACATATGCTTAACGTACATTACTTCCTCTTTCAAACTATTGTTTGGTGAATCATGGGTGACTCCATCATTTGGTGAATCATGGGTGACTCATGGTGCATTTTTCCCCATACTGTATTCCATCCAGTTTGCTTTATTCTTTAAACATATTACACTGGATCTTTCTTGAATAAGTTCCTCCATTTCTTTTTGTTTTTCCTCAAAAGGTATGGCAATTAACTCTGGCAGCCCAATTGATTGGCAAACGTACTGCAAATTAAGAAATCATGTGACTAAACTAAATGAAAATGAAAATAAACTATACTATGAAACAAAGATAAATGATATAAAGAATGACAGTAAAAAGCTTTGGGGCACCTTAAAAACTTATTTGGGACTGGGGGGCAGTATTGAGTAGCTTGGATAAAAAGGTGCCCAGAGTAAACTGCCTGCTACTCAGGCCTAAAAACTCAAATATGCATATAATTAGTAGATTTGGATAGAAAACACTCTGACGATTCTAAAACTGTTTGAATAATGTATGTGAGTATAACAGAACTCATATGGCAGGCAAAAACCTGAGACAAAATCCAACCAGGAAGTGGGAAATCTGAGGTTTGTAGTTTTTCAAGTCATTGCCTATCGAATATACAGTGTCTATGGGGTCATATTGCACTTCCACTAGATGTCAACAGTCTTTAGAACCTTGTGGAAAGAGGAGGAAGGGAAGCGCTACTAAGGTACACAATAGTATATAGAAGGTTAGAACTACCTTTTAGTGTTCTGATACTTCTATCTTGGAGTTGTATTTTTATGATAGCATAGCTACAGTATTTCACCTTTTAATGTGTATTGCTTACTAGGTGTGTCCAATCAATTGTGTAACCACTCCTTCTTCCAATTAGGGCTAATTGAAAAGCTGTTCAAAAGAGAACATTGTATTCCTTTTTTTTTGGTTCTCCCTGACAAAGGCCATGCAGCCGAAACGTGGCGGTTTTAAAAACTTTGTTTCAATTGAACATGCCATACTAACAAAGGCATTTGAATCAAATATATGAAGAGTGCCTTGGTCCACCTTTCTTTTTGAGTCTTTAGAACCTTGTTTGATGCTTCTACTGTGAAGGAGGGGGGAATGAGAGCTGAATGAGTCATGGGTCTGCCAGAGTGGCATGAGCTGATCACGCCCGCTCACGTGAGAGCGACCTGCATTCCATCGCATTTCTACAGACAAAGGAATTCTCTGGTTGAAACATTATGGAAGATTTATGTTAAAAACATCCTAAAGATTGATTCTATACTTCGTTTGACATGTTTCTGCGAACTGTATTATGACTTTTCGTCTGAACTTTTGTCTGAACTTGCCGGCGCGTCGTGAGTTTGGATTGTGTACTAAACGCGTGAACATAAAGTCATTTGGACATAAATGATGGACTTTATCGAACAAATCAAACATTAATTGTGGAACTGGGATTCCTGGGAGTGTATTCTGATGAAGATCATAAAAGGTAAGTGAATATTTATAATGCTATTTCTGACTTCTGTTGACGCCACAACATGGCGGACATCTGTATGGCTTGCTTTGTTGTCTGAGCGCTGTACTCAGATTATTGCATGGTGTGCTTTTTCGGTAAAGCTTTTTTGAAATCTGACACAAGGGTTGCATTAAGGAGAAGTGGATCTATAATTCCATACATAACACTTGATCTTTTAGCAATGTTTATTATGAGTATTTCTGTAAATTGATGTGGCTCTCTGCAAAATCACCGAATGTTTTGGCACTACTGAACATAACACGCCAATGTAAACTGAGATTTTTGGATATAAATATGAACTTTATCGAACAAAACATACATGTATTGTGTAACATGAAGTCCTATGAGTGTCATCTGATGAAGATCATCAAAAGTTAGTGATTTATTTTCTCTCTATTTCTGCTTTTTGTGACCTCTCTCTTTGGCTGGAAAAATGGCTGTGTTTTTCTGTGAAGAGGTACTGACCTAACATAATCGTTTGGTGTGCTTTCGTCGTAAAGTATTTTTGAAATCGGACACTGTGGCTGGATTTACAACAAGTTTATCTTTAAAATGGTGTGAAATACTTGTATGTTTGAGGAATTTTAATTATGGGTTTTCTGTTGTTTTGAATTTGGCGCCCTGCACTTTCACTGGCTGTTGTTGAGGTGGGACGCTTGCATCCCGGATATCCCAGAGAGGTTAAATAAAATTTTGGGGAAAAAAGCCATTCGATGAATCAGATGGCTCATTCATCACAAAGCCCACTGATTTTGCAAACTACTTTATTGACGTTTTCATTGGCAAGATAAGCAAACTTAGGGATGACATGCCAGCAACAAACGCTGACACTACACATCCAAGTATATTGGACCAAATTATGAAAGACAAGAATTGTATTTTTGAATTCCGTAAAGTCAGTGTGGAAGAGGTGACAAAAGTATTGTTGTTTATCAACAATGACAAGCCACAGGGGTCTGACAATCTGGATGGAAAATTATTGAGGAAAATAGCAGACGATATTGCCACTCCTATTTGAAACATCTTCAATTTAAGCCTACTAGAGAGCGTGTGCCATCAGGCCTGGAGGGAAGCTAAAGTCATTCTGCTACCCAAGAATAGTAAAGCCCCCATTACTGGCTCAAATAGAAGACAAATCTGCCTGTTACCAACCCTTAGAAAACTTCTGGAAAAAAATGTGTTTGACCAGATACAATGCTATTTCACAGTAAACAAATTGACAACAGAATTTCATCATACTTCTGGGGTGAAGGACACTCAACAAGCACAGCACTTACACAAATGGCTGATGATTGGCTGAGAGAAATTGATGATAAAACGATTGTGGGGGCTGTCTTGTTAGACTTCAGTGCAACTTTTGACAAGATCTATCATAATCTGCTGCTGGAAAAATGTATGTGTTATGGCTTTACACCTCTTGCTATAATGTGGATAAAGAGTTACTTGTCTAACAGAACACAGAGCGTGTTCTTTAATGGAAGCCTCTCAAATATAATCCAGGTAGAATCAGAATTTCCCAGTGTAGCTGTTTAGGCCCCTTGCTTTTTTTCAATTTTTACTAACGACATGCCACTGACTTTGAGTAAAGCCAGAGTGCCTATGTATGCGAATGACTTGTCCCATACAATAAGGGGATATGCTTTACCTATGTTATGTCTGAAAAAGTACCTTCTAAATTCCTCTTAGTTAAAAACAAGTTATCATCCAATAAGCTTTGATTACATTTCCAATATCCTCGCCCATGTGGAAATTCTGTAATATACATGCCAATTATGTGATGGTCCGACCTCATTCTCTCCCTTATCAACACTTTTTAAACGTTTGGTGTTGGGGGGACTGAGTGTTGGTTTCTTGAGGAGGCGAGCGACTCTGGACATTGATGAGGGAAATGAGGAATGGGAGAAGGTTTCCAGAGATGGTCTGGACAAGCGAGGAGGGGATGGGTCGAACGGGTACGTTTTCGGGTGGCCGATACCTCTAAAGAGAGACAGGAGGAAAAGGTCAAGGCATAAGGTAGTTCTGTGCGAGTGGGACCAGTGGAGAGGTTGAAGAAGGGGGAGGGGGTGGGGGATTAAGGAGGTAGGAGATGGTGGAAAAGAGTTTCCTAGGGTCTTGACACACTGTAGATCTCACTAATAATAGTATTTTGTGCATGTGTCCCGTTTGCTATGTTGACAGACTATATATGAAGCATAATGGGGTATGTGTGTTCTTTTCTCAGCCATGCATGTTGACACACTGAATGTGTGTTTGTTTATCCACCGGCACCTTTTTCACAAGTATTGCTTCTCTTTTCTCGTGACTAAATGCTATCTGTTCTCAATGAATATGGAAAACTGAATAAACTGAAAACACAAAACTAACAATAGGACTGGACTCATGAGGAGCATGTGAGATGTGTTTGCTTATATGGTTAAAAGTGCTTGAGAACAGACTTTTATATTTGAATGTGTTGCGATTCACAAAATAATGGATTGCAATAAGCTGTCCATTAAGAATGACCCACAGGTTCCCACCCAAATACTAAATCATCACCAGTGATTTTGTCACTGAATGAGTATTAGGTCTGCTGGAAAAGTCATCCAAAGCTCATTACAGGCCTGCTACACAAAAGTAACATGGTTGAGGTGAGCTTTAAAATCCTCTGGTTCATTCAACCTAGAGCCTAGTCTGGCTCATTTCCATTCTGAACGAAGGAGGTAAACGCTTGAGCAGGAGGCTTCAGGTGGGTAGTATTTTAGAGGGCTCATAGGCTAGCTAGTAGCTACACTGCACAAATATTCTGACATTGAATGTCTGTGGTTAGCACTCTTATAGTTGTGGTTAGCTCTCTCATAGTTGTTGTTGTCTTGTTGACGAATCTGAGATACAGTATGTGCTCCCCCCAGGGAAACAGGGGTTTGGTCCATAGTAAACCAGTTAAATAGATTTGGCGACATGTTATTCCATGGTTAGCAGAGTGCCAACGAGCTCCAGGGCTGTTTTTTATGCCACTAATTGTGTCTCCAGCCTCAGCATGGTTTCCTCATCGGGATTGCGCTTATGAGCCCCGCTTAGTAACATTGCTTTGGAATGACGGGGGAAGGATATAGAGGCCATTGTTTGAAATGCTGTGGTGGCACAAAACAAGCCCTTGAGACTTAGTGGGCAGGAATTTAGTGTATGCATAAATAATGTTGGTATTTGGTATTTTATTAGGATCCCCATTAGCTGTTGCGAAAGCAGCAACTACTCTTCCTGGGGTCCACACAACAACATTCATTATGGTATGATGACTTAGGCCTGTGTGGTAGGAAAATCTTCCCCCCTCCTTTTATGAAATGATATAACAAAGTCTGTATAAAATTAATACAATTAAATGATACCACCACACAGCAAAATATTTCCAAAGCATCAATGCCACTTTTAATCTCATTTCGCTCATCACGCATTCACTTTGGGAGATCGATTAAGCTGATCCACAGTGCGGCGGGCTACGTTCCGTGACGTAAACAGGCAAAAGCAGTGCGGAGGGTGCTCGTTGGAATAAATGGACCAAGGCGCAGCGTACGTAGAGTTCCACATGTTTAATTGAAACAAAACTCACAAAAAACAATAAAGAGTTAAACGAACCGTGAAGTCATGGAGTGCTCACAGGCCACTACACACAAACAAGATCCCACAAAACACAGTGGGGAAAATGGCTGCCTAAATATGATCCCCAATCAGAGACAACGATAGACAGCTGCCTCTGATTGGGAACCATACCAGGCCAACATAGAAATACAAAAACTAGAGTGCCCACCCTAGTCACACCCCGACCAAACCAACATAGAGAATAAAAGGCTCTCTATGGTCAGGGCGTGACACACCTGCCTCATGCCGGGGAGGCAGCTCAAATACAAAACGAATGCAATCAATGCTAACCCGGTTCACCAGGGGTAGTAGGCCCGGGGCATTAATCGAATCCCCTCATTGGGTTGAGGGGAAGGGCATGAATTGGGACAATGGTGGGGGTGCCTTACTGGCAGATAACCCTGGTGCTTGGTGCTTGCCTACATAGCAGCAAGGGGAACTGACCTTCCCTGCCTTCAGGCTACGCTTAAACCATACATCCCAACCGAGCACTCCACCTCTGGTCTCTTGGCAGTCCCAGGGTCAGGGCTCAGGGGTCAATAAGTCACCTTTACAGAGAATGGATTATGTCACATTGACTGAGTAGTTTCACTTGAACGACCTTCCAAGATGGAGTTACAAGTGGGGAACTCTGAGAAAATGTTGTTGCCATTTTGTGACTTTTCCCCACTGACCTTTCACCTTTTCAAATAAAAGATGACAACAAATCTGTTTTTGACAACTACCACCTACCTTATCAATATGGATAATGTAGCTAGTTTGAACATATTGTCAATGTTAAGCAAACTATCTAACTTCTTATCGTTGAAGAATTGTTCCCACTTCAAAAACACTTGAACACAATCATGTTGGATTGATGTCTTCCCACTTCCTAGTTTCCCATTTCTCACAAGCACGTGAAGCCAGCATTAGATTCAAGGGGCTTTTGCTTTCTTGGTGAGATGTTGCGTGGCATGACAAGTGTGACTCATGCTAACAGTCTCCCCATTCCTCCTCCTCTTCTCTTCTCCTCATCCTACTTTTCATTCAGTTATTTCCATGGATCTCTGGATACAATGAGGAAATTACAAAGACATGGCATCACGAGTCATGATTATTTCATGGGATACCAGCATATGGTGTGAGAACCTAAAGTCATTTGTACTAAAACAGACATTAAACTACAATATGTAAACATGTAATAATTCAGTGTAACAATCAAGCGAAAATTATAAATTTTTATTTTAGTGAGTATGGCCATTCCTCTTTTTGGTGAGCTGAAACAACATAAACAAACAATATAAGCTAGTCTCTAATATGACTCACATGGCCTATCTATATGTTCTGCCATTCTAATCTGAACAAATACTTGAGAATCGTGCCCACAAATAGAACAGGCAGAAACGGTATTCACTTCCATTTCTGCATTTATAAAACCTGTGTTACTATGTAACGCCACAGGGAGGCACCAAAGATCTATATCCTGTTTGGAGAGAAACAAGTAGAACCAGGAAGTCAGGAACGAAGAGAAGAATCAAGGGCTATTTTAACATCTGTGATCAAGGGTTTACTTTTCATTCACAACTCTTCAACAAAGATATTTACAGAGGTATGTATTGTCAGAATTATCTTTAAATTAATGTTAAAAAACTAAACTGCCTCATACAAATGGAGTTAGTATTATTAGATATTTTTTAAAGTGATTATTTTATTATGCTGACCCAAATATGACCCATGACATCATATGGAAAGATTAATGCATAGCCCTTGTGTGTTAAACTGCAAACTTGGAAATCTTCCTATTAAAATGATGGGGGCATATGAATGTTCTGTAGTCTTGTCCCATCCCATCCTTTTTTTAGATATACACTGCTCAAAATAATAAAGGGAACACTAAAATAACACATCCTAGATCTGAATGAATGAAATATTCTTATTAAATACTTTTTTCTTTACATAGTTGAATGTGCTGACAACAAAATCACACAAAAATTATCAATGGAAATCAAATTTATCAACCCATGAAGGTCTGGATTTGGAGTCACACTCAGAATTAAAGTGGAAAACCACACTACAGGCTGATTCAACTTTGATGTAATGTCCTTAAAACAAGTCAAAATGAGGCTCAGTAGTGTGTGTGGCCTCCATGTGCCTGTATGACCTCCCTACAACGCCTAGGCTTACTCCTGATGAGGTGGCGGATGGTCTCCTGAGGGATCTCCTCCTCCTAAAGCATCCGCCAACTCCTGGACAGTTTGTGGTGCAACGTGTCGTTGGTGGATGGAGCGAGACATGATGTCCCAGATGTGTTCAATTGGATTCAGATCTGGGGAACGGGCGGGCCAGTCCATAGCATCAATGCCTTCCTCTTGCAGGAACTGCTGACACACTCCAGCCATATGAGGTCTAGCATTGTCTTGCATTAGGAGGAACCCAGGGCCAACCGCACTAGCATATGGTCTCACAAGGGGTCTGAGGATCTCATCTCGGTACCTAATGGCAGTCAGGCTACCTTTGGCGAGCACATGGAGGGCTGTGCGGCACCCCAAAGAAATGCCACCCCACACCATGACTGACCCACCGCCAAACCGGTCATGCTGGAGGATGTTGCAGGCAGCAGAAGCAGAACGTTCTCCATGGCGTCTCCAGACTCTGTCACGTCTGTCACATGTGCTCAGTGTGAACCTGCTTTCATCTGTGAAGAGCACAGGACGCCAGTGGTGAATTTGCCAATCTTGGTGTTCTCTGGCAAATGCCAAACGTCCTGCACGGTGTTGGGCTGTAAGCACAACCCCCACCTGTGGACGTCGGGCCCTCATACCACCCTCATGGAGTCTGTTTCTGACCGGTTGAGCAGACACATGCACATTTGTGGCCTGCTGGAGGTCATTTTGCAGGGCTCTTCAGTGCTCCTCCTGCTCCTCTTTGCACAAAGGCGGAGGTAGCGGTCCTGCTGCAGTGTTGTTGCCCTCCTACGGCCTCCTCCACGTCTCCTGATGTACTGGCCTGTCTCCTGGTAGCGCCTCCTTGCTCTGGACACTACACTGACAGACACAGCAAACGTTCTTGCCACAGCTCGCATTGATGTGCCATCCTGGATGAGCTGCACTACCTGAGCCACTTGTGTGGGTTGTAGACTCCGTCTCATGCTACCACTAGAGTGAAAGCACCGCCAGCATTCAAAAGTGACCAAAACATCAGCCAGGAAGCATAGGAACTGAGTAGTGGTCTGTGGTCACCACCTGCAGAACCACTCCTTTATTGGGGGTGTCTTGCTAATTGCCTATAATTTCCACCTGTTGTCTATTCCATTTGCACAACAGCATGTGAAATGTATTGTCAATCAGTGTTGCTTCCTAAGTGGACAGTTTGATTTCACAGAAGTGTGATTGACTTGGAGTTACATTGTGTTGTTTAAGTGTTCCCTTTATTTTTTTGAGCAGTGTATTTCAAATTACAATACAAAAACAAAAAACATAGGACATCACTGCACGTACAGTATGTTTTCTCTGAAGAAACATAAAATAACATTAAAAGAAAAAAATCACAAGAATTTTCTTTCAAAAGTTGATTTACCTAAAATAAAATAAAGGCCAGGGGTTACAGTTGTAAAAATCAAATCACATTTTATTGGTCACATACACGTGATTAGCAGATGTTATTGCGGGTGTAGCGAAATGCTATGATTTTATTGGTCACATACACGTGATTAACAGATGTTCTTGCAGGTGCAGGGAAAACCTGTGATAGATAGAGTTGTAAGAATACCGTTTTTTTTTGTTATTGAAAAATTCTAGAGATGTTATTAAATATTGGAATTCAAGTAAAAATATTTATTCGATTTGGGGACAGATTTAAAATATTTGTTTTTGTGTATACACAATTTACCGGAGAGAATGAAAAAATGAATGACTAATTCAGTAGTTTTGTTTTCATTTGAATAATAAAATATTACATCTTTCATTGTAAATACATGGGTCTTATTAATGAAATAAAAAATGTAAATACTTAACCTAAGTGCGCAAGTCACACTCATAAAAAATTTGTATAATAGTTTCCCCTTCTTTATCACAGAAAAGGCATATGTCCTCAACAAGTTATTACAAAGTGAATTTCTGATAAACAAAATTTGTGAGGGTGCAACCAAGCTTTCTTCCATTCAATTTCAGTAATATATGCATTCCTGAAGAATGTCTCTATAGGAGAGATCTTGTTCTTGGAGTTAAAATGTAATGTTATGAATGTATTATTACATGTATTATCCAGCAGGGGGCAACCTTCTAACATGCATCTTTATTAAATTTATTTATTTATGTAACCTGTTTAACTAAGCAAGTCAGTTAAAAACAAATTCTTATTTACAATGACAGCCTACCAGGGAACAGTGGGTTAATTATTATTATTATTTTATTATACCTTTATTTCAACAAGGAGCACAGACTGTGACCAAGGTCCCTTTTACAGCTGGGCCCTGCGTATACATGTTTGCACACACAGTTTAGGTCTTCTATTTGTAGAGGACAAGCATGTCCTGTTTCTATAGATGGTCAGCCGTTGAAGCGATAGAGTACATGACAGTGTCATCAGCATATAAATGAATTTGACACTTTCTTATCTCATCACCGATATTGTTTATGTAGAGAGTGAACAGTAATGGACCAAGTATAGAACCTTGTGGTATCCCTTTAACCAACTCCAATGGCTCTGACTGGATGCCGTTGACTGTAACAGCCTGACTTCTATTCTTTAGATAGTCATGAAACCAACGACAGGCATCCAGTCCCAGTCCTATTGACGGCAGCTTACCCAAAAGTATCGCATGGTCTACAGTGTCAAAAGCTTTAGATAAATCTATGAATAAGGCGGCACAGTACTTTCTATTATCTAGGGCATTAGTAATATCATTTACAACACGTACAGTGGTGTTAATAGTACTGTGTTTAGGTCTAAAGCCAGATTGATTACTAGAAAGAATATTGTTAACAGTTAAAAAAGATTGTAGTTGCCTATTCACCAGTGACTCTAGAATCTTAGCCAAACAGGAGAGCTTAGAGATGGGCCGATAATTATTCAACTCACTACCATCACCTCCCTTGAGGAGTGGTAAAACAAAAGCTGTTTTCCAAGATTTAGGAATCTTTCCTACGACAAATGTTGGATTAAAAATATGCATCACTACACCACCTGCCGCACCACCTGCCGCACACTTGAGTAAATATGGATCCAGTTTGTCAGCGCCTAATGATTTCTTAGAATCTATAGCAGATAGTGCAGATAAGACCTCATCTTCTGTGACTTTTTGAAAATTGAAAACCGTCTTACTGTTTTCCACATCAGATAAAGGCCGAGGGGCTGAAACCATAGACCGGTCAGGATCATGTTGGCCATTTTTTTTTCAAAAAGAAAACCAGCAGAAATAAAATGCTTATTAAAAACATCGCAAATTTCAGTTCGGTCACTGATGATCACAGATTCCGATGTAATTTGCTTCGGCAGGGATGTCAAGGAGTTTCCTTGTTTAAGTGAGTTGACATTTTTCCAGAATTTAGCGGGATCACCAGCAGACTCTGTCGTAGCATCAAGAAAATACCTAGATTTTGCCTTTTTTATTCCTCCGGTCAATTTATTTCTCAATTGCCTAAAAAGCAGCCAATCAGCTGTTTCACCAGTTTTCCTCGCCAAGGCCCATGTGTCACACCCTGACCATATAAGGCCTTTTTATTTCTCTATTTGGTTAGGTCAGGGTGTGATTTGGGTAGGCATTCTAGTTTTCTATTACTTTGTTGGCCGAGTATGGTTCCCAATCAGAGGCAGCTGTCTATCGTTGTCTCTGATTGGGAATCATACTTAGGCAGCCTGTTTTCCACCCTATGTTGTGGGATCTTGTTTTTGCACAGTAGCTGTATAGCCCTGCAGAACTTTACGTTCATTTTTCTTTTGTTGTTTTTTGGTGTTCATTTTAAATAAAGAAGATGTACACTGTCCACGCTGCGCTTTGGTCTCATTCCAACGACGGGCGTAACACCATGCTTGATTCTTTTGCAGAAAAAGGATTTTCAAACCACAGGAGAACCAAGGATTAGTTCGATTTTTTTTTACCCTAAGTCGCTTTAACGGGGCGTGTTTATCATCCATGAAGGTAAAAAATTGGTGAAAAAAAAGAGAACGCTAAAACTAGGTCCATTATGCAGTTTACGGATAAAAGCTCTGAATAATAAAGGTCATGGATAAAGGCTTGCTCTGAGAAGTGTTTATAATTTCTCAGAGACACACAGCCAGGATTCAGACATAATCATTATGTCAGCATGTTATTGTGAGACCAGTATTTCAATCAAATCTAGCTTTTGGATCAAGCTTCTAGCATTCAAATGAATAATTCCTAGACCACTATTTCGAGAGCTCATATCAGATGGAGCATTCAAGGTAATATTAGATGAGCAACGCTTCCTTGTGTAACTACTGACAGGCCTGAGTTGGATGGAAATAAGATTACTTCTAACAATGCCCCTCTGCCTGTGCGAGGAAGTGGCAACACGGTACCTTGACAGTAGTGTAACAATAACATAAAGTCCATCAAAAGTTTCATCCATGTTAGCAGCACCTGTAGAGCTATTTAAAGCTATGGGGGGAGCAGTCAGTATAGCCTGATGGGGAATCGACCAATTCCGAGTATCAACCCCCATGGCTATATATTGTCAATTCTCAAATGCCCTGTATGAGGCTATAGTGAGAGCCAGGTTTGAGGAGAGAATGCTTGTACCATACCTATTCAGATGTAATCCATCCCGGAGAAATACATTTGGTCGATGTAGAAAAGCTGTAAAATTGTCCACATATTGTATGCTTATTGAACAACAATAACCTTTAAGCCAGATGTGTAGCTGGCGTATACGACTGAAATGATTATCCATAGAGCGTGGAGACGGGAATGGACCTGAAATAATGCATTGTTTACCTAATTTAAGTACAGTATGAATCAGTGATTTAAAGTAATTTTTAAGTTGCTCAGATTCCTGTAGTTTAATATAATTTGACCCTTCATGGACAGTGATAGCTGAAGCAGTCAGGTGTTCACTAATGAGTAGCGGGATCATACAGGCAATGTCCTGGATCCGGGCACCCGGGTAACAGATGGTCTCTGCTTTCCTAATAGAAACATTTTGGATCATAGATGAGCCCACAATAAGGACAGCGGGACTGCTGCGTCTCTCTTGAGTTATCTTCCTCCTAGAAGGTTGTTTGGGGCTAGTTATAGAGCTGTTTTGTTGTAAATTGTTTAGATGGCAGGGGTCCACTTGCTTCCGGGCAAAATTGTTTGTTCCTTTGGGGCCAGCGGCAGAATTCTCCAACTGTTCCAATACCCGGTATCTGTGCCTTGTTCAGGAGCAGAATGACAGATTTTTACCTTGTCAGCTCGGGGATTTAATCCAGCAGCCTTTCGGTTACTGTCCCAACGCTCTTACCACTAGGCTACCTGCCGCCCCTATCTTGACATGTTTGCCAAAACAAATTAGATTTCATTAATTGAGTGAATCCTGAAAGTGTTGCTTTGCATATATAATTAAATTATAATTATATAATTTAATTACAATTATATATATATAATTATATAATTAAATTCTTTATAATATATTTTTAAGAACTTTCTATAAGAGGGTATATTTTCTTCTTTATCAAATAAATCAAGCAGAAATATAATATTTCTTTCAAACCACTTAGGGAAGAACAAAGACTTGTTTTTAACAACATTATCTTTGTTGTTCCACAGAAGTGCCTTGTGTAGGGAGATGTTGTGGACATAACATAGTTTCCAGGTTAAAAGGGATTGTTCATGAAGTCTGGACAATTTGATGGGTCATTTTGCTGAAGAATGTAGTTAGTTGGATGCACTTGATTCACTTCAGAGTCGTCACTAGTTAACACAGCCACAAAATCCTAGTTATGGCTAAACCCCGTCCATAACTTTCTTCTTAAAATTGTATTTTAAACCTTACCCTAACGTTAACCGTAAACTTAACCACACTGCTAACTTTATGCCTAACCCTTACCTTAAATTAAGACCCCAAATTATTGTTTTTGTGCCAATTTTGACTTTATGGCTGCGGAATCTGACTGTGGCTGTGTTATCTAGTGAAAACCAATATCCAGGGCTTCTACAGTAGTCTGTAGGCTTGCCATTGGAGAGCAGTGTTATATCAATAGAAGAATGATGATAAAGCTCTAGAAATGTATCCCACTGTTTTTTAACCTTCCACACATTCCCATGTAGTAACTACAAAACTGAGTCAAATCCTCACAAAAGCTATCAAACACAGTGTGACTAAATCAGTGTATTTGTTTCAATGTTGTTGAGTTAACCCTGAGTGGCTCCTACATGTATATGATTATAAATGAACATTATTAGAATCATTAGAATCAAAAGCTCTGTTCTTCTCTACCTAATCTACTACTTCTTGTTTTAAGAACCATTTTACAGGCCATCCTACATAGCAGTGGATCACGTGATAATGAGCAGAATAAATACAGATCTCATGAAGTTATGGATTTGCTGCATAGAGTGGGTTCATTTCCAAGACAACGCATGTATTCTTGTACTAACTCTCCGTTGTGCCTCATCTCAATGTCTGGACAAGCAATGCACCCCCCCTGCCAACACACAAATACACACACCACACACACCACACACTTACATGCAAGCACTCTCCCTGGATAATGATCATATCCAATTTGCTGCTGCATGACTGGTCCCAGCGAGACGGGGAGCGTAAGGAGTTAAGCGTTGCGTGGCGCGTGTCTCCCATCCCATCCAATCCTACCACAGCCATACACGACACTCCACAGAAATACGTAATCTCTCTATAATCCAAAATATTGTGCTCCCTGTGAAGATCTTAACTCAATGATCCCAGCTCACATATCACATATTTACTGTAATACACATACTGTTTGTCCAGGTAAAAATATATTTTCTCTAATTTATTCATTAATTCAGAGCCTACTTTTAATAATGTATTATTTGATGTATTTGTCACTTTGAGAAATCAGCACGGACCACAATTGGGCTTCAAGCTGTCGTAGCGTGCTGACATCCATGGTATTGTTTTGTTCGCAGCGTCTTAGGTCTTGACACTGTAACACCCCGGATCACCTCTCTTCCCCAGCCTCCCTCTTTCTAACCCCTACACTCTTCTCATATAAGGAGATAATTACATAGTGTTATTCCATAATCCCCCCCCCCCCTTCCCAGCAGTCTATCTGTCAAAGTAGTCAAGGGATGAGGTTGTAGGCTTCAGCAACTCTATTTAATGAGGCACAAATCTTCAGGAATACCGTCAATGTAATAAACGAATAGTTGTTTATACTATAGCACGGAGGCATCCCAATGGGGTCTGTTCTGATAATGCCCCCCATTTAAGAAAATTAACCCCACCCCTCCCCCCAAATAAACCGGTCAAATATTAAATATGTCTGGAGCATAGGCTTACGGATCATCCCTTATTGAGCCTGTCAATAGCAGGTCTTCCTTGAATTCTGCAATTTAATATAGAGCATGTAGAATAGGAGCAGTATGTTTGTGTTTGGATTAAGTAGTTGTATGGACTCTTTGATTTAGAATACTATACAAAAATGAATCAGATATGGACTCATGAGACTTGGCATGCTGTTATTGTTATTGCTCCAGCGTGTTTCTATGAGTATTTGAATGGAAAGAGTCACAGACAATCATAGAGGTCATCCTGGTGTAAGGAATCAAATAGTAATCAAATAGTTATCTATGTTGTAACATACTGTACTGTTTTCCCAATATTTACAATATGAAATGTAGGCTTCCACATTTTGCAAGCTTGGGAGAATTATTATTAAATGTATTCTAATGAAAACCAGACATACGCACTTGGCCTACAGTCCTTTATAATTCTATAGCATTTTCTGTATTTGGTCCTTCAAGCCAGAATACATTAACATCTAGATATTGTATAATATTTGTCAGTAAACATATTTGTTTTGTATCGTGTTACATGTTTGCCAAGATATATTGTGGGTTTTTTGCAAAATTTGTACATAGAAAACACTTATTTTAATGGGGTAAATTATTCATGTATCATTGTGTGAAACAGCAGAGTACAGTAAGCTCCTCAAGACACCTACCTCATTAGTCCTAAAATTGTTTTCTCAGATATACCAAAAACAAGCTGTTTTTCCCAGGAGGGCCCTTGGCTTTTTTGTTTTCTACTTTAATCCCTGAGCTGCATGCCAGGGGATTTCATTTCGTCACTCCTAAAGGGAACAGTTTATTATGGGGCTGCAAGAAACAACTAAGACAACATGAGATTGGGAGTAAGCTTATTTTAGGTTTAAAGTGAGCAACTCAAATGTATTTTATCTTTTTATTTTTTGGTAAATGTCTGTTTGACAAAAACAAAACCATCTGTCTCCATTACCTTGTCATTAATGCATTGTTATTGTTGTTGTCACTCGAGTACATTGTGTGCACAAAAAAAATAAATCTAGATTCATTTTCTCAAACTATTGTGTTTTTGGAATCTTCATAATGAGAGAAATGTCACAGGCTTGGTGTAATTCTTTACATCTGCTCTTACATGCAGATATTAATTGACCCCACTTGACACCAACAGCAGGGAGAATATTAATTGTATTCCCAAGCAATGTGTTCAGAACAATGTGTGCACTGGGGTGCATCCTGTAAGGTTCACCAATACTCATCAGTAGGCTATTCTCACCTCTATTCTTGAATTGTAGTATGATTTTTACCAAGTACATATTTTTAAAGTACAATATCACCTAAAAAAACTCCCATAGATGGTGTGTGGTGCGGGTTTAAATAATCTGTGGGACATTAGAACTAATGTTCCCCTATACGTTCCTTATACCTGCCCAATGACCTTCCTACAAGGTTTAACAAAGACATAACCCCTGCTATACCTGGTGGTCATTGTTATGGTCCAATTACATGGACAATCGCCTGCACATAATTTATAGAATCAGCCCAGATGGACAGCTCACTACATGCCTGGCCTTCTGCATCAGCTCATGGGTAGGAGCTGAAAGCAGGGCAGTGTGTGAGCGGGTGTAATACACTAGCTTAGTGTCTGTCTACATGTTCTGTACTCCATCGCCCTAACATGAAAACTATCTCTTTGGCGAACCTAAATGATGCCAGGGGTTTTGAGGGGAAAACCAATTTGTGTAATGAAAAATTATGAACAAATCTTCCCAAAGCTGGGAGAAGAGAAAGGGAAAAGGGGAGGGAAAGAGAGAGAGAGAAGAGGATGAGCCCTTTAAATCCACAGCATTTCTGTCATTACTCTGCACTCTATATCAGGGATCCAACCAGAGCTGAAGTTTTTAGCCCTCCTGTAAAAGCTCTTAAAACTCCCAATCGGCCACAACAATCCCCAAGACAATGCCCCAGCCCGGGCCAATCTCCTCACTCTAATGGCCATTTTGCCTTTGACTTGTGTCCACTTTGGCTTTCCCATAATGCCTTTTTCCCCCACTTCGGTAAGCTGGTTAGAGCACTGGCAGCTTAGAGTTTTGATTTAACAACATAGCCTGTAGGGGCCGCTTGTGTGTGGGACAGGGAGGGCACGTGCAATATAGGAGCTCAAACGTAGTGGGATAAATTTCAAATAGCTAGGCTGGATGTTCTTTTAGTATGATTCCCCTCAAATCCATATTGTTTTTAGTTCATTGTTTGTTATTGTCATTGTTTGTTTCTCTTTTTATGTTTTTTTTTCACGCTAATGGCATATAAGTGGGCTTTCTGTATCTGAAGAAGTGCAGTCTTAATAAGAGTATGATCCTTTTGTCCTAGTGACTTAAAATTCTAATTAATTTAATTGATGTTCTCAGAAAATGTTTGTGAAGTTGTTATTTGGACAATTGTCATGTTTTGAGAGAAAAATGAAGAAAACATGAATGTATTTTTTATCCTTATGCCCACAGTATGTGTGTGTGTAGAGTGTAGTATCTGATTAGTGCTATCAAATATTGGTACACTGTACACTGAAAGACACACGAGGACTTGTATCTACAGGTAATACTACTTTTGAGATGTAACCTATTTAGGAGCAGGGTTGGGTAGGTTACTTTCTAAATGTAATCTGTTACAGTACCTGTCCAAAATTGTAGTCAGTAACGTAACTTTCGCATTACGCAAACTCAGTAACGTAATCTGATTACTTTCTGTTACTTGTGGGTTACTTTCCCCTTAAGAGGCATTACAAAAAGACGAAAAGGATTCATGAAACAAATTTTGTCTGTCATCATAGGTCTCTGATTTGTGGTCGGACTTGCTCAGGTGGAACAAACTTAAACTTTTTTATGCTGATTTGAATGTCATTGAGAAAACAGAAAGGTGTCATAATGAATTTAAAAGTAATCAAAGAAGTAATCAAGTTTTTCAAAAGTATCTGTAATATGATTACAATATTTCTGCTGGTTACAGTTACTTTTTAAAATCAGATTGCATGTAACTTATTACATGTAATCAGTTTCTCCCCAACCCTGATTAGGAGATAGTAGTATCTAAATCCATCATTATCAATGGGTTCATCATTGCTACCTGATTGATTTTAAACCATAAAGCCTGTGGTCAATTACCAAAATCATGTGATTATTGTTTCCTTATTAAAGTTGTTGAGTTGAGAATGTATTTCTACTATTCTCGGGTTATGTTTGCTCTGAAATCGTTTCTGTAGTTAGAAAGATAAGATCTGCATTCCCAAAGCATTATTTTGTTGAAATATAATTTGGTTTGAGAAATTAAGATAATTGATTGAACCCAAATCGGCCTTTTTAATAAAAAATGAGGAAGACATGAGGAATCCAAAGACGTGGTCAAAAGACATCCACAGACCCTGGCCATAATTCGTGGCCTGGCTAAAAGGTAAGCCACTTTAGTATGACTGGTTATCCCAAGTTGAACTCAGAGTTAACCAAAGTTACCTCACTAACTCCTCAAACCTGCTTCGTAGGATACCCCTTTGGTCCATACTCTGAGGTGTAAGAAAACCAATGTATAATTTGGGTCAATTATCCCTTTAAAAAGATTAAATCATATTTCAACAAAATAATGTTGCAGGAATACTAATCTTATCTGTTTATATCAATCTCAGATGGTGAGTGTCAATCTTCTTTCTTGTGCCATTTGAGGTGGATTGAGGTGTGTGTGTGTTTGTGCGTGTGTGTGTGATATAAGATATTTAAGATGGTGGCGCTGAAGAGGGCGAGCATCTTGACGGTTCCTGCTCGACTTAACTTTTTAATGGCTGTTTTGGCATTAATTATTACTTTGTTTGCTCATAATGTTCGTGGAATCATTTCCTACAACCGACAAAAACTTATGGATCATGAATCGGAAGCTACATACTTATCTCTCAGCTTCCCAGGTCTGAAATACTACATTCGCTCCTTTGTTCCAAGCACAGCGGGCTTCCCTGTTGCTTTTGACCAAGATGAAAGAAGGCAATGCCGGCGAAGAGGAAGGAAAGGGGGACTCTAAGCTAGGCTGAAAAGACTGGCTACACGGCCTCGTCTTCCTAGTACCCTGATTGCTAATGTCCAATCGCTGGAAAATAAACATTCTGAACACAGAGCAAGGATTAAATAGCAGAGGGACAACAAGGAATGCCATGTCTTTGTTTTTACAGAGACATGGCTTACGGAAAATACACTTAACTCTGTTGTTCAATCAGACGGCTTGTCCATTTTCTGTATGGATCGAACAGCGACTTCTGGTAAGAGTAGGGGGGAGGTGTATGCTTCCTCATCAACAATTCCTCGTGTACTGAAGTTGAAAACATCTCAAGCTCCTGTTCACCCAACCTGGAATTCCTAATTCTAAAACGCCGACCCCACTATATGCCAAGGGAATTCACTTGTGTTATTATCACAGCTGTGAACATACCGCCACAAGCAAACACCAAGGCAGCACTCAGCGAACTCTACAAGAATATTAGCCAACAAGAATCCTCTCACCCGGAAGCAGTATTTATTGTTGCAGGTGATTTTAACCAAGCACGTTTTGTATCCTGCCCCACGAGAGGAAACAACGTGCTGGATCATGTATATACAAACATCCATGACGCGTGCAAAGCTATCCCCCGCCCCCCACTTCGACCAATAAGATCACTTCTCTCTGTTCCTACTCCCTCCTATGTGTCATCTGCAAATTTGATGATTAAGTTGGAGGCGTGTGTGGCCATGCAGTCATGGGTAAACAGGGAGTACAGGATGGGGCTGAGCACGCACCCTTGTGGGGCCCCTGTGTTGAGGATCAGCAAAGTGGAGGTGTTGTTTCCTACCTTCACCACCTAAGGGTGGCCCGTCAGGAATTCCAGAATCCAGTTGCACAGGGTGGGGTTCAGACCAAGGGCTCCGAGCTTCATGATGAGCTTGGAGGGTACTATAGTGTTGAATGCTGAGCTATAGTCAATAAACAGCATTCTTACATATGAATTCCTCTTGTCCAGATGGGATAGGGCAGTGTGCAGAGCAATGGTGATTGTATCATCTGTGGATCTATTGGGGTGATAAGGAAATTGAAGAGGGTCTAGGGTGTCAGGTAAGGTAGAGGTGATATCATTCGTAAACACTCCTGCCAGCTGGTCTGCGCATGCTCTGAGGACTTGGCTAGGGATGCCGTCTGGGCCGGCAGCCTTGCGAGGGTTAACACGCTCGAATGGCTTACTCACATCAGCCATGGAGAAGGAGAACTCACAGTCCTTGGTAGCTGACCACGTCGGTGGCACTGTGTTATCCTCAAAGCGTGCGAAGAAGGTGTTTAGCTTGTACGGAAGCAAGACGTCAGTGTCCGCGACATGGCTGGTTTTCCCTTTGTAGTCTGTGATTGCCTGTAGACCCTGACACATACGTCTCGTGTCTGAGCCATTGAATTGTGACTCCACTTTGTCTCTGTACTGATGTTTTGCCTGTTTGATTCCTTACGGATGGAATAACTACACTGTTTGTATTCGGCCATATTCCCAGTCACCTTGCCATGGTTAAATGCGGTGGTTACCGCTTTCAGTTTTGTGTGAAAGCCGCCATCTATCCATGGTTTCTGGTTTGGGTAGGTTTTAATAGTCACAGTGGGTACAGCATCTCCTATACACTTCCTGATGACCTCAGTCACCGTATCTGTGTATTTGTCTATGTTATTCTCAGAGGCTACCCGGAACATATCCCAGTCCGCGTGATCAAAACAATCTTGAAGCATGGATTCCGATTGGTCAGACCAGCGTTGAATGGACAGGTACTTCCTGTTTGAGTTTCTGCCTATAGAAAGGGAGGAGCAAAATGGAGTCATGATCAGAATTTCCGAAGGTAGTGCAGGGGAGTGCCTTGTAGGCATTTTGAAAAGTTGAGTAGCAGTGGTCGAATGTTTTACCAGCGCGAGTACTGCAGTCAATGTGTTCATAGAACTTAGGTAGCATTTTCCTCAAATTTGCTTTGTTAAAATCCCCAGCTACAATAAATGCAGCCTCAGAATATGTGGTTTCTAGTTTGAATACAGTCCAGTGTAGTTCTTTGAGGTCCGCCATGGTATCGACTTGAGGGGAAATATACATGGCTGTGACTGTAACTGAAGAGAATTATATTGGGAGGTAATACGGTCGGCATTTGATTGTGAGGTATTCTAGGTTGGGTGAACAAAAGGACTTGAGTTTCTGTATGTTTTCACAATCACACCATCGGTAGTTAATCATGAAACATACACCCTTGCCTTTCTTCTTCCCGGAGAGTTCTTTATTCCTGTATGCGCAATGTACTGAGAACCCAGATGGCTGTATGGACAGGGACAGTATATCCAGAGAGAGCCATGTTTCCTTGAAACAGAATATGTTACAATCCCTGATGTCTCTCTGGAAGGAGATCCTTTCCCTTAGCTCCTCTACTTTATTATCCAGAGACATTAGTAAGTAATACACTCGGAAGCGGTGGATGGTGTGCATGCCTCCTGAGTCAGTGGCGCGAGATGTGTATGAGCTCCCCGAATCCATTAGGGATGCAAAAAGACAATACAGACTCAAACTTGAATTGATGTTTTACAACTCAGACTCATGACTCATGTGGCAAGGACTATAGACTACCATTGACTACAAAGGCAAACCCAGCTGTGTGGTGCTCACCGAAGCCTCCCTCCCAGACGAGCTTAACACATTCTATGCTCACTTTGAGGGAGACAGTAGAGGGAGAGAGCCATCCAGGAAGAGTCTTGTTGCTCCCGATGACCAGGTACTTTCATTCTCCAAAGCTGACATGAGGAAAATTCTCAAAAGAGTGAATACTCACAAAGCCGAGTTTGCTGACGACACCATGGTTGTATGCCTGATAACCAACAATGACAAGTCAGCCTATAGGGAGGGAGGTAAGTGAATTGGAGTTATGGTGACATGACAACAACAACCTCTCCCTCAACCTCAGCAAAACAAAGGAGTTGATTGTTGACTTCAAGAAGCAGAGGAGGGAACATGCCCCTATTCACATCTATGGGACTGCAGTAGACAGAGTCAGCCATTTTAAGTTCCTCGGTTTACACATCACTGAGAACTTGAAATGGACCAATGGCTGACTTGAAATTGCTGAAGAAATGTGCCATTCCATCCCGGGTCCTCTCCAAATACTACCACTTCATCATCGAGAGTGTCCTGGCTAGTTGCATCACAGTCTGGTACAGGTATTACTCCGTCCATGACGGCAAGGCCCTCCAGCGGGTGGTGAAGACGGCCTAGTTGGACATCTACACGAAATGATGCCTGAGGAAGGCCCACAGCATCATCAGGGACCCCACACCCAGCCACGAGCTGTTCACTCGGGCAGACAGTATCGGGGCATTATACCAACAGGCTCAGAGACTGTTTTTTTATATAACCTTTATTTATCTAGGCAAGTCAGTTAATTAAGAACAAATTCATATTTACAATAACGGCATACACCAGCCAAACCCGGACGACGCTGGGCCAATTGTGCGCTGCCTTGTGGGACTCCCAATCACGGCCGGATGTAATACAGACTGGAATCGAATCAGGGACTGTAGGGACGCCTCTTGCACTGAGATGCAGTGCCTTAGGCCGCTGCGCCACTTGGGAGCCATATCTACCAGCCATCAGACTGCTGAAAACTTGAACTGGACTGACAACCTGCACTGACACTCCACACGTTAGCACACATGCACTCACTCATGCACACATCCACACACACATACATTCATGCAACACACACATCCCAACTGCTGCTCCCAGACTCTTATTATTATTGATAAATGCTGCACAATTTAAACACTTGCACCTAAGCGTTTCGTTGGATGGTGTATTCTGTACTGTACAATTAATAAAACTTGAAACTTGAACCTTGTGTGTCTCAATCACCAGATCTCAACCACATTGAACACTTATGGGAGATTCTGGAGTGGCACCTGAGACAGCGTTTTCCATCACCATCAACAAAATACCAAATTACGGAATTTATCGTGGAAGAATAGTGTTCCAAACACTTGCCAAGGCACATTCAGGCTGTTCTGGTCGGCTCGTGGTGGCCCAAAGCTCTATTAAGACACTTTACATTGGTGTTTCCTTTATTTTGGCAGTTACCTGTAACTTGAAGCCACATTATTTTGACAGAGTTAATGAAATGCCTATTGATTAGCCCGCGCAATTGATAAAACGAGACCATGTTTGCAAAACAAGGGGTTCTGAGCCAGTAACTTGTCTATGTTGCACACCTACTGACCAAAAAATACATGTTATTGCGAAGTATATATTTTTCTCAATGACACACTCACCAACATATTTTTTGGGACACTGAAGCTAAAACCTTTAATTTGGCTCTATACTCCAGCATTTTGGATTTGAGATCAAATGTTTCAGCACAGCACAGAATTTCACCTTTTATTTGAGGGTATTTTCATACTTATCTGTTTTACCGTTTAGAAATGACAGCACTTCATGTATCTCCCATTTGAAAGTTTCATACATATTTGGACAAATTCACTTATATGTGTATTAAAGTAGACAAAGAGTTAAGTATTTTGTCCCATATTCCAAGCACGCTATGACTACATTAAGCTTGTAACTCTACAAATGTATTGGATGCATTACAGTTTATTTTGGTTGTGTTTCAGATTATGTTGTGCCCAGTAGAAATGAATGGTAAATAATGTATTGTGTCATTTTGGAGTCACTTCTATTGTTAATAAGAATGGAATATGTTTATGAACACTTCTACATTAATGTGGATGCTACCATGATGGTGGATAATTATCTGACCTAGATTAAATCATGAATAATTATGAATGAGAAAGTTACAGGCGCATAAATATTATACCCCCCAAAAAATGCTAACCTGCCCCTGTTATAGGTAATGGTAAGAAGTTAGCATGTCTTGCTGAAACTGAAATCAGACTGCACATGTAGTTATCAGGCCAGTTTAACTGTATGGAATAGCTAGATAAGCAATACCCATTGCATGTATTATAAATTAGTAACATGGCAGTTTCCCAAAGTTTGGTGTTGACTAGCTAGCTAACTATGCTTTGTGGAAGAATGTAGGATATATTGACAACATTGAGGTGTGGTGCACGATCAGTCCATACAGCCAGTCTTGCTGACTTGTAGCAGCTGGTGGCTAGTTGGCTAGTTAACTGGCTATAATAGCAGGCAAGAACGTTCGTTCGTTTATTTGTGCTTATGTGTTTGTACTCGATTACACGCAAGTGTCAAGGTCAGCAGTTTACACAGATGACTTCAGCCATATGAAAGACCTTCCATAGAAAATATAGTTTCCTTTGCTTTTAGCTTGCCTCTCATCTGGCTTGTGTAAACTAGCTACAGCCAGCTGTTAGCCGGCTACTGGTGCTTTTGCGTGACAACCCAAGTGCTTTGGGACCGGTTTTAGAACTCTTGATAATTCGTCTGGAAAAGATAGCACATTGTTGGTTCTTAATGGGCACATGACAAAATTATAATTTTAATACAAACTGTTGCACCTGCAAATTTAGTCAATCCGACAAATGTGAAATCTTATTGTCACTTTTTGGAAGCTATACTCTCGTTTTAATCCGATGTGGTGGCAGAAAATTATCTGAAACTCAAATACTAACGACCCTGTAAAACATATGGTATATGGTTCTCGGTAAAGTCTGTACAGATCATAATGTGTTGTGAACGTCTGATCAAGCTGATTTGCTACATTTCATCGACATTGGTGTCATACTGGTTTAGATGTGATGGTAGAAAGCTTTAAATTAAACATTGAGCATCAACCAATCCGCGACTATCGTCACAACTATAATGTGCATATAATGAGATCCAGTTTTGTAGCATATATTCCATTATTTTCTCAGAACCTTCGTGTGGTTTGACCTAGCTGCCAGGGGGTGGCAGTGTTGTTCAGTCATCCTTTACTGCTACATTATCCCATGAATGCTTCCAAAAATGTATAGTTACAACCTAAATCATTGGATGCTGCAATCTAATATATTTTCTAAGGATTGCAAACACACTATGGGCTCTATTCTATCCACATGGCAGAAATCCAACTTTACAGCGTGATTGAAATTTAAAGGCAATGATCCTGATTTAGCAGAGACTGCATTCATTGTAGATGCTGTCAATTTAATCAGGAATTACCATTACATATCGAGGAATCTGTAACGCTTCAGCTTTACAGATTGAATAGAGCATATGTATTCAGAGTGTAAATGTTTGTCTGAGATAATGAATTTAAGTTTATCATTGATGATATAACTTTACATTGATATTTTCCTAGATATTTGTCCAGCAGTGTTTATGTTTATTAATTTGTTGACCATGGTCTTTCTATTTTTAATGTAATTATTGTGAGACTCTTGATAGCTGAGAAAGCTTATTGATGAGTGTTTGTTTATGTGAGCGTGTGTGCACATTGTCCTTCATAGTCATTCAGTTGGTAGAGCACGGTGCTTGCAAAACCAGGGTTATGGGTTCGATTCCCACAGGGGACCAGTACAAAAAAATACAAAAACTATGCAATCTGGATAACAGCGTCTGCTAAATGACAAAAATGTCAAATTGCCAATTGATTGAGGATATATCAGGTAGGTTATTTCAGGTGATGTACATCATTTAGCCAGCCCCACACTTTGCATTACATTTCCTTTTAGTGGGGAGACCTGGCCATTGACCACATGCTGAGGGAACACTGTCACAGGCCTGTCATGGTTTTAGTTTCACCTGTCGTCAAGGCGGCCATTCCTTAACACGGGTTTCCCTGGAGACAAGCCATAGTACCCCACTCACGGCCCTGTGAAGTTGGCACCTCATAAAAATAAATAATCAATGAATTTATCCTCAAGAGTTTACACTGGGTTGTGCTGTAAAATTAATCTAGTACTAGTATGGGTTCTTTGATACTCTTTTTACAATAACTGAAGTGCCAAATGCCAGTATAAATGAATGGTGCTAAATCTACTGTTATTCATTGATTCTTCAGATAACTCCCTCTCACTCCTTCACCACCACCTCCCTGGGTCTTAACCCTCTGTTGGGCCCTGCCACACTTGAAGAAAGTGCCCTGTCTAATCTGGGGGAGCAGTCCTTGAGCCTGCAAAAGGCGCGGGAGCGGCGCTTTGCTGGATGCCCTCCTACTGAGCCAGTCAGTCAGCCCAGCTACATGCAGCCATGTGGGCAAGGCCTGCCACAGAGGGGTGGGTGGAGGGGGCCACAGGGGTGTGTGTGTGTCATACTGTACACTCTGGAGGCGTGAGTGTGCATGCATGTGTCCATGTTGGCATCGTGTTGATGCTGAGCCTAAGAGCTTGTTGGTGGGGATGCTGCTTGCCTCCCCTGTGGAGGCTCTTGGTTCTTGGCCTACTTTGGGAGAGGTGAATTGAGGGCGGCTCAAGTCTAGGGGTAAGGGGATTAAGTCCAAACGCGCTCCTCTCCAGTTTGGGATTCTGCCCCGATGCCAGACACTTAAAGTCTGCCAGAGATTAAGATAAAGAGAGAAATAAGACCTGCGTGTGTTGTGGTGCCAGTGGGGAGATGTTTTCTAAAAGAAAGAGGGAGTAAAAAAAAGAAAGATATAGAGGGTAACATGATCTAATATTTAAACTCTGCATTGTTGACCTATTTTACATCAGGCACGCGTCCCATCTTAAGTTACTGTGTTTACAATAGGTAAGATAAAATAAAGGATAAGCTGTTCTTTTGTCTTGTATGGGTGGATAATCTGTGATTTATTCACTGGTTTAATTAGGAAATGGCTTGGATTCCCCTTCGGCCGCCATTCTCCCTTGGTCTGGGAGTATCTCCTATATGGTACTCGCAGTAGGGGGTACAGTGCTAACTGTGCAAGGGGCATCCAAAGAGACATCTTCAGCTGTCTGATAGGATAGTCCTACAAGGGTCAAGCCTCTGATAGGATGGTGATGGTCATACCAGATGCCACAAGCCTCTAACGGTTATTCTGGAGTAGCTAGCCCTGTTAGTCTGCTTTACGAATGATAGAACACTAAACTTTGTCCATTATGCATCTTAAATCTTAAACACCTGCAAATATCAGTTTCCTTGATGGGTGAATGGTGACACTTAGCTAAGTAAATGCTAACTAGAGAGCAGTATCATCAGAGCTCAGAGATGCTATCCAGCATTATGTGTATTATTTCTTCCTTAGCATGTTGACAAAAGCCCATGTAGGGACGGACACCTTCATAAAAGCCTGTCTATCGATGGATGTTAGCATATAGTACATATATCAAACGTCGAGGTTGGGCAAAGAACTGGGACAGAGCCGTGGCAGCAATGGCCCCCAAGGACCAGGAGTCTGCCCATCCCTTTGTCTGGGGGTCCCTCCACCACCCCAACCCCTCCAACCCCTCCACCCTGCCTTCTGGAGGCTCCTGGGCTGGGCTGGGCAAGGGGCTGCGGCTGCTCTGTCCCGCTCCTCCAAGAAAGTGGGTCACGAGTCTGAGACTATGGGATTACTGTCCGGGAGTAGTGTGTCGTCCGTCGGGTGTCTCTTATCTGTGTTTTTTAAATCCCCATCCTCTCTGTCAGACACACACTCTTGCATGCCGCAGACTACCACAACTGCCCCCCTCCCTCCCTCCCTCCACAACCATCCTGATTTTGCTTAGCATGTTTTGGTTAGTCTGTTTGGGTTAGTCTGTTTGTGCCGTTAGGGTAACTTCCTTCTCCAGACCTCTTGATGCGTACCATAGTAAGGAAGGTGGATAAACATAGTCCAATTAACACTAAAATAGAATTTAGAGGAGGTTCAAGGAAAGAGGAAAAAGTATAAATGTCAACCACACTAAGACAACTAGCTTTTTTAGCCCAGGCTCTGATGTGTGATTTTTCAGAGTGTTCCAATGAATTGATTTCTAATTTACCGAATCAAGACCAGCTCAGCAATAATGACATCTAACAGTGACACCATGATAAATGTGGGCTTTTAAATACCTGACCCCTCTGATTCTTGCGGCAGGCCATTTGTCCAGCTTGCTCTGACACCGAGTATGATTCATCAGCAAATAAATTACTAATAATAAATACATTAATTTTGGAGTGAAATGATTACATCCATCAATACAGGAGAGGAGCCTCGCCCTGCTCTGTGATGAGACTGCTGATGGTCAGAGAGCGAGGGTGAAAGATAGAGAGATGGAAGCAACAAAAGGAAAAGAGAATGAGAGAAAGGGAAAATTAAAAAGTGACAGAAGTCAAGCAGATTGGGGAAAAGACCAAAAGAAAGAGACGAAACAAGGAGAAAGAGTTTTTATCGATGAAAGAGGCTAAAAAACAAGCAAGAGGTGTGAGCACATGAAGAGGCTTTGTATTTGGGAATGGGAGCCCTGTAATTCTGGAGACCGAGAGCTATAACTCATCGCCCTCATCTCATCTTTGGACAAGCAGAAAGGAGTAGGGAGTCTCATCTCACCTCTCTAACTGCGGGGGGGATGAGCAGGACGGAACAGAGATTTCAATTAGAATCCAATTAAGAGCCACCAGTGGCACTGATGGCCTGCTGAAGTGTCCCTGAGCAAAGGCACAACCTTGAGTGTCTCTCCTCTCCTGTCTCTCCTCAATTACAATAGGAAGTCATAACTCTCAGTTATCCAGGTGTTTGTTTATGAGTTATAGGTTATGGGGGGGTTATAATCACCTGGAAAAGACAAGTGATGACTTTGACCAACAATTGTTTATGCAACAATTAAATATTGCACACCCCTTGACCCTCAGATAACATCTACTTCTTAATATGGAATGATTCAGGGTTGTTTTGGGTAAAATGGTTAAGGTTGGAGTGTTTTTCAATCAAGGTCCAACATCCCCGTCTTCTATCGCCCTCTCCTGTTACTTTATTCTGTCACCATTGAGTAATGCCATGAGTAATACTGGACAAAGTGGAATATAATTGGCTGTAGATTAGAAGCTACCCCTGATCTGCAATTATCTTTGCTCAGGTTAGGATGAAGGTCAGCAATTAATCCTTTGTAACTGAAGTCTTATGTACAGTTAGCCACGGAAATATGGGGGTTATGGTAAGGGTAATATTTTTTCAAATCTGATCCAAGTCCGTTATGAATTAATCTAAACGTAAATTGTCTTAAAGCTTACAGTCCCTAAACAGTCCCTGTTTCTGTCGGTCTGTTTGTCTTTCCGTCCATCTGGCTGTCTGCCCATCCGTCTGTCCATCTTTCTGCCTGTCTGTCCATCCGTCTGCGTCAGTAGTTGCCCCTCAGAAGACCCAACAACGACCACCTACAAACCAGACAGGCATGTCCTCGACAGGTCAGCATCCCCTAACCCAAGCTGGGAAGAGCCTTAACTCTGCCTTAGAGGTTTGAACCCTGACCTCATGACATTGTGTCTGCCCTGCAGGGTTGCCTGTCGTCGCACTAAAGAGACAGATATTCCCTACTGAAACAAAGCCCCACAAAACCCAAGAGTCCCCAGAAGGTCAGTCTTGGCCAGCCATGCAGAGTCGACAGAAAGAAGACAAAAAGGAAAAGTGAGCATGCGAGATTCCGAAAAGGAAGGACAGTTGTTGGTCCCTTCATTGTCTGAGTATGACACAAGTGACACATGTTGGGTTGTAAAAATGTCAGGGACTTGAGTTAAGGGCCATTGTATTGGTGTCCAGTGGTAGCGTTGGGCCTTTGTCCCCTGTGGTGTACGTCATTAGCATATCAATATTCATTTCAGAGGTTGATGTCGGGTAGAGGTGGCAGCCTCTTTAGACCCGAGCTGAGCACTCTCTCTCTCACACAGACCCTGAGGACCTGCTGTTGAGTTAAACACTTGTGGAGATCATTGATAAGACACAACGGTAGAAAGGCAATGGCAGACTCATAACGAGAGGATGAAGTCTGAATCACTTGCTCAGCTTTGTTCAATATGTGTTTGTCATTTTATTTTGTATCCATTTTCATGTTTACTTCAATACCTTTTTGTTCATGAAAAGGTTCATTATTCATTCTGGAAACATACATTTTTTTTGTAGAACAATTTATGATATGATTAGCAGTGATAATATACTATTTTCATTGTTGTTGAAGCTGTAGTTGGCATTGTTAAGGTACTGTAGTATTGACGGTTCTACAACTTTTCCCTTATATGAAAATATATCAACAATTGTTCTCTTTATCCCAAAATATTAACCAGGCAGTTAGTCCCTCCACTCCCCCCTTCATCCTGTCCCTACCCAGGGATGAGTAACAAAGGGCTCAATGGTGTCACCCGTTCCCTCCAATCCTTCTCCTCCACTCTCCCCCTCTCTGGCCGGCTGACCCCCTGACTGACAGTAGCTAGGGGACAGTTAGCGTAGTGGTGTGGGCCGGCCGGAGTGAGCGAGGCGGTTACTCTGACGGCCAAGCGGAAAAGCGGTTGGACAGTTTCGCCAGCTGCTGGGGGAGACATGACTGTTGCCGGCCAGTGAAACCTGACAGATGGAGGCATTTCAGAACAATGAGAGCTGTTTGATTTGGTTAAAGCTAGGGGTTTCTAGCACCCATTTGCTACTATGCTAACTTATTGTAGATTGTGATAGAATCTGTTATGATCATTTTCTGTCTAGTTATTAAGTGTTATGCTGACTGACTGTGACACCATGATGTAACATTTTCACCATTAAGATTTGAGCAGTTTTTGGCTTGACACTGGTTTAGCATTTCCAGATATTTAGGAAGGTAATGTCCTTAAGCCTAAAATCCTCTGTCCTAAGTTAACCCCTTCACAGCCTAAATTAACCCCTTCCCAGCCAACCCTGGGTCACCGCTCTTATCAGACAACAGCAGCAGTTTCAGACCAGTCTAGATCTGGATGCTTTTCGTGAGCCTCCCCATGTCATCCCAACACTACAACAAAAACTATAGTCCATCATATATCACGTCAGTGTTGTTTCTCTTCCTTCCTTCCAGCAGTCTATGAGACCAAAGCCCTTTATACGCCTATGAGCACCAGTCATCTTTCTATTCCCTCTCTTTCTGTGAAGCCCCGACGCCTCATACACCAGGCTCAACAGGCTGAGTGTCCTGGGACCACTAAGGGCTCGGAGTAACCAAGCCAGGGTAATGAGGCGTGTGATTGGTGCCCTCCCTCCCGCACAAGGTCAGTCATTGGAGGACATGATTGATCACGACAGGCACACAATGGAGACCTGGTGTCAGAGGGGTGGCATGGGTGCGCCGAGCCAAGCGGCGGGGGTGAGCTCCCCCAAACTCAGCTGTGCATGGGCAGTTATACAAATGCAGCATTTGCACGCATATTCAAATACACTAACATGCATGAGAGGACACACTTGTAAATATGTGGTGATGGACACACACATGGGCAGAGAACGCATTGATGCATACTGGCCTACACATACACAAACTTACACACACAAACACAAATTCCTTGCTTCCAGTTTAGATACACTGAGTTGACGTTTCCAATGAGTTTTATGTGACTTCCTGATTTTACAACTTCAACCTGCTCAGATGGGAACATTTCTTCACAGAACTTTTGCCTCTGTAGGTAATGGATGCTGTGACATCACAGAAAGCCCTTTCTTGGCTAAAAAGCGCCAACCTGGCAACATGGAGAGAGGCCAATATTCTCCCATATGGGAAGCAGGATGCATGGCAATACATTATACTGTCTCCCTAGAAGGTTTTGCAGCTGTGAAATGGACTATCTTTTCCACTGATGATTCACTCTATAGTTTGACATCAGGCGTTTAGTGACGCTGTGTGTGTGGACCCGGCTGCCAATATAGCTCTGTTAAACTGACTCACAAAATACACTTGCTGGACCTGAAAAAATATTTAGAGCTAAACTTTTTCTGCTGATACCAGCAAGGTTCTTTTTACTCTCTAGCTGCATCTACAAGATTTACATGTGGAGCTCTTGTGGTAATAGTAATCATTGCAAAGTCAAGAGCATGAATGTTGTGTTATGTTAACATTTATTCATGTTTTTTAACATGTTTGTGCCTTTGCAAGTCCAGTTGGCTGAATGTGACATTTTCCCCATCACTTAGACTTTGTTACTATACTGTATATTGCATTATATATCAAGTTTGAGTGAGCCAAAAATAAAATATTACCATGCCTTAATATGCCAGTTGCATATCCAAAGAAGTTCACTGCTTGGTACTGACAGGGTGAGAAAGGAAGATGGCAGAATGTATTCAACTTTTCTCCCTGCTCAAGTTATTCACGCAAGCAATATTTAGCAACACACATAAGCTACATTAATGCGAACTCTGCTAAACCAATTAGCTCTACTGTACTCGAGGGTGATACAGAGGATTGATCTGTTTGGGAAACATCACAAAAACACTGAGATGGGAGATGAGAGAGTGCTTTAAGAGACTCACCTTTCAGAAGAAGGGCATGTGTCATGTCCCCATATCGTCCATGTATTCTCCGACAGAAAGCGAGGCCAGACCTTTAGGCTTTGAGGGGTGTAAACGCTGGAGCCTTTTGTGGAGAACCCTTCAAATCTGATTGTGGACACTCTCTCAAGTGGGCCCCAGGTGCATTAACACTTTACCAATCTCCTGTAATGATGCTTCCCAGTGCACAGAGAGTGGTAGAATAAAAGCCTCAGCCTTTTTAAGCTGGTCCCTTTTATGAAATCACGTCTGGGGCTTTATGTCCAAGGAAGATCTCCAAGACCAAGACTGCTGGCAATGTTTTTCTACTTTTACAACAGAAAACTATAGAGTGGTCTAACACTATATGCAACCTTACAGAAATAAAGAGTGGATCGTGGTTATACTGTACACACTGCACAAAGACTATGATTAAAATATATTTTCATGATTATGAAAACTAGAACCTTTGTTATTATTATTATTATTGTTGCTGTTACTTTTTTATTATTTGTATTATTACATTGTTATATTCATCAGCAGCAGCATCATTCAGCAGGCTACATAGTACTCTTCTGTTTATGCATACTTCCCTTCAGCAGCGATGCATTGCTACAAAGACCTTGGTCGGGATATAGTCCTTGGATGAGCAGTGTCAGAAATAGGGTATGGTTTTATCCTGGTTTTATACAGCCGATTATTGCTTCATTCGAACTTCACATTTGACCCCACCGTAGGCCTAGTGGAAAATCCCAGGGGAAAACACATTCAAGTATCTAACAGGCAGGCAGAGAAAAAGAGAAGAAAAACAGTCTGTATGGCATAAAGGTTCCTTTCTTTTGTTATGCTGTTTTCCTATAAGTTCCTTTGAGGCAACGTTATATATAGGATCCTAGTTAGTGTATGGCTCCTTCCAGATTCACTGGCGTGTTTCCTTAATCTACATAAAGAGGTCAGGCTGATTTGTTGACTGGGGATTACTGTAGAACACAAAAACCTGTTCCATTCATCCATTAACCTATAGAGAAATGGATATATATTTACAGCCAGGCTTATAGGATGGATGGATGGATGGATGGATGGATGGATGGATGGATGGATGGATGGATGGATGATAGATAGATAGATAGATAGATAGATAGATAGATAGATAGATAGATAGATAGATAGATAGATAGATAGATAGATAGATAGATAGATAGATAGATAGATAGATAGATAGATAGATAGATAGATAGATAGATACAGTGCCTTGCGAAAGTATTCGGCCCCCTTGAACTTTGCGACCTTTTGCCACATTTCAGGCTTCAAACATAAAGATATAAAACTGTATTTTTTTGTGAAGAATCAACAACAAGTGGGACATAATCATGAAGTGGAACGACATTTATTGGATATTTGAAACTTTTTTAACAAATCAAAAACAGAAAAATTGGGCGTGCAAAATTATTCAGCCCCCTTAAGTTAATACTTTGTAGCGCCACTTTTTGCTGCGATTACAGCTGTAAGTCGTTTGGGGTATGTCTCTATCAGTTTTGCACATCGAGAGACTGACATTTTTTCCCATTCCTCCTTGCAAAACAGCTCGAGCTCAGTGAGGTTGGATGGAGAGCATTTGTGAACAGCATTTTTCAGTTCTTTCCACAGATTCTCGATTGGATTCAGGTCTGGACTTTGACTTGGCCATTCTAACACCTGGATATGTTTATTTTTGAACCATTCCATTGTAGATTTTGCTTTATGTTTTGGATCATTGTCTTGTTGGAAGACAAATCTCCGTCCCAGTCTCAGGTCTTTTGCAGACTCCATCAGGTTTTCTTCCAGAATGGTCCTGTATTTGGCTCCATCCATCTTCCCATCAATTTTAACCATCTTCCCTGTCCCTGCTGAAGAAAAGCAGGCCCAAACCATGATGCTGCCAACACCATGTTTGACAGTGGGGATGGTGTGTTCAGCTGTGTTGCTTTTACGCCAAACATAACGTTTTGCATTGTTGCCAAAAAGTTCAATTTTGGTTTCATCTGACCAGAGCACCTTCTTCCACATGTTTGGTGTGTCTCCCAGGTGGCTTGTGGCAAACTTTAAACAACACTTTTTATGGATATCTTTAAGAAATGGCTTTCTTCTTGCCACTCTTCCATAAAGGCCAGATTTGTGCAATATACGACTGATTGTTGTCCTATGGACAGAGTCTCCCACCTCAGCTGTAGATCTCTGCAGTTCATCCAGAGTGATCATAGGCCTCTTGGCTGCATCTCTGATCAGTCTTCTCCTTGTATGAGCTGAAAGTTTAGAGGGACGGCCAGGTCTTGGTAGATTTGCAGTGGTCTGATACTCCTTCCATTTCAATATTATCGCTTGCACAGTGCTCCTTGGGATGTTTAAAGCTTGGGAAATATTTTTGTATCCAAATCCGGCTTTAAACTTCTTCACAACAGTATCTCGGACCTGCCTGGTGTGTTCCTTGTTCTTCATGATGCTCTCCGCGCTTTTAACGGACCTCTGAGACTGTCACAGTGCAGGTGCATTTATACGGAGACTTGATTACACACAGGTGGATTGTAGTTATCATCATTAGTCATTTAGGTCAACATTGGATCATTCAGAGATCCTCACTGAACTTCTGGAGAGAGTTTGCTGCACTGAAAGTAAAGGGGCTGAATAATTTTGCACGCCCAATTTTTCAGTTTTTGATTTGTTAAAAAAGTTTGAAATATCCAATAAATGTCGTTCCACTTCATGATTGTGTCCCACTTGTTGTTGATTCTTCACAAAAAAATACAGTTTTATATCTTTATGTTTGAAGCCTGAAATGTGGCAAAAGGTCGCAAAGTTCAAGGGGGCCGAATACTTTCGCAAGGCACTGTAGATAGATAGATAGATAGATAGATAGATAGATAGATAGATAGATAGATAGATAGATAGATAGATAGATAGATAGATAGATAGATAGATAGATAGATAGATAGATAGATAGATAGATAGATAGATAGATAGATAGATAGATAGATAGATAGATAGATAGATAGATAGATAGATAGACATTATGATATTGGGTGAAAGGGAGGCTTAGAATATTATGTGATGTATTTAAGTTTATAATTGTCCTGTAGAAGAAATAATGAATGAAGTAATGATGTAATTGGCTCAGATCTACTGGTGAGTAAGCCTGCTATGCAGCTGAAATCAAATCAAAGCTGTAGGATGACGTCATCACTTTGTCAGATTAACTGTTACAGTGAGTCTGAGAAAGAAAAAGAATCATGAAATTATCTCATGGACTTGGGAGGACGAGTTGGACGGAAAAGGACCCTGGGCAGAGCCAGGGGAATATCGCCGCCCCAAAGCAGAGCTGGAGGCAGCGAAAGCAGAGAGGCGGCATTACGAGGAGCAGGAGAGGCAGCGATGACAGGATTTCGGGACATGGGAGCAGAATCTGGACTACACAACTTGGGAAGAGATAGACAGGTGGGCGGTCGACCCAGGGAGAGTGCCGGAGCCCGCCTGGGATTCAATGGAGCAGTGCGAGGAAGGTTACAGGAGAATGAGGTTGGCGAAGCGAGCACGGCGGCGCGGTAGGAAGCCCGAGAGTCAGCCCCAAAAATGTCTTGAGGCGGGCACACAGGAAGTATGGCGAAGCCAGGTAGGAGACCTGTGCCAACTTCATGTGCTTACCAGAGAGCGAGAGAGACCGGGCAGGCACCATGTTATGCTGTGGAGCGCACGGTGTCTCCAGTGCGGGTGCATAGCCCGGTGCGGTACATACCAGCTCCTCTTATCGGCCGGGCTAGAGTGGGCATCGAGCCAGGTAAGGTTGGGCAGGCTCGGTGCTCAAGAGCTCCAGTGCACCTGCACGGTCCGGTCTATCCAGTGCCACCTACACGCACCAGCCCTCCGGTGGCAGCCCCCCGTACCAGGCTTCCTATGCATGTCCAGAGCCCAGTACTCCCCGTTTCTCCCCCCCGCACTTGCCCTGAGGTGCGTGTCCTCGGCCCAGTACCACCAGTGCCGGCACCACGCATCAGGCCTATAGTGCGTCTCGCCTGTCCAGCGCTGCTAGAGCCTTCCTCCTCTCCAGCGCAGCCGGAGTCTCCCGCCTGTCCGGCGCTGCCAGAGCTCCCGCCCCTCAGTCCAGAGGCGCCAGAGCCTCTCAGTCCAGAGGCGCCAGAGCTCCTCAGTCCAGTGCTGCCAGAGCCTTCCTCTCCAGCGTTGCCGGAGCTGCCCGTCTGCCCAGCGCCGCCTGAGCTTCCCATCTGTCCAGAGCTGCTAGAGTCTCCCATCTGTCCAGAGCCGCTAGAGTCTCCCATCTGTCCAGAGCCGCTAGAGTCTCCCGTCTGTCCAGAGCCGCTAGAGCCGCCACTGTCACGTTCTGACCATCGTTCTTGTGTGTTTTCCTTGATTTAGTGTTGGTCAGGACGTGAGCTGGGTGGGCGTTCTATGCTGTGTGTCTGGTTTGTCTATTTCTATGTTTGGCCTGATATGGTTCTCAATCAGAGGCAGGTGTTAGTCATTGTCTCTGATTGGGAACCATATTTAGGTAGCCTGTTTTGTGTTGGGTTTTGTGGGTGGTTGTCTCCTGTCAGTGTTTGTACCACACGGGACTGTTTCGGGTTTTCATGTTTCTTGTTTTGTAGTTTATTCATGTATAGTTTCGTTATTCAAGAACCATGAATTATAACCACGCTGCGTTTTGGTCCACTTCTCTTTCACCAGAAGAAAACCGTTACAACAACTCCTAAAAACACAAATGTAGACCTGTAGGCTATATTACAATCAGATTGCAACGAAATGCCCTTGCCAAAACATCTAAATTTGCTAACAAGTGTTCGAATACCATTGGCGTCTTCTTCAGGTCATACAGTAAATAAGGAAAATGCATGCTGGTAGCTCACCACAGATAGTATGGCCAATCTGAATAAAAACACAACAGCAAAATGGAACAATGACGCTCCGTCCACTTGTCTCTGTTGTTAGGCTACGGTATTTTCTTGGCCGAACAAAAGAGGGGCAAGAGAATGAAAACTCATGACAACAATGTATCGAAGAATCGCCCATTGCCCTATTTTGCAGGATGAAAGGGCACGTGTACCTCTAGATCAGGGGTGTCAAAGTCAAATGGACGGAGGGCCAAATAAAAAAATCAGCTACAAGACGAGGGCCGGACTGTTCGAATGTTCATTGAAAAATTTTTAAATGACGCATATAGTCTAGTGAACCTAATTGAACCTACTGAAAACCTAACAAATATATTACAATATGATCAGATAAATAAAGCAATATTTTCTTATGGCTCTGTCAGTAATCTTTAATTTTCAACAGACACAAAAGACAAATTTCCTTTATATAAATATCCCCATAACATGAACATTAAATGAAAGAAACCGGTATTCAAGGCACCATCAGTAGACTATATTTTCTATTTTAGCAAAAGTGGGCTAAATTTACTTCAAAGAAAAAACAATAATAGCAATTTTCTATCATCCACTCAACTGAAATATTTTTAAAATATAATTGGATTGAAATACAAAAAAATAAAGTGCAAAAATCTATTAATCAAAAACAACACTTTGTTTAAGGAGAAGTAACATGCAGTGAAAACAAATATTAAATTTTAACTTTTAAACTTGAACTGAGTAAAAACTCTAAATATGTGATTGCACAGTAATGTTCACTTGTTTGAGGTTGAGGGTGATACTTGGTGGTGTCCCATCTTTTCCACAAGTTCATCAATGTTCGGGGTAAGGCTCTGAGCTGAAGAAATCCTCAGAATTGAGTGGAGGTGTTCAGCAGTAAGTCGACTTCTGTGTGATGTTTTGTTCAGGTTCATCAAAGAAAACAGTTGTTCACACAGGTATGTGCTGCCAAACATAGACAACGTTTGAGCAGCCTGGATGCGCAGCTGGGGCATTGTGCCGGGGAGGAAACGGGCGAACTCCGCAGCACCCACTGCCGCATATTTTGCCCTCAGTGCATCATTGCATTGGAGGTCAATCAACTCCATTTGGAGGTTTGGTGGTGAGCTTTCCACGTCAACAGCAAATGGGTTACCGAGCAGTTCCAACCTGCTTTTTTGTGCTTCAAAGTCAGCAAATCGGCGTCGAAAGTCAGCGGCAAGCATACCTATTTTATCAGCCAACTGTGTGCTCGGGAACGCACTGGTAGAGAGCTTCTCTTTCATGGTCTGGCAGCTGGGAAAGTGGCTCAAATTTTCTTTCCGCATCTGCGTCTCCCACAGAGTCAGTTTGGTTTTAAATGCCTTCACTGTACTGTACATATCAGAGATGACACGATCCCGACCCTGCAGCTGCAAGTTTATTGCATTCAGATGACTCGTAATGTCACACAGAAAAGCCATTTCACACAGAAACATTTCGTCTCGGAGTTGTGTTGTGTCTTTCCCTTTGCTGTCCAAGAACAGACAAATCTCCTCACGAAGCTCGAAACATATTTGAAGCACCTTTCCCTGGCTTAGCCATCGCACCTCTGTGTGATAAGGCAAATCACCATGCTCCGTTTCTAACTCCGTCAGAAATGCCTTGAACTGGCGGTGATTCAAACCTTTGGCTCTGATAAAGTTAACTGTGCGCGTGATGATGCTCATTACATGCTCCATTTTCAAGGCTTTACCGCACAACGCTTCCTGGTGTATGATACAATGATAAGCTGTCAGCTCACCTGTCGCGTTTTCCTCTTGCATCTTTTCCCGTATCTTCGCCACCAGTCCGCTCCTGTGTCCACACATCGCAGGTGCTCCGTCGGTTGTCAAACCCACGAGTTTTTCCCAAGGCAGCTCCATCTCATTTACACATCTTGACACCTCTTCATACAAATCATGCCCCGTAGTTGTGCCATGCATAGGACGTAAAGCCAAAAACTCCTCTGTCACGCTTAGGTTGGAGTCCACTCCGCGGATGAAAATTGACAACTGGGCAATGTCAGAAATGTCGGTGCTCTCATCCACAGCCAAGGAATATGCAATAAAATCTTTTCCCTTTTTCACAAGCTGCTCTTTTAGATTGATGGACAACTGGTCTACTCTCTCGGCAATGGTGTTTCTGCTCAGACTCACATTTAAAAAGAGTTGCCTTTTTTCTGGGCAAACTTCGTCACAAACTTTAATCATGCAGTTTTTGATGAAATCCCCCTCCGTAAATGGCCGGGCTGATTTAGCGATCTCTTCTGCCAAAATAAAACTGGCCTTTTGTAGCCTTTGTTCCATGTCCATATTCTTGTTTTTGTTCGCGTGTTTCGTTTCATAATGTCGTCTCAGATTATACTCTTTCAGTACCGCCACACTTTCTCCACACAGAAGACACACAGGTTTTCCAGCTACCTTCGTGAACATATACTCCGACTCCCACCTTGTTTGAAACCCCCGGTTCTCAGTATCCACCTTCCGTTTTGCCATTTTTGATGGGTATCTGAAAGTTAATTTTACTGTGATGCTGACGACTGCTGTGCCAATAAATATTGAAATGAAGCAGCCTACTGCTCGGTGCGTCACCTTTGCATTGTGGGAAATGTAGTATTGGTGCGTGTAAAAGATCTGCGGGCTGCCGGCTTGCTGCGGGCCGGTTCTAATAATAAATCAAGATCATCCCAGGGGCCGTAAAAAACCTTCTTGCGGGCCGGATGTGGCCCGCGGGCCTTGACTCTGACATATGTGCTCTAGATGGATAAGGAGCGAAGGGAGGAGAAGGGGGGGTGTTGAACAGCGGAGTGTGCGTGTGGGAGGGGGGGCATACACTACACAAGCCTTCGGCCTCGCTCACATACAGAAACTCCCCTTTTCAGCACCGTGGACAGTGCATATTTTTCCACGCGCGACGCTCGGCATCTCGACTCGAGCTGTACTTTTGTTTTTCTAAAAACGAACACTTGTCCAATCGTGAGGTCAGCTGACACTGGTAATGGCCACCTACCCCACCCCTCTCTCTACCTCCTGTCGACCAACACACGGACTCAACCAGCAAGTTGCTGCATTTTTAAGTTTCCTTGCACGGGGACCGACGAAGAGAGAGACAAGGTCGACAGGCATATACTACTTTAGCCTCTTAGAAAAATGTACTTTTATAAACGTCAATCGCGTTATTTTTGTGACTCTCAAAGGATAAAGAAATAGGATCTTGCGTTTTTGTTTTTATTTTTTCCTAATAAGCTCCTATCATTAAGCTCAGCAGTCGCCCTTCTTGCTTTCCTTTCCTCGGTATATCTCACTCAACCGCCCATTGACTTTATGTTTATCTGAGCTGAAAAGCATCACTGCTCAGAATGTTGCTAGAACATCCTGGATCGAGTTGTCAAAATCCTGGGAATTTCTCCCGATACAGCGCAGGTCAAGGTAAGCAGTCCGCTTTCTTGTTTGGAGTATTTTGCACTTATGATCGAGCTTTTATACAACTTCATGTGGAAATGTAGGCTACTGGCGTGTCTATTTGACGCGGTTTAGTCACCTGTGATCTGTTAATGGGTTTCAATTAGCTACGAAATATCTAGTTAGCCTCCACAACAAATCAGCACAGCGGGGGCTCCGCCTGCAGCTCAAAGTTTTACTGACAGGATCCAAACAGGCATGAAATAGCCCATTGTATTTCACAGCACACCCTATCATCAGCAGTTAAACAGTTTAACAAAACACTATTAGGCCTATATGCTGAAAGAAGTGTTACAGGCGAGTGCTTTCCCTTTCGAGACGCGAGAAGTTGTGAAAATAGATACATTTCTAGGCTACACACATCGAATGGATTTCATCATATTGGCGCATGGCAATGTGTTCAGTATCCATTTTAACAACATTTCACTGGGTATTTATACACTTTCGAGGTTGGATATTAAATATTTTGTTTCCGTTTCCCTGCCAGCGGGAGACGTTATGAACACGTAATGAGCTGTATTGTTGGGAATCATATCAACAGATGTTATGCGCGTGCTGTCATTGTACACCATCGCTCATTGCTGTCACTGGAGACCACCAGAGCGCTTTTGCAATGCCTGTGTAACGCGACAATGCAACAGCCCGGCTGCACACAGGCCGCCCCTTGCCCTCCCTAGTCGTCAGCCTGGGCAAAATGCTCAACAAGTATCAGGTTCCCTTCGACAGGTGCGGTACCTACTTTCTGTTTGTAAATTAGGAATAAAATAAAGGAGGTGTATGCCACCAAATATCTTATTTTGCCGTGCGTAATGGGGGGAAACGAATAAGGCTTATGTGTGGGTTATTGCATTAACAAATCAAAATCAATAGATTGCCAATGGTTTTAGAAATAAAAGCAACAATCATGTATTTACGAAAACACTTGGCCATGACTGCTCTTTCTCACGGACTATTTTGTTGATCGTAGAGCATCGCTCATGCTACGCAATTACTGTCAAAAGTGAGCGATCAATAGGAGATACAAAATATTATAAAGCTGACAAGTAAGGGGGAGCACTGAAGCATCCCACACCTTTCACCAACTGTGTTTCATATACTCTGAAAATACAGGCAAATGGGGCATTGATTTTAGATTCATCAGGGGTCCACGCGGCCATGGCACTAGTCGTGATTTCCCAAGGCGCCCTTTTGCGGCTGAGATCAGTGTCAATAAAATGCATCCGAGTGTTGCTTCGATCAACATGTTATTGAACGGCCAATCTCTTCCCTAAGTAAACAGCTGTCTTAGTGAAGTCAGAATAGGCTATAGGCCTAAGATATGGTGTGTGTGTATGTGTGTGTGTGTGTGTGTGTGTGTGCGTGCGTGCGTGCGTGTCATTCGCCAGCCAGGTTTATATTCTTGTTAACGACGTGATGGAAATGGTAGATGTGGCTTTTTTTTTAAACAAATTGTATTGTTATTGTATTGTTATCTACCGTGAGCCCATCAATACGATGACATTTTGGGAAGATTTTCTCTTTTTTGCTTTTGAGTTGATAAGATACCATGCGTGGGATGGTTGATATAATATCAGAAACAACCCAAATATAAAATATTACTTCTAATTAAATTAAACCAATAAAATATAATTGTCACACTCTGACCCTTATTTGCGTTGTTTGTTTCTATGTTTTGTTTGGTCAGGGTGGGTATTCTATGTTGCATGAGTAGGCATGTCTAGTTAGAAACAGACTATGTGTTTTGGCCTGATATGGTTCTGATTGGGAACCATATTTAGGTAGCCTGTTTTGTATTGTGGTTCGTGGGTTATTATGGGTTATGTTATGTTGCTTGTTAGCACTCAGTTTCTTTAGCGGGCACGGTCGTCTTGTTAGTTTGTTTGTTTTGTTTTAGTGTACTTCGTGATTTTTCGTCCGTTCATTAAAGTATGCATTCACAACACGCTGCGCTTTGGTCTCCTCAATACGACGATCGTGACAATAACATTAACTTTGGTAAAGGAATATTTTCCTCTGATCCAGATTTTTCAATTGAAAAGTGTACCGTTTAATCCCGTTATTATAAGAAGAAATGGGGATCATATTATGCTCCAATGTAGGCTAATAATAGGTTTATGAGACATATGCCTCCAAATATTCGATTAAATGAGAGGATAAGCAAAGAAAACACATTTACATTGATAGAAAAATGCAATTATATCCAATATAAAACTTTTGTCTTTAATATGATGCAATTACTGCAGGCTAAAGCTGTAGGCTAGTAAAAACGTATTTCAGTGTGTCAATATTTTACTAAATAGTGGTCAAGTAGCCTGAAATGTCGTTATATTTATGTGCATTTTAGAAAGGGTAAAAAACGAATGAAACATATTGAAAACTATACTGCTATTAGGCCTACATTATGTTTAGGATGGAATGCTGTACAAATATTAGAGTTGCATTCTGTCTTGTCAACTACACATCAACTACAGAAATTCAATAATCAAGGCCAAAATGAATTTTATAATAGGCTACCTACTTTGAAAATATGTATAGGCCTATTTGATTATTTGGTCTCAAAGCAGACCTCGTTTTGCGTATCTATTACAGACAACTATCTGTAATGGTACATACGTAGGCCTAATGTCACTTTGAACAGAACAGTTTCATGGCTAAATCAATAAAAAAATATGTGCCAGGCTCCATTTTCGTTTGCATTTGATCATTTGTGTAGCCTGCCCTACTATATGGCCATGATTTGATTTGAAACAGGCCTACACACGGTCTTAGAGAAAAGTGCGTAAATGGCTTTGCAAAGTTCCAATTAAAGCCTCTTAGACCTACTACTCGTGCTGTGAAAATGTATGTTCATAAGATCATGCAAAAAAATATATAAGTGATCCAGCTATAGCCTAATGGTCAAGTAAGAGCTTCGTGCAAGAAAATGACATTTCAAATGGCATAGCCTGTATGCACCAACTTAACACACCAACATCGTCGAAACCGTAGTCAAATGTCATCTTGTCATGAAGTTTGATTTTTTTCTTCCGACGAGTATTTGGTACCCGCACCTCTCTCCAAGTTGCTGCTAGGTGATGATCAGCTATCTCCCTGCTTTAACAGGCCAGTCGCTGGGGAAACTGCGTTGCGTAATCCTTCACAGCGGACAACACACTGTATGATAAAGCAAACTCGATCGCATGCAACCACACTGCTCGGATTTGTTTTGTATTCCTGATATACTGCATAAAATCCCAATGTGAGCGAAAGGCCTAGAACACATAAATACATTCGTTTTTCGTTATCGTGTGAGGACATCATGAGCAATGGATGGACATAATGAACGGAATTCTCCAAAAGGAGCACCGAATAACACGGAGATTCTGCTTGCCTTGCTGGCGCAGAGCGAATAACTACTGAGGTATTCAACAGGGCACCACATGTGATTCCATCCCATTGGGCACATACTGGTTGATTCAACGTTGTTTTCACGTCATTTCAATTAAATGACGTTGAACCAGGGTGGAATAGACGTTGAATTGACGTCTGTGCTCAGTGGGATTTGTGTTAAATCGAATCTGCCTTTGGTTTGCACATTACAATAGTTAGGGCTAGATATTTAATCAATCATGTGTTGTCGCTGTTTATACAACTCAGAATAAGGGATGTTGTTTTATTTCGTTCCAACACCTTCATGTATAGCACAAGCTTATTTCTATAACGCGTACGGTATGATGAATACAAAATATATATATCGATATACTTCCCTATTTTACATTTCTGAATATTTGTATAGTAACTGCAATTAAATGCTTATTTTTCCTACATGCATATGTCAAAAAATAACATTATTCTTGCATGCACAATTCGCTCCACACAACATCTCTTTTAGACTGGTTAGTGGTTAGCCGAAACAGTGGTTACATCCCTTTAATTTGTTTATACTTTTCGCTCCTGTCGCCTGTATTACAATGGATTAGGGCTAAATCTGTATGACGAAGGATTAAGGCTAAAAACGGTGAATCTATGAAATTACATAGGCATATGTCTTATCTTTTTGCTCCTGAACACCACAAAACAAGTTTTTACATTTGGACGCACAGTTTTAATCGGGTTGCAATTTCTCCATTCATTGCATATGTGTTAAGGATATTAAAGACCTTCTGTTGTCAAGCATCCCTCCTACTTTCTTTGTTTGCTGTAGTGCGGAGGCCTACCTGAACTTTAAAAAACGTGTCTGATATTTTACACAATATCAGAACATTATTGTCTTAAATGCTTAAAGATATGTTTGCGTTTTGGGGGGGATGGTTTAGATTGTACCAACTGTGCCTATGTATCAATCGGCCCATGTCTGCGCATTATGTGACACATATGTATACGAGGTTAACCTGTTAACGACATTTGTATAAATATTACTGCAATTTCTAGGGATTGAATTGGCTTTCATGGGCAGACATATAGGCTACAGGTTATATTATTGGTAAGCAAGACACCCTTTGATTGTTGCGTGAGACAAGGCAGCTTATTCTAGTTTTACAGAACCTATTGAATTAATAATGAATTTGATGCACCTGTTCATGACGTGGCTCCCTCGCTGTTGTGCATTGCTTGCTCTTGGCAGGAAAAAAATGGTCCATTAATTTTTCATAAATTGCCCACAAACGAACAACAGGAATGCGATTCCTTGGACGGATGAAACACGAAGTGCTTGAACTTTTGAATAAATAATAAAGCCGAGTGATAACATCTCAAAACGTATTTAAGTTGCCAGTGATGCAATTTCACTCGACAAGCGTTTGTTGATAGTTTAATAATAAGTTGCTTGTTGTGAGTTGTAATGACATTCTTTGCTGAAAGAGGGCCATTTTCATTTCATGCATTGTGTTGTCTTGACGAAGGCCATGCTTATTCCAAAAAGTTCAATGGCCTGTAAATTGTCATATTATTTTTATTTATGTTTAGTTAATTATATAAATTAGAGCTAATCCTGAACTTGATGAAGACACGAGCTGACTATTAGCTAGCTGTACGTTGGAACGATTGGTTCTCTGAGAGATATGGTTAAATGTCATATGTAAATTATGAATGATAAAGCAATCAAATTTGGCCATATGGAAGGCCGGGTTCATCATTCCTACATATCCTGCCGTGTCTTATTGCTTATAATAATTCTAGAGCAAATAGGCTTCTTGCAGCATATAGGCCTACCTAAAACAATTTCTATTAATTATGTGGCAATGTGATAATTTGCACGGTATCATCAGCATCCCTAAATGGTCAATAAAACCATGTAAATAGGCCTACTGAACACACAACGTGTAGCATTTAGCTTTGTGACTCAAGTTAAATCTGACATCAAAACACATTTCACCTGATTGTCTGCAAGTGTGCATTTTCAGCGTAATTTCATGCGTAAAACATGTTTGATGGGAAAGGCTTGGATGGTGTTTTGCTAATCGAATGCGGGAATATTGACAACATATTCAGTGTGCGAACCGTGGATCAAATTTAGCTGTGGTCTCGTTTAATTTAACGAAACCATCCTTCCCCACTCTGTGAAGCGGGCCTGCTTCTACGTGATTTGGAAACCGGATGTAAAGTAAAACCTCATGAGCAGCCTTTGGGCCAGCGTTGATTGGGCGGCTGAGCATACAGAAGGGGATTTGACCAGTGTCGCTGCAGAGGGCTTGTTTTTTTTCTTTCCTTTTTATTATCCCCAGTTATTCTTTAGTGGGAACAAATGGACCAGTGTTTTAAAGAGAGGGACCCATGCGCCTGTTGTAACCTCAAACAGAGGGATAGGAATAGAATAGCCCATGGTCGCAAGAACTAGAAGGGAAACCGGGAGAGATAGAGAGAGAGGATTAGAGAGAGAGAGTTTTCCGGGATCCACTGTCGTTTCTGGTCTGGACTTGGATCAGCGGGTTACCATGCAAAGTAAGAATGTTTGTTTCATGGCATGCACTTTTTTGGAGGAGTGATAGTAAGAGGGTACTTTTTGATGTCTTCTTCATTAACTCAACAGATCAAACCCATAATAACTCAATCAGCCAATAGGTATTCGATGCTATTCCACTGGGCACACACTGGTTGAATTAACATTGTTTTCACGTAATTTCAATTAAATTACGTTGAACCAACTGAATTTATGTCAGTGCCCAGTGAGATGGCTTTACTGGTTGGATTTCAACTGTGTGTGTCTTTTTGTATTGCTGTACATCTGGCAACCACACGTGGAAAAGGGTAACTTATGTTGCCAGGTTTCAATAATCATGGGAGGAACAAAATAACCATTGGCGTTTACTGTCATTTCTGGGTTCTGGAAAAAAATGATGGTGATGGCGATGATGACAAAAACAAATGAATGGCTGTAATTTATAGACAGCATAGTGTATTTACTTACATCTGATACTACTGAAATAATTGTGTCCCTACATTTATACATCAATAATGAGTCCACAACACCTTCGTAAACTTAAGTCCACTCATTTTGGTGATGTTTTCTCAGTTAGCACATGTGACATCGGCAATGCATTTATGCTTTTCATTCAACCGGATTATTGTATTAGGCTTACATATTTTTAATTGAATAGATAACAGTTGAAGAGTTTATTTCCAAAAACGCTATAATCACCAGTTTATCAAATGTGCGTTTTTTCATCAGAAATAATTGCTTATGGGTACCTTCATCTTCATGTATATGTAAAATAATACTGTTCTACGATGTGTTATTCATCGAGTTTAGATGTGTATGCAAATGTATTTTTTGAAAAACGATATATATCCATTGTAAAGCTGGAATGGAATGTTCGTATCCTGCATATTTGACTGTGGTATGCGGTTGTCTCACCTAGCTATCTCAAGATGAATCTACGTGCTCTGGATAATAGCATCTGCTAAATGACAAAAATGTCAAATGTAAATGTTTAACATACAGATCACATATTACTGCATTGAATTCAAAATATATATTACATATTCATGTCACAAATGTATCATTTGTACATTTCTTTGTTAAAAATGTAGTTATTTGTTACATTTGACTGTGTAAAATCTAACACTACTGCTCATTTCTCTGAGCATGAGGCGGATATATAGCATTTTGAGAGAAAAAAAAAGCATGATTATTTGTCTCTGAAATTGTTAAACCATCAAGTAATAGATTTGAAACCAAAACATGTCTGTCATTGAACAACCTCCATGCCATGATTAGATAGTGAAAAAACACACCACACCAATCTCTTTCATCATTTGTTTAAATGATAAAAGCTAATTTACCAACATTTCTGAAAATGGATATAGAGCGTTTTGTAATGAAACTCTTCAATTCTCAACTATGTGACAATATATAGGCTATCGATGAAAATACAACATATACAATAGTATAGATACTAGATCAGTGACAAAACTCTCTCATATTTGCCCTGAAATAGACTGCATTGGGATTTTCCCATTCGTTTCTATTGACTCACCCCTTTTGATGCAAATGAATACATGTGAAGTTTCAGTACTGTCAACTATAAAACAAGTAATGTAAATGTGTGCTTAACGTGGAAAAAATAGGCCAATTTAAAAATAAAAAAATGAATGTGTTTTCAATTTTGCAGCAATGTGAATAGGTCTAAGATCACGTTGTTTTCAATTAAGCAATTTAAAATAATGTAGGCCTATTGTGTGTTTCGTTGTGAGGGCATGGCATAGGCCCCTATCATTAGACTACTACGTCATTACAATTAGGTTTAGTAATTCATTACTCAGATGTAATTAATTGAATTAGAGTAATTTGTAACGGATCTCAGAATATTAAGTATAATTTATCAACAACAAAACATTGAAATTATTTTTATCGAATTAGTGTCTTTATTTAGATATTAAGTAAGTAAGTAATTAAGTAAGTAAAGTAAGTATATTCTAAATAAAATGCATTAACAAATGTCTACATTTGACAATAGTATGAATAGGCTTAGCTATGTTTGAGTCGTAAACTATTTGACCACCAAATGCTAAATTATCTCTTAAACAGTGTTTTAATTCAAGATGGATTCATGGTCATCCTGTCTTCTCCCCTTCAGAGATTCCTGTATGCGCGGGCTGTAATCAACACATCGTGGACCGCTTCATCCTCAAAGTGCTGGACCGCCATTGGCACAGCAAGTGCCTGAAATGCAGCGACTGCCAATCCCAACTAGCGGACAAGTGCTTCAGCCGGGAAGATAGAGTCTACTGCAAAGAAGACTTTTTTAAGTGGGTGCAAGAAATACGCCATGAACTATGTATTCTTTAATGAAAGACAAATTATTGAAAATATTTCAGTTGTGTAGCCTAATATTTAATGGAAACCAAGCCTAATTATTCGATAGAATCACACGGTCTGCATTCTATTTTGAGGTTGTGAATGTGATGAAACACTCACTTGTCAATGTATTGATGATAACCTTCTTATTTCCTAAAAGGAGATTTGGGACCAAATGTGCCGCGTGTCAGCAAGGTATTCCGCCGACGCAAGTGGTGAGGAGAGCGCAGGATTTCGTGTACCACCTGCACTGCTTCGCGTGCATCGTGTGCAAAAGGCAGCTCGCGACAGGTGACGAGTACTACTTGATGGAGGACAGCAGACTCGTGTGCAAGGCTGACTACGAAACCGCCAAACAGAGAGGTGAGAGGTCACGGTATACCTGAACATACCTTTATCACACCTAATTAGGGTCCCCAAGATCAGAGTGCCTAGACCTAATGCGTAATTAAGCATGTATCCACTGTCGTTGATATTTCAGCCATATCAAAGAATGTGTATATCCTACAATGCCCACATCTTCATTTATGTCTGCTAAATAACGAGAAAAATGATTTAACCTATTATCTATCACGCAGGCATCACCGAATAAGTTATGTAATGTTTTACTTATTTGATCCATTGACCTTTTATTGAGCAACTGCTTGGAGCTGTGAATTTGATCTACAAGACTATGAGGTCACCCATAAACACTTGACCCACCTGCGCTAATTGCGTCGTATCCCGCATCCCAATCGATAGGAATATGGATACAGCCTATCCAATTGCAGTGAAGAGAGAAATCGTAGTTCTTTCTGTTATGTTTTATTAGCAGACCGACAGTGACTAAGAAGATTAGATTCAGCCTCATCTGCACAACAGACTATTGAGGAGGTTTGTTTAAAAGGTGTTTAAAGCGCTGGTGACCATGTTTTGCTAAACTATCTCATAGGCTACAATAAGGCCTCCAATTTCAAGTAAAATCATTTAAATTGGCTGATGTAATGATGTCAAATGCTATGGCCAAAATTGGCATGTTTTCTACCACAAATGTATTTTTGGGAAAACAAAAGGAAGTTTACAACGAGATTTTTTTTCCCCCACCTAATTTGAAATGAATACTTTTTTAATAAAAATGCTTATTTATTGCATGCAAAATTTAGTACAACTGACCTCAGAGAATCTGTTTTAACTCAATGAAATCCAGCAAGGGTAGGCCAACATTTTCTTTGTGAGTAGTTCGTGTTACTCAAGTTTTATCTTCCCCATCTGTTTGTGTGAATTTACTGACTAAACCAACCGCTGATTTACCCATTGAGTTTTGAGTTTAGATGAGTTTTCATGGAAAACCACACACGTTTATTTGGATAATGAGAGGGCCTCGTTACTTCGGTATTTGCCCACTTGTAGGATGGTCTTGCATATGTTTTTGTTCGTAGGCTTTTTGTTTAATAGTTCGTATTTATTTGGGTTTAATTAGGCTTATTGAAAGTAATACGTCAGAAAAGGAAGTTATGAAGTTTACTTGTCTTTTCCATTGTTTTCTACAATACATTTTTATCAGTTCTGGTATGTAACTTGCACTTTTCAATGGCTGAACCTGAATATCTATAAATAGCCTATTTACCCTTGGAATCTAAGGTTAAGACTTTTAGCATAAAGTAGGCCTAATGGGGTACATTTTTGTGTAAGGTCTGGCTTACATTGTGTGTCTTTTATTTTCAGAGGCAGACTCAACAGCGAAAAGGCCACGAACGACTATCACCGCCAAACAGCTCGAGACCCTGAAAAACGCTTACAACAACTCTCCAAAACCTGCCCGCCACGTACGAGAACAGCTATCGTCAGAAACTGACCTAGATATGCGAGTTGTTCAGGTAACTATCCATTCCCCTCCACTACAGACCATTTCATTAGCGTCCTTATTTTATTATTATTTAAGGACATGCATGCGATTCCATTGAAATACTGCTTGAAATGGCCTCCCAGTGGGTTTGAATGGTTAGAATTTACGATGAGATGGATTAAAATGAAGTCCACACACTTGAAAGTCAGAACTGTAAGCGCGAGCTCGTTAACAATGCTAAGAGAGAGCTTGGCATATTGTCTGTCCGTGAAAGATCCCTACTGTGGTTGACTATGGTCATATATATTGTTTATTTGCAAGGACACTTAAAGTAGGTACGCGGAAGCCACTATCGCGCTTCATTATTCACGGAAGGGGAAATGGGGGTTAAGAGGGTTCACTTCGGCTGCATATCACTAATGAATATAGGCCTTGCCTATATGTAGGAGAGAAAAGAGGAACATTTTTACCTGGTTGAATTACATTAGGCTTTGCATGATGCGGATTGTAAACAACAAAATATGTGCTTACATTGAATGGTTCGTCAATCATAAGTGTCTCTTAAAAATAAAATACAAATGTTTTCAAATTATATCACACACGTTTACAGCTAAAATTTAGAACTTGGCCATAGTGAAATTTGAATAATTAAAATCAACTCTGGGTTAGTAGATCCCAGTGAGAAGGTAACATGCAACCTGTCTGCTCCCAGGGTTAAGGACAACTTGTAGCTGTCGCAAAGTTAATTAGCGTGATAAATCTCAGGGCATGTTGGTCCCAACATTAGTGTTCTGCCCCACTGTTTTAATCTCCCAGTTGAGTTAAAGAAGAGGCGACATGCTTCCTAGACAGTCCTTGAAAATTAATTTTGTTTTAATGTTAATGTGCTCTACCTGACCACTTAAAAGCATAGCAGTTTCACTGAAGAAAGAGTCAGGAAAAATGATGTCCGGAATGGTCCAGTAAGTAGAATGGAATTTGGCACCAGGACTGATATGTCCTATAGTCTATGAACGAAAAATGCAGTTCAAAATAAAAAACAGGTTATAAAACTGACTACTTGTGTATAGCCTACTCTTCTGTAAATGTAACACTAAATTATATATTTCTAATTTTAAGAAATCTATTTCACTCACAAGTGTATTGTAGGAGAAGGCTTATTGGAGGATCTGCCTTCAACAGGAAACTTCCCAATTATATACCTCAAATAAATAAAACAAAACCAATATGTACCAAACACCTCCTTTGTCCTCCAGGTGTGGTTTCAGAACAGGCGAGCAAAAGAGAAGAGGCTGAAGAAGGATGCAGGCAGACAGAGGTGGGGACAGTACTTCCGCAACATGAAGAGGTCGCGAGGCAGTTCAAAATCAGACAAGGACAGCATCCAGGAGGAGGGCATGGACAGCGACGCTGAGGTTTCCTTTACAGGTAGGATGAGAAAACAAACATCTGAGATGATATATTCACAGGAATCTACAGACAGCAGCCTTTAAGCTCCTATTTGAGGAATTAGGAGAAATGTTATTATCACAATTATAATACAAATGCCTTCTTGAAATTATTTATTTTCCATGGCGGAAATGGACATAGCCAATTTATAAACCACACATGTTTGTTTATTCCCATTCAAATTTGAATGAAACCTATATTTACCCAAATAATTCCATTGAGGGAAATTGTATTAGCAAAATTTAAATTGTATTAAACTAATATTAGCAGAAAAAGGAATAAGCACTTCCATAATGCCACACCCTGACTAAGTGTCCTCCCTTATGTTCCAGATGAGCCACCCATGTCTGAGCTCAGCCACTCCAACGGCATCTACAGTGGCCTGAGCGAGTCGTCCCTGGCCATGGGGTGCCGCCAGGAGAGCAGCCACGGCCCCTTCCCCCTAGAGCATGGAGTCCTCCAGTCCCAGGACCAGTACCACAACATCCGCTCCAGCAGCCCTTACGGCCTACCCCAGTCCCCAGGCTCGCTTCAGTCCCTGCCCAGGCACCAGCCCCCCATCTCCAGCCTGGTCTACCCTGACTCTGGCCTGTCCATCATGACCCAAGGCGGGGCCCCCGGGCTGAACCCAGGCATGAGAGGAGTGTTGGGTGGCGCTAACGGCCCCAGCTCCGATCTGTCTACTGGCAGCAGTGGGGGCTACCCAGACTTCCCAGCGAGCCCAGCTTCCTGGTTGGATGAAGTGGACCACGGCCAGTTTTGATTAGCTGGGTTGATTGGTCAACGTGGTCTAAGGACTCAAAGGTGTGTGTCACAAACTGGAAAGAGACAGTCACACATGACCTGTGAAACAGAGAGACCGGGTCAGACGGTTGCTGTCTTCCACCCTTCTTGGATCACTCCATCTGTCTCTATCAATTAACTGTCAATCTTTTTCATTTCTCCTCATCTGAGTGGACTGGAAGGAATGATTGGGCCATCAAAAAGTATGAATGGCAGCACTTGGAACTCACACACTCCATTCCTCATAGAGAACCAGACTGAGATTCATGGCGTGCTGGCCTGTTATGAATGCTATCTTTGTGACAACATAACAAATTTCAACTTTTGCCCAATTGGATTGTGATAGACTCTACCCCCAATCCTTTCCACCTTATTCTTCTCTCTGTTTTTTGCAGGTTTTGGTTAAAGTCAGAGTCTTTACATGTCTGGTTGTTGCCAAATGTCTATATATATATACATATTACAGTTTATCATTGTGGAGACTTTATTTTTATACAACCCCTTCAACAATATGAATACCACAGATATTAGTACTTTGTACATTGACAGCCAGGGATCTAGACAGGTTGTAGATGTCGCCTCCCACCGATAACTGGAGGTGCAATTACTTCTATGCATTTGTGTGTTTTCAGATGCATCTTGTTCTTTTCGTTCTGAGCTACCTGGGCATGAAACCCAGGCTGGTGTATGTGTTTGTTTATGTGGAAGATGTTTTATGTCTTATTTATTCTCTCTGATGATGATGATGATGATGATTAAGTGATACAGGTCTTTAATAAATGTGTCAGCTAAATCCAAACTGACCAATGGCTCTTGTATCACATCTTTATTTTATTGTATTGTATTGACTATGGGCTGTATCTTAGGTTCTCTTCTCTGTTAGAATCTTTTATTTAAGTGTTTTATGCACACCTTAATTCTGCAAAACACTAACAGAAGCTAGGGTAATTGGGGTGGTGGATTATCTCCAATATTCATCCCTCATTTTCCTGGAGTATTAATTACATTGATCTATTATCAGAATACAGATACTGCAGGAGAAAAGCAGATCTGGAGATCTGGCTGTGTCTGCAGATTGGCAGTCTGGCAAATTACCAAAGCCGTATCAAGAGTTCAACGGCTCTTTAGTGCAGAAATTTGATGCAGACTGAGAGGCAACATGTCGATTTAGAGATAACCATGCCTTGTTTGCCCAAATGCCCCTACGGGATAAAAATCTTAAATCCATTAGCTTAGGAGGGATCGAATGCCCCTTGTAAATTTCCTCATTTGTTTACTTATTCAAAGTCGGGTTCAATTAAATAGATTAAACTGTAGTGTATGTGAGCTGCGTATATGCGTCTGTGTGACGTCAATTTCTTACATTTGTTCTCCCAGTGACAAAGACTTCCATTGCGGTTTTATCTGTGCATAGCATCACAGACAACACATTAAAAACCATCCTCACCCTGATAAAGCCCATCAATCTGTACCATCTTTTAGATGGACCCTTTCGCCATCTTCAAGCAATTTGCAACGTGTTCCAGGAGACCTGATCATGAACAACTCTGGACTTTACTTAGCTATAGCTTCATAACCTAAGACGTCCTAAATATTAGTAACATTTTAGATTTAGGAGGGAAAGTTCAACCAACAGCATCTGTCATGCCCTTTACCGTAGAGATCCTTTATTCTCTATTTTGGTTAGGTCGGGGTGTGACTAGGGTGGGCATTCTAGTTTCTTTATTTCTAGGTTGGCTTGGTATGGTTCCCAATCAGAGGCAGCTGTCTATCGTTGTCTCTGATTGGGGATCATATTTAGGCAGCCTTTTTCCCACCTGTTTGTTGTGGGATCTTGTTTATGGGTAGTTGTATGTCAGCACTCTATTGTCGTCACGTTTCGTTATTCTTTATTGTTTTGTTTTATAGTTTCACTTCAATAAATTATGTGGAACTGTAATCACGCTGCGCCTTGGTCCTTTTATACAAACGATCGTGACAGAAGATCCCACCACCCACGGACCAATCAGCGTGCCCAGGAGGAGCAGGGATCCTGGGCCTGGGAGGAAAGCCAGGAGTGGAGGACATCTTGGACTTGGGACGAAATAATGGCAGGAGACAAAAGCCTGCCATGGAAGCAGGCGGAAGCAGCAAAGGAGAGACAGCGACGACACCGGGGTTCGCGGCCACGATGTAGGCCAAAGAAGCAGCCTCAAAACAGTTTTTTGGGGGGGCACACGGGGTGGTTGGCGACGCTGAGGGGTGAGTCAGAGACCATGGAGGAATATTGGGATAGATTGAGCGAGGAGTGGTTGGCGAAAGTTGAGGAGAGTGATGAGAGAGAGAGCTGTTGGTTTGGCTGGAGAGGCAAGACAGTCGCCCTGAGGAGCGTGTTAGCCGTCCGATGCCACCTGTGCCAGCTCTCCGCACTCGCTTTGAGGAGAGTGTCAGTGTTCCGGGACAATGTGTGCCAGTTCTACGCACCGTGTCTCCAGTACGCCTCCACAGCCCGGTACGTCCTGTGCCAGCTCCCCGCACTTGCCGTGTGAAGGTTGTCATCTGTCCAGGACATGTTGTGCCAGCTCTACGCTCCAGGCCTCCTGTGCATCTCCCCAGCCCGGAACGCCCTGTGCCAGCTCCACGCACCAGGCCTCTTGTGCGTCTCCTCTGTCCGGTACGCCCTGTGCCAGCTCCACGCACCAGACCTCTTGTGCGTCTCCCCTGTCCGGTATGTCCTGTGCCGGCTCCACGCACCAGGCCTCCTGTGCGTCTCCCCAGCCTGGTACATCCTGTGCCAGCTCCACCCACCAGGCCTCCTGCGACGGTCTGCAGTCCAGAGCCTCCAGCGACGGTCTGCAGTCCAGAGCCTCCAGCGACGGTCTGCAGTCCGGAGCCTCCGGCGACGATCCAGGGCCCGGAGCCTCTGGCGATGATCCACGGTCCGGTTCCTCCGGCGACGATCCGCGGTCCGGTTCCTCCGGCGACGATCCGCGGTCCGGTTCCTCCGGCAACAATCCGCGGTCCGGTTCCTGCGGCGACGATCCACGGTCCTGTTCCTCTGGCGACGATCCACGGTCCAGTTCGTCATGCGATGATCTACGGGCCGTAGCTTCCAGCGATGATCCATGGCCCGGTTCCTCCGGCGACGACCCACGGTCTGGTTCCTCCGGCAACGATCCATGGTCCGGAGCTTCCGGCGACGATCCCCGCACCAGAGTCGCCACCGAAGTGGTCGGATCCGCGAGTGGAGCGGGGTCTACGTCCCGCACCGGAGCCGCCACCGAGGATAGACCTTCCCCTATAGAGTCAGGTTTTGCGGCCGGAGACCGCACCTTTGGGGTGGGGGTACTGTCACGCCCTGACCGTAGAGATCCTTTATTCTCTAATTTGGTTAGGTCGGGGTGTGACTAGAGTGGGCATTCTAGTTTCTTTATTTCTAGGTTGGCTTGGTGTGGTTCCCAATCAGAGGCAGCTGTATATCGTTCTCTGATTGGGGATCATATTTAGGCAGCTTTTTCCCACCTGTTTGTTGTGGGATCTTGTTTATGGGTAGTTGTATGTCAGCACTCCATTGTCATCACGTTTCCTTATTCTTTATTGTTTTGTTTTATAGTTTCACTTTAATAAATGATGTGTAACTGTAATCACGCTGCGCCTTGGTTCTTCTCTACAAACGATCATGACAACATCTCACAAACGCTCTGCACAAACTGATGTTTGTCCAAAAGACCGACCTCCCTGGTCTAATAATAATGATCTGCCTATGGCAGCACTGTAACATGAGGATTCACCCCACCTCACCTTCATATGAGTATAGAATACCAAGCATGTTGATAAACAATAGTCGCTGTGTTTGAATAACTGTGCATTGTCAGATTTAACCTAAGCACTTACCATAATTGCGCCAACTAAATGTTATTTCCAGGGGTTGGAAGATTGATGCTTTTAGAAAGCCTGGCTGAAGAAAGTTTCTCATCCCCGTAACTTCTTCAGTTTAGGGTTGGATGGCTGGCTCTTGTTCTCAGGTTACAAGAACACAACACTTCGACTTAAAATCGAATCCTTCCACCTGAGTGGCGGCTGTCACTATTAACATGCTAAGGCAACAGGTGAGTAACCATATCCCAAGGTGCCCTGCAAAGACGGGGTGAGAGTGAAGTGTCAAAGGCAGCACTAATCTCCCCCGATCCCTGCCTTGGTCAGTTTACTGAGCAGTTCCCATTTGGGCTGAGCCAGGCGGATTTGTCAATGAGACGGAGGAACTCGACACATCAGGATGTGTCAAGCTCCCACAACAGCCTTTCTACACCCTACCAACATCCTATTCTGACATTGCCCCTCCCCTCCCACAACAGGTATAAGGAACCCTGGGAGAAAAAATATGAGATGGGGATGACCTGAGGATGAACTGTGTACAATGTGATCAAGTGAGATTATCCCCGTCACTCTTTCAGATTAATTTAGGTTTCCTCTGTGGCTTTGTACGTGTAAGTCATTTTGGGGGTTGGATGTGTCTGGGTAATTTTCAGTGGATGGAGGAAAAGGAATTAGACAAATGATGTGTTAGACAAATGGGGGCAGGGAATGTGTTGAGTGTGAAGGCTTTGTGATGATATCAGGTGTAAGTTGTAAGTATTTAGGGTATAATTATTTATTGTATGGGTTCAATGTTAGTGAAAGGCCTCCGAAAGGTGAAAGGTGTGTATGTTACATGTTTGACATGACAGTTGACTGGCACATATTCTTCTGTAGACAATAGCTGGATCCTGTAGTGTGTAGACCACTTCCCAGGAGGTCTAGATTGTTGTTGGCAGTGGGAGTATTTGATTGAAAGCTACTCAACCAGATATATAAATTCCCAATGGAGCATTTAGAAAAGACATTCAAAGACATATTTGCAAAAACAAATTGAAATTGACAATAAATTTTTTTCAATTAAATACAACTGACATCCACACACTTTTTCGCTTCACAAATAATTTTTCATATCGACAACGAGACAACACATCACAAGACATTCAGTAACAAAAATATAACTGTAACAATCAGTGATTTCAGGATATAACGTTACTTTGACTTTTGTCAGCTGTTATTAACAGGCTATTACATTAGTTTACTGTAACATTGGTATTTTGCATGAGGTTGTTGCTATTTACTATTGCACTGTAGCATTGTCCTGTTGGTTTAGGCAGTTGTATTTTTCTGTTGCTATAATAGGCTGTTGCATTGTACTGTTGCTTTAGGCTGTTGCATTGAGCTGTCCCTGCCCTTGGCAGCTTGAAGCCTGGCTGCTGGCTCTCTCCTCTCTCTTCTCCCTCCTTTCCTCTAAGACCCCAGCGAGTGTCCGCCTCGTGTCAGATGGCTGGGAGTAAATCAGGCCTGACAGTAACACCTCCCCTGGGCCCCTCACGTCACAGCAACAATTCAGGCTTAATGTAGCAGCCCTGGGGGTCTTAGAGGGAAGAGCCACCAGTCATGTTGCTGAGGGTAGGAAGGAGGAGTTTTGGAGGGAGATGGGAGAGTGTGGGGGGGAAGAGGGAGTGGGAGGAGAAGAGGGGCTCAGAGGATTACCCCAGGCGCTGATTTCAGTAAACAATCAATTAACTCAAACTGTTAATGAATAGCAGTCTGTGGTGTGGTGTGGTGGGGGTGTTTCTGTGGCCCACTAGCAGCACATATGCAGTGGTTGGTTGAGGAAGGGGAGAATTCTGAGATGTGTTGTGGCGTTGTGTTTGGTAGAGATGTTCTAACATGCTACAAGGATACAGTGTGGTTTTGGTTTCTAGAAATGGTTTGTTAGTGGTTTGACAGGAATGTTGCTTCTGAACAATTTGACAGGCATCTAAAGGTTAGGGCATATCATAGTTTTAGAAAAATATATCAGCCACATGTGACACACACAAATGCGTGAAAACTGTAAACACAGCATTAACACTTGTTTATACCGCAGATTAATGTCCACATCATCGTTAGAGCGATCAAACTAATCAACACGCTATTACCATGTTTTTACTGACGACTTCAATCAAATCCATTACAGGCCCGCCTCGCGATAATCCGCTCACAGCATAATTATCTCATTTCATACTTTGACTGGAATACAATATCTGGTAATCTACTGAAATGCATTGAGGACCATTCATATAGCAAATGTGTAAGCTATGTATCATCTCATCTCTTGACCTCCTCAAGCTGGCGATTAGATGTCGGCCATTTTTCATTAATGTAAAATCACTGGGAAACACATCATATACTTTATTACACAGGGTTAATACCAGGGCAACTATTAGTGAACCATGTTTATAATTACCAATTAACAAGTATGTAAATGCATTTATGTAATACTTGATGCTAAAATGTTAAGTATGTTTTTCCAAGAAAATGTGGTAAGCACTTCATGTACTTACTAGCTTGTTGCAGGATGATATAACATATGTTATTCCTAGGGACTCTGTGTAATGTCAATTGTTGCTTTACACTGTTAGCATAATATTTTGATTGAATCATTATTTGACTGACATTTACTAACTGACTATGAGTAGCAATTGTCGTATCATGTAACATTATTGCTGTACTCGTTACCAATGGGTCCTACTGCCACTACACACTGCTCCTGAACCCTGTGGCTGCATGCTGCGGTTGACACAGTAGTTCCTTACAGTTGTCATCACGATTCATAATGGCACACATTTATTTTCCCAAGGTGGGATAATCACCTGCTTTCTCATTAAGGCCCCGGGGCTGCTCTGCGTGTCCCTGGGGCCCCCTGACATCTATGAGGTGTTAACAGCTCCCAGGGGGGCCCTGTCTGGCCCTGCCAGACCCCCCACGGCCCCACAGCCAGCCACACTGCTCAGACACAGATGGGCCCAACAGCCGCCCTACATCCACCACACTTTTCAATTAACATCCCACCCAACAGAGGCCATTCCTCACCTGCTACCACTCTGTGACAGTACAAGGAAAGGCAGGGAGGGAGGGAGGGAGGGAAAGGTTGAAGAGAAGATAGAAGAGAGAGGAAGATGGGGGGGAGGAAAAAAGGAGATATATACAGAAAAACAGAAGGGGGTGAGGGAGAAAAGATAAACAACAGGAGAATGACAAAAAAAAGGTAGAAAAAATCCAGCATGTTTCCTGGCACACACCTGACAGTATATTGATCTGCATAGATTACACATTCCCCTTGAGCAGAAGGACTGAGGCAGCAACATTTTGACAACAGGGGAATTACATTGTTTGGTATAAGTGAGCAGCAGCACGTCTATGGTGGGTGGTAGAGTGTCTCAGTCCAGGAACAAAAGAGGCCTTCCATGCCTAGTATCAGCCTGATATCTGACTGAAGGAGGTGATAAATCACTTAGTGAGATTGTTGCTCCAGTGGAGAGGAGGGGAGATGGGAGGGGGAAGTCTGGGCACTCCTGCACACACATGTTTCCTCCAAGGCGGAGAGAGTGAGACGGGGAGCTGGGATGGGGTCCAAGAGCCACGGGCTCAGCTGACACCGCTGTACACACTTGTGAGTTTTTAATTTAAATATGGCTTTACAGGGCTTGGGGGTGTTAAAGCATTTTAAGACTTATTTTTCAGGCCCTCATCCCACCACTGCCCAACCCTCCCTCTCCTAAGAGGGCAGTTGCTTGTTGACCACAGGCTGTTGAAGGGAATAAACACACTAAGACAGTGAGGGTAGGTGCCAGCATTGAGATATAATCAAGATTATGCGAATCTGTTTATCCGAGAATGGTTATTGTCCATCTCTCGTTAGCATTAGGACTCCACCCACCAGACCTCTTTTGGGGGATCCTATTTTCATTATAATTTTTTTAAAGAGGTTTATTCAAATAATATTTCTAAACATAACCTCACCAGGCCCTCTTTACAATTAGCATTTGAACTTAGTATATTTCAAAAAAATATTTAACCCATTTCTCCAAAACATAAAAAAAAACGTACGCTAAATCTGGAATTTTTCTTCACCACCTAAGGTTTTCTATTTTGTTCTGGCTAAGAAATCCACAAGGTCTCGTCTATACAGCTAACAGCTAGTTCTTGAGACAATAATACATGTTTTATATTTCATTTGAAAGTTTCCATTAAATAAGCTTTGGCAGTTATAACCACATACCTTGCTTACAAGTGGAATGCAAGTGCAATGCTAAACCAATGAACACTCCCAACCAAAATACGGAAGTACTTCCATATGTATACAGATATGCTCTCTTAATTTGACCAGTTTCTCAAAGCAGGAAAATAATTCTGCAGCAACGGGAAATGTGAATTATTATGTGGATAATAATTAGAGGGGGGCTGCACTTGCTGATCTGGCCTCATTTTTTGGCTTCTTCCTCAAGAAATATTGATGGCCATGACAAAAGCCAAACATGTGTTGGCTTTGAGGTGTTTCTTGGGCGTGTCCTTGCCACCACCAAGACACACCCATCTGTCAGAACCTTGTCCACAGCTGTTTCCACCCACTCAATCACAACAAACCTCGTACAAGATGAGTTCAATAACTACAGACAGATGTATGGTGAGATGCGGAGGAAGCTTTGAATAGGTCAGTAGCCCACAGAGGGATATGACAAGAATGCAATCGCTGAATTTATGTGGATATTCTAAACTAAGTGTTTTGCTAACTTTCAAATGTAGTAGCAGGTCCATGTAGAATAAACAACCCTTTACATAATACCGTAGAAGCAGTGTTCTGCTAATATAACAATGTGCACCTTTCACCTTTCATTGTCATTCCCAGCCGATACAGATACTGTGCCAATTGGCATTTTGTCTGGTGGTAATGGGGCGCTTGACAAATATGTCAGAGTGGTAATTCCTTCGTGTGTGGTGTCCCGTATACAACAAGAGTTCCCTGATCCTGGTGCAGTATACACAGGGTTTCTCCATCCCCATATTGACTGATACCATTCAATTAAATAACAAAAAAACATACAATTAAAAGCCTCATCTAGTAACATTTTAAAAACCTCTTAAAAGTAATGGCAAAATGTTGATTTCCGCCTGAACAGACATACCCAAAAGTCACTGCTATTCATGAGTAATTACATGATTCTGACGTGCAACAACTTAGTATATTTGGAAAGAAGACATCTGGGAGATTGTAAGGAAATTATCAGAAGATAGATAGGAGTTACATAGTTCAGAATACACAAGATCAAGTACACACAAATAAAAAAACATATATTTTATTTTATACATATATTTCTTCTTTCATTGACAAGTGAATTATTGATGACCAGAGCTGGAAACACATCGGATGGCTTCCACAACTTGTGAACAATATCATTTAAAAAATGGGATTGATGGACCTAACAGCTAGAAATGGGCAGATGTGTAAGTATGTGGTGTCAGGTGTGGTCACGGGACATTTCCAAGTGTCCATAAACTTTTCCAAAGTGGTATGTCTTCCCTAGTGTCTGTAAATTAGATCATGCCAGTGCTATTACATATTTTCAATCCCTAAATGCTATTTGTTCAGTATAAAAACACAATTTCTACCATATCAACCTCACTCAAACATTGTGGTGGTGTTATGGGGTATCCAGGGTACATTCAAGTGTCCTTTCAACCTCTCCAAAGTGTTTGAATGTGGTAATTGCACTGTTTTGCACACTGGATGTGCCTAAAAGTTATTGTTCACTTTAAAAACAAAATGTTCTACAACACCAACCTCTCTCAAACATTGTGGTGGTGTCTGGAGACATACAGGGGATATCTAAGTGTTTTATCAACCTCTCCAAAGTGCCTGAACGTTTAGACTACATACATATCCAATGTATTTGTCCAACATACAAATGATCTGTTTACAAAAACAATATAAAAGCAAGAGATATGCATACAAAATGTAAAAAATAAATACACATCTTATCAAACACAAACTTGGTTACACGTGTCCACTAAAAACTACAGTATTTACAAATGGCATTAGTGTTCGTTTTACATACCCGGTGTAGATGATTCGATTTCACTTTCACCATAGCTTGTGCATGTCGTGATAGTCTTTGAAGCAGTCCCTCTCTGGCAGGAAACAAAAAGCGAACTGGCATTTCGGACAGAAGACCTAGCATTTCCCCCTTGTGTTTTGTGCAATGCTTTGCAGTTCTTCCTTTTGTCTTTTGGCATGTGTGTTAGATAGTGGCGCTCACCTTGAGATGGGGGTCTTGTGATGGTTGTGAGTTTGCTGCTTTGGGCCCCCAATTCAGCCATTTCCAACACCAGTTGCTCTCAGAAGGCCAACTGGGAGAGAGGGGTTTGACCTTTTGCTTTGGCCATCTGCTTGTGGAGAATAAAAGCATTTCCTGTAGCAATGTCCACAAAGTGGTAAGAACAAAGTCTTATACAACTTCCTGGTCTTGTGGAGGACCTGGGAGTAGCCTATCAGAGCATCAGATAGGTTGACACCCCCCCATGCTGGAATTGAATTCCTTCACAGAAAAGACATTCTTCCTCACCCAATGCCCAATTGGCACTTTTAACTATCCTTGAGGCATGGTAATTATTGAATGCTTTATGCTGTGTGGTGAGCATGGTTACTTCCCTAGTGTCCTTCCCTTTCACAAAAAGCAGCTTGTTAGTCCTGATGCAACGTATGGTCCCCCTCTCCTATGTCTTTGTCATGTTGTTTACCTTGGTCTTGGGGAAAGCGATTCTGTTAGGACGAATGGTGCCACAAGCCCCTATTTTCATTTTCAAGATGTCTATGAAAAGTGGATGTAGAACCACCAAACAGGGTGATTGACATAGCAGTGGGCGGTGAAGACCTTGACCGGTGGGGCGCCTGTAGGGGAGGGGTGGCTCCCAAACATCATCCAAATCCTTTGCATCCTTCACTCTGTGCTGAACAAAAAGGGATATGTTGTTGTAAGTCATACATAATTACAATTGACTAAATTTACAAAACAACATTACTGTAAAGTAAAAACATCAAACCTAAACTCTATCTGTACAGTGGCTGACATAGAAGGTGTGAAGCGCACACACACAATGCAAACAGTAACACTCTGGAGACAAAGGCAGAGGTGAGAACCACAAATAAACAATGGCCATGAGAATATAGTGGCTTCTCCAAAGTTACAAGGATGAAACTTAGAACAGTGAACTAAGATGAAACATAGACAATAACTACTTTGGAATTATATAACATCGAAACTACTTGTTACATAGGCCTATGTAAACTAAATCCAAAGCACAAAAAGCAGCCAACTTATAAAACACGAAATACATGTAGTAAATTAGCTATATAAAACGTCAGGAAAATGATTTACTTTCAGATCTAAAGTGTTTCCAATCCTTATAGAAAGCAATCTTTGTCAGCCAAGTGGAAATCCTCTTTTTAGGTTCCTGTTTGATATTCTTAGTTTTGATATTTTTTCCCCTCCTTGAGAATCAATTTTTACTGCTAAAACGATTAAATGAAAGCGATTAAATCGGTTTACAATGTAATATAGCATGCTTGGTGCATCTTGCTCGAGCCAGGTAGCAATAGTTTGCATTATGCATAAAAGGTTCTAGGCCTTGCTTTGTCCCACCCAGGTCAACTGCATATCCCTGGAAAGCTTATGTCATTAGCTACAAGACTGTCACGGTGCCATTAGTAGCCAATTCCCTGTGTCATCGACGGCTACAGCGCGTAAGCAGGCAACATCATATTTTCGACGCGCAAATATGGTCACTCGGTGTACATTCGATGTTGCCATTATGTAATACATCATCAGATAACATTGGCAATAGGCTATATTGGTTCCGACCAACCTAATGATTCATTTGATACCCCCTATAGTTCCAACACAGAACAAATCAAAGCTTACCTTGTAAGATGTTTGCTGTTTCGTGAAAACGTTGTGTAAAATAAACATGTTGACTCTCGGGTCTGGTGATCGATAACGGTAGGTCACAGGCAGACAAATAATATATCCTCATGATCTGTGGAATAGGTAGCAGCCATCTTGAAGTTAGGTTATCGGCTCGGCCTGCGCTTATATATGTGTGTAACCATATATGGTAGTAAGTCTCACCAAAGATTTTGATGGCACCGATCAATAGCCAAGACACTCAGCTTTTCGCAGACACCCTGCTTTTGCAGATAGGGGCTACCGTTCTCATTCTAGACTGAATTGAATTTTAAAAAATCTAATATGGGGACTTTACATTTAAGAGGTTTCTAAGTGCCAGGTCTCTTTCCATTTCGAGACATCAGTATCAAGCCCGTCTATCAGTGTTTTTACATTTATTTTTTTTTAACCTTTATTTAACCAGGTAGGCTAGTTGAGAACAGGTTCTCATTGCAACTGCGACCTGGCCAAGACAAAGTATAGCAATTCGACACATACAACAACACAGAGTTACACATGGAATAAACAAAACATAGTCAATAATACAGTAGAACAAAAGAAAACAAAAAGTCTATATACAGTGAGTGCAAATGAGGTAAGATAAGGGAGTTAAGGCAATAAATAGGCTATGGTGGCGAAGTAATTACAATATAGCAATTAAAACACTGGAATGGTAGATGTGCAGTCTGGACTTAATCACATCATCTTGCAAGTCGCCAAGTGCTGGTGTAAAGGACGTCACACAAAAACTCCACTTTGTCCATGACAGCGGACAGAAGCTCATCATGACACCAAAGTACCACTTCCTCGGGATTCAGCCCATACCTGGCGCAAACTCTATACCTCTGCCTAGCTATTCGCTGGCGCAAGTGGGGACACTTCAGGCTGAGAAGTAAGTTTCACACATCCCCAAACACCTTTCTATAGTGACAGTGCATGTCAGAGCAAAAACCGAGCCATTAGGTTGAAGGAATTGTCCATAGAGCTCCGAGGCAGGATTTTGTCGAGACACTGATCTGGGGAAGGGTACCAAACAATTTCTGCAGCATTGAAGGTCCACAAGAACACAGTGGCCTCCATCATTCTTAACTGTAAGAAGTAAGGAACCACCAAGACTCTTCCTAGTGCTGGCCTACCAGCCAAACTGAGCAATCGGGGGGGAAAGCCTTGATCAGGGAGATGACCAAGAACTCAATGGTCACTGATAGAACTCCAGAGTTCCTCTGTGGAGATGGGAGAACTTTCCAGAAGGACAACCATCTCTGCAGCACTCCACCAATCAGAAAAAGAGCTCATTAGTAGATACTCTACCTGAGCACCAAAAACACCATAATCCATCTACATTCCATTCCAGTCGTCAGAGCTTGACCAGGGAACATAAGTAAACTGTTTTTAAGCAATGGCAGCCATTGTCTGTTTCCTCCTCGTAGCATGTTCAATGATACCATGTTGTGGCAGGGGGACAGATAATCGATGAGGCCAGCGGCAGCAAACAGGGCCCAGGTCTCCTCGCATTAGGATAGGGGAAACAGCAGAACATCATTAACATGCTAGATGGATACATAGGTGACATGGTGAGGTGACAGATCGTTTACGAATGTTATTTGAATTTGAAGAGATTTGAATGGTTACTGGAGGAGTAATACGGAATGCATTCCAGGTCATACCTAGGCCTCTACCTGCTTTCTTGTGCTCCATTTTTTCTATTGTTGTAAACCAGAAAACACGCTTGGCAGATTTTCAACTACCTGTCTCTACAACATACCTGGTACAACCTTTTCCTTCATGTACCTTACATTTACTTTATGTCATGTAACATTTTGTCTTACTCCATTTCACTGGCATCGTTGTCTTTTGTTTCTCTATTTGGGGTTTTGGCAGAATCGTTTTTGCGCAATAAAAGTGCTATTAATATCAACACACAAGTCAATGATTCCCTAGTACTAGTATTCCCTTGATGCCATTTTTCCCAGAGTAAAAGTAATCTAGACACAGGCCTCAATGACACCGAATCCCACACTCAATCTAGGTTAGAACATTTGTTCTCCCAATCCATTGTTTTTTCATAATTCATGTCAGCAAGATCAGATAGCCTTATCTCTAGAGAAATGGGGAGAGGAAGGGGAGAAGGGGGAGGAGTTAATCCCTGGGTCAAGATTTATTTATTGAAGATTAATAACAGAGCAGCAATCTCATCATGCTCTCTATGATTTTATAATTTTGTTCCGTGTAGGATCAGGGGAAAAGACAGAGGTAGGGGCCATACTGACTGGCAGGCTACAGTATATTTTCAGCTTCAGGGAACTAAATTAATATCCGAAAAGGTATGGAAAGAGGTTTATGTGGCCTTATGGGACACGATGTGTAACTATCATCTTCCACCCTTCTGATAATTCAACATACTGAATGTAAAGAGCTAGCATGACTTCTCATATCAATGGGATGTTATATATCTAAGAAATATGCATATTTCAACAGGCCATTGTCCTAGTGGTGAAATTATTATAAGTGAAGCCCCAAGTAAAACACAACTTCTCACTTGTATACTCAACACTTATGGAGCAGTGGAACACCGTTGTTTGTGTTGACCTTGTCACGAACCATACAGTGACAAGTTGTAATGGCGCTGGAGAGGATGGCTTCCGTTTTATTGGCTCTTAACCAACTGTGCTATTTTGTTTGTTTTTTCGCATTGTTTGTATTTTGTACATAATGTTGCTGCTACCATCTCTTATGACCGAAAATAGCTTTTGGACATCAGAACAGTGATGACTCACCCTGAATTGGCAGAATAATGTTTCTTTAATGAGTTGGACGGGAAGGATATACTATAAACACCTGAACAGGCCTTAATCCCCGTCATTCGTAGAAGAAAGAAACTGAGATATCGCGGAAGGAGATAGGGATGCCTTGTGAGGATCAGGCGACGAGTGGCTAATCTGCCTTTGCCATCCGTACTGTTCGCCAAAGTAGCTGGAAAATAAGTGGGACGAACTAAGAGCATGCATATCCTACCAATGGGACATTAAAAACTGTAATATCTTATGTTTCATCGAGTCGTAGCTGAAGGACGACATTAATAACATACAGCTGGCGGGTTATACACCCTATCGGGGTGGCGGCTTATGTATATTTGTAAACAACAGCTGGTGCACGATATCTAAGGAAGTATTCAGGTTTTGCTCACCTGAGGTAGAGTATCTCTTGATAGGCTGTAGATCACAGTATCAACCTAGAGAGTTTGCATCTGTATTTTTCGTAGCTGTCTATATACCTCCACACACCGATTGTGGCTCTAAGACCGCACTCAATGAGCCGTATAAGCAAACAGGAAAAAGTTCATCCAGAGGCGACGCTCCTAGTGGCCAGGGATTTTAATGCAGGGAAACTTAAATCAGTTTTACCTCATTTCTATCAGCATGTTAAATGTGCAAGCAGAGGGGGAAACAATTCTAGACCACCTTTACTCTACACACAGAGAAGTGTACAAAGCTCTCCCTCACCCTTCATTTGGCAAATCTGACCATAATTCTATCCTCCTGATTCCTGATTACAAGCAAAAATTAAATCAGGAAGCACCAATAACTCGGTCCATAAAAATGTGGTCAGATGAAGCAGATGCTAAACTACAGGACTGTTTTGCTAGCACAATCTGATGGCATTGAGGAGTACACCACATCAGTCACTGGCTTCATCAATAAGTGCACCGATGACGTCGTCCCCACAGTGACTGCACATACATACCCAAACCAAGCCATGGATTACAGGCAACATCCAAACTGAGCTAAAGGGTAGAGCTGCCGCATTCAAGGAGTGGGACTCCAACCCGGATGCTTATAAGAAATCCCGCTATGCCCTCCGACGAACCATCAAACAGACAAAGCCTCAATACAGGAATAAGATTGAATCGAATTCTGCCCCTGAACAAGGCAGTTAACCCACTGTTCCTAAGCCGTCATTGTAAATAAGAATTTGTTCTTAACAGACTTGCCTAGTTAAATAAAGGTTCAATTAAAAAAAATATGAGTAAGACCTTTAAACGGGTCAATATTCACAAGGTTGCAGGGCCAGACGGATTACCAGGACGTGTACTCTGAGCATACGCTGACCAACTGGCAAGTGTCTTCACTGATATTTTCTACCTCTCCCTGTCTGAGTCTGTAATACCAACATGTTTCAAGAAGACCACCATAGTCCCTGTGCACAAGAACACTAATATAACCTCCCTAAACGACTACAGACCCGTAGCACTCACATCTGTAGCCATGAAGTGCTTTGAAATGCTGATCATCAACACTATTATCCCAGAAATCCTAGACCCACTCCAATTTGCATACCGCCCCAACAGATCATGCACTCACTATTGCACTCCACACTGCCCTTTTACACCTGGAAAAAAGGAACACCTATGTGACAATGCTGTTCATTGACAACAGCTCAGCGTTCCACACCATAGTGCCCTTAAAGCTGATCACTAAGCTAAGGCCCCTGGGACTAAACACCTCTCTCTGCATCTGGATCCTGGACTTCCTGACGGGCCTTCCCCAGGTGGCAAGGGTAGGTAACAACACATCCGCCACGCTGATCCTTAACACAGGGGCCCCGAAGGGGTGCGTGCTCAGTCCCCTCCTGTACTCCCTATTCACTCATGGCTGCATGGCCAGGCACAACTCCAACACTATCATTAAGTTTGCCGATGACACAACAGTGGTAGGCCTCACAGACAACGATGAGACAGCCTATAGGGAGGAGGTCAGAGACCTGACTGTGTGGTGCAAGGGTAACAACCTCTCCCTCAACGTGATCAAGACAAAAGAGATGATTTTGGACGACAGGAAAAGGAGGTTTGAGCACAACCCCATACTCATCGACAGGGCTGTAGTGGAGCAGGTTGAGAGCTTCAAGTTCTTTGGCGTCCACATCACCATCAAACTAACATGGTCCAAGCACACCAAGACAGTCGTGAAGAGGGCAAAACATCACTGCCTGGTATTGCAACTGCTCGGCCTCCAACCACAAGGCATCGGGGCCAAACTTCCTGCCATCCAGGACCTCTATACCAGGTGGTGTCAGAGGAAGGGACAGCGATTACAGCCTCGAGTCTTCTTAGGTATAACACTACAAGCTTGGCACACCAGTTTTGGGGAGTTTCTCCCATTGTTCTCTGCAGATCCTCTCAAGCTCTGTCAGTTAGGATGGGGAGCGTCGCTGCACAGCTATTTTCAGGTCTCTCCAGAGATGTTCGATCGGGTTCAAGTCCGGGCTCTGGCTGGCCACTCAAGGACATTCAGATACTTTTCCCGAAACAGCTCCTGCTGTGTGCTCCTGCTGTGTGCCTAGGGTCGTTCTTCTGTTGGAAGTTGAACCTTCGCCCCAGTCTGAGGTCCGACCAGAGAATCTTGTTTCTCATGGTCTAAGAGTGTGTTGGGTGCATTTTGGCAAACTTGAACACTAAGGAGTGGTTTCCATCTGGCCACTCTACCATAAAGGCCTGATTGGTGGGGTCCTGCAGAGACGGTTGTCCTTCTGGAAGGTTCTCCCATCTCCACAGAGGAACTCCAGAGCTCTGTCAGAGTGACCATCGTGGTCTTGGTCACCTCCCTGACCAAGTTCTTTCTCCCCCGATTGCTCAGTTTGACCGAGCGGACAGCTCTAGGAAGAGTCTTGATGGTTTCAAACTTCTTCCATATAAGAACGATGGAGGCCACTGTGTTCTTGGGAACCTTCAATGCTGCAGACATATTTTGGTACCCTTCCCCAGATCTATGCCTCGACACAATCCTGCCTCGGAGTTCTATGGACAATTCCTTGGACCTTATGGCTTGATTTTTTGCTCCGACATGCACTGTCAACTGTGGGACCTTATATAGACAGCTTTTTAGTTTCCAAAGCATGTCCAATCAATTGAATTTCCCACAGGTGGAGTCCAATCAAGTTGTAGAAACATCTCAAGGATGATCAATGGAAACAGGATGCACCTGATTTCAATTTCGAGTTTAATAGCAAAGGGTCTGAATTTTTATTTTTAATCCATTTGTAAAAATGTCTAAAAACCTGTTTTCACTTTGTCATTATGGGGTATTGTGTGTAGATTGATGAGGAAAACAAACAAGTTAATACATTTTAGAGTAAGGCTGCAATGTAACAAAATGTGGAAAAAGTGAAGGGTTCTGAATACTTTCCTAATGCACTGTATATGTTCTTCTTACAGGTGTCACACAATTTAAATTCCCCCACTTCTACTATATTTGGGACTACTAGAAAATGGTACTCGCCCCTTAAACACAGCACTCTAATGTTAATCTACTTTCCCAGCACCAGTGTATGGAGAAGAAAATATTACACTTTCTCGCTCTAACAAAATGGTGTCTGGGAATATTGCATATGCAGAGTTGCGGTGTCCATCTCATCTGCCTAATGGATCAAGTGCATGCACACCGGACCAGGGAGCGAGGGATGGAGATAGAGGTGTAGTAGAGCAAAAATATATATATTTAAATTCTCTCTCAAGGTAAGGGTTCATGGTTCAAGGTTCAGTCCCAATCCACTTTTTTTTTTTATCCCTAATAAGTGAGTGGATTGAATAGATTGGTAATACCTGACCTCTGTGTTCATCAAAACCTCATCCCACTATGTTAGGGCAGACAGACCTACAGACAGACAGACAGACAGACAGATAGACAGGCAGGCAGGCAGCGAGCAGAAAGCTGTGCAGTCTGATGCCTGCCCCACTGTCAGCCTGGAGATGGGGGATGATAGGACAGAAGGAGGGAGGGATGGAGGGACCATGTTGAGGAGTAGAGTTGGGGGGTGGCGGGGCACCTTGTTTGCATTCTGTATGGAAATGAGGAGGAGCTGAAGGGTGTGTGAAGGACACAAAGGAAGGGGTGTGTGTATGTGTGTGTGTGTGTGTGTGTGTGTGTGTGTATGTGTGTGTGTGTGTGTGTTTGTGAGAGAGAGTGTTCCCTAAGAAAGCCTCTCACCTTTATTTAATATGATGGTCCTCTTTGCAATTCACTGATCTAGATGCTATCCCCTACCCCCTACTTACTCCGTTCTAGACACACACAAGCACACACACACACGCACACACACACACACACTCACACACTCTCATATGGCCCATCATTGGCTAGGGAAGCCACTGCAGAGACAGAGATATGCTGTACTGCATATTCTTATGAAGGGGACTATTCATATTGAATGTTTCACTTTTCATGTATTGATGTGTATATTTGATGTTGTATATTGATGTGTATTGATGTATTGATGTGTTTATTATTGCTGTGTATATTGCTGTGTATAGTGTATTGATGTGTATTGAGTGTATATTGAGGTGTTTAATGTATATTGATGAGTAATGATGTGCATATTGATGTGTATAGTGTACTTTGATGTGTATTGATATGTACAGTGTACAGGGCCCATCTGTATAAGAGACCTTGGTCTCAGCATCACTCCCTGTCAAAATAAAAGTTAAATAAATAAATACAAATGTCTAAAAATATACAAAAAAATCTGATGTCAATAATGAAAATTTAAATCAAATAAAACATTATATATTAGGAATATAAATTACAGGCTGATACACAATAGAGATAAGTAGATGAGGATATTCTCTTCCAACTCAAACGTTTCAAAGCAAGTTCTCCAAGATCAGCCCAGCACTGGCCATCCAACCTTCAACAGCCATCCTTAGATATATTACATGTATTTAGATCTTACAAAGTGCTCCCTGTTGACTCAATCTCTTCTTTTAAATGACCGTGTGTTAAGAGAAAAAAAGATCAGGTGCAGGAGGGAAAAAGCAAGTGGTGGATTTATGGTGACAAAATGCCCAGGTCAGACAGGGTGTGTGGCGTTGGTATTGATCAGAGAGGCTCGCGCTGTGCCCATGGCCTGATCCCTGACCTTTAAATAGCATATGAATCTCAATCCAATAGACTGGAGTGTCTGGGCTCCTTGGGCCAGCACGCCCTCTCCCCCACCACCACCATCACACTCGCCCCCCCAAGATCAATACCCCCGGAGCATGATTTCCACATTATGGATTGGCAGCCTCCTTATTAATAGAATAGGTGTGTATGCGTGCGTGCGTGTGTGTCTTCGCGCATGTGTTTGCGCCCTTTACTTTGCTTCATATTCTGCATTCAATTATGCCTATTATCCTGTGCACATTCAAAAATGTGAAATCCAGAAATGGGTGGGGATCATTTCAAAACGTGACAAAAATAGTTCCACGCTCAGTTCGTAAACCTACATATAACTAGTATTGGCCAGATACCATAACACCAAACTAGACATTTCAGGACTGTGTTTGTGGGCCAGATGAGCTCTTATATTACCCTGCGTGGTGACTGTGGATCTGACTGAAGAGGCTATTGGATCTTCCAATCCAAGCAGCCATTCAAATATGAATTCCCCTGGGACACTTCCAAGTTCAAAAGGGCAGACGACCCAATGAGCGGTTCAGTGGACAGCATCAAACAGCAGCTTTAAGTCAAACGCATGCCGGACCTTGGAGGGAGAGAGGGGGAGAAGGGGAGCGAGGTAGAGAGGGAGGCCCAGTCCAACTAATCTCCTAATAGAATGAAAGGCAACCACCCCAACATGGTGTCAGACACACACAGAGACAGACATGCACTGGCGATTCCCCATTCAGTAAATGTTTAGAATTACAGGAAATTAGCTTTAAAACTGCAACATTTTCTCTCAGCCTCATGGCAAAACGAGCTGACAAGGTAAAAACTGTTCCCCGGGGCACCGAAGACGTGGATGTCGTTTAAGGCAGCCCTCCGCACCTCTCTGATTCAGAGGGGTTGTGTTCAATGCGGAAGACACATTTCAGTTTAATGTGTTCAGTTGTACAACTGACTAGGTATCCCACTTTCCCATTACTTGTGGTGCAACAAGACCACTCATGGTCTGTAAAGTTCTCAACTTTTTTTTTTATTTAAACCAACAATATTCGAATCACCATGGTCACAAACATAAACTGTCAACTCCATCTGCCTGATAGAATATACATTTTGGTTCAAATATGTTACATTTAATTAGGTTTTAGAATCATAAAGCAACTGAGGAAAAACTAACTTGCTACTCTGTATACCACTTGAATGAAGAAGAAAAATGTCATTTTTTGTCAACTCTGTAAAACATCAACTCTGATTTTTGTCTAACATCAGAGTGCTGAAAAGATCTGATAGAAAGGTTGTTTTATTGGGGATTTTTTTTATTAAAAATGTTCCATATTTTACAAACTTTTATTTTTAGAGGTAAAAATATGTCTGTTTTGAGTATCTGTTGTCAACTCTGTTAGTGGCTTTTTAACTATTTCTTTGTCAATATTGAGAAAAAAACATTTTAATCACTGTTCTGCAACATATGCTTAAACAATTGTACTATTTTCTGTGCTACACCTAAGGAATAAAGTTAGCTTTATAAATGTTGTTTTATATTCTAAATCTAGAAAAGCATGTCAAAATGCTAACAAAATTAGCCCTGGCACATTTAATAGTGCTATAAAACAAAACAAAAAGAAGTTTGGAGATTTGTATTATATAGTTGAATAATCTAATGTTAAAATTTAACAAAAGTGCACTATGCCACTGCATACACACATGTTCAAAGGGACACACATATAAAACATATACACACTCACACATGGATACATACACGCACGTTGCTATACACACACACATACTGTATACACACACCTTCATAGCGTAATTTATGGCTTTCAACCTTACATGGGGAATTCACATGACTGAGTACTGGGTGTCAATAAGACATTGACAATTAGCAACAACTGTTTGCAGACATGAACATTTTCAGTATAGATGAACAAATAGATACACAAATCGTATTTTTGGTTGTTGATAAAATAGATACAGTAGGTACAGCACACCCCACAACTAAATACAGAACATTATTACTAAGGCTGATTGAGGATCAGACCGAGGTCACTCAGTCCCCTTTCTGTTTTTTCTTAAAATATTATAATTATTGAAATTGTCCTTTTTCATTCGGTTCTATATTCAGATTGCTCACCTGCATAAGTGCATGTTAAATCTAAGATGGGCCTCCCATGCCAGGCTACTACCCATACTTGGATTATTTGAATGTTGGTAAAAGGCTCTCCCCTTCATTTAATATGATGGTACCCTCCTTACTTAAATCTCCACACACACACACACACACACACACGCACGGATGCACGCATGCACACACACACACACACACACACACACACACACACACACACACACACACACACACACACACACACACACACACACACACACACCTTGGCTAATAAAGACCTCCACCCACACACAAACACACAACCCTTTTACGTAATGAAATTACAAGTAGTCATATGTTCCATCATTGGCTAGATTTATAGGAACGTTTTACATACAATTCATATCGGGGGCATTGTTGGGGATGCATGTGTGCATACGGATTTACATTATAGAAGTTATTAAAGAAATGAGCGTGGCGCAGAAAAATAGAACGGCAAAAGGGAAAAGTGTCTGTTTCCAGTCCCATAACCTTAGATCCAGGCAGTAGGAAATAACAGTAAACTCTCTCTCTCTCTCTCTCTCTCTCTCTCACACACACACACACACACACACACACACACACACACACACACACACACACACACACACACACACACACACACACACACACACACACACACACACACACACAAACACACACACACACACACACACACACACACTGGAGGATTCCTGTTGTTTTCCCTCCATAAATTAAGCCCTGATGATAAGTGTCAACACCTTATGGAGATCTGAGGTTGATATCAATCTACAAAAGATCCTAAATGGCCACGACAGTTTTTATTTCTTTAGCCTGTGTTTTCTGCAAAGGAAAATCTGTAGTTTGTAGTTTTGTGATAAGCCTTGTAGTTTTTCGATATTCCCTTTAAACGCTAAAGTAAATGATTCCCACCTAAACACTTATTATGTGACTTCCAGTAAATTCAGTCAGACATAAGGTTGAGAAGATCCTGATGGGGGATTATAAGAGGAGCTGGTAAGAGGAAATGGTAATACTACACTCAATAGCTTTCTTTCCCTCTTCCTTTTCTCACTCTTTTGCTCTCTCTCTCTCTCTCTCCAATCTCTCCTCTCATTCTCTCCATCCAGAGCTGAGGGTTGAACACTGGGTTGAGGAGTCACCAGGGGGCATGAGCCACAGCCTCACCAGCCAGGCCAAACCAGGTCAAGGCCAGGTCAACCATAATCTAACATGCACCGCTGGATTCCAACAAGCAAATCTCTTATTTTTAAACACTGGATTATACATTTCTTTTATTACTGCTCAACAGAACGGAAGGGTGGGGGGCTGGTCTGACTGACAGGATTAGGAGAAAAGCCCTGGGACTTAATATTGAAGAGAGGAATAATAAAAAGTATCAAGACGAGCAGAGGACAAATATGACTGATGAAAAACTATAAATAAAATAGGTAGAACTAGGTCTACTGTGGATGGAGTGCTAATCCTCAGTTTTAGCTTTAATGGTGGAGGTTAGCTAGAACTAAGACAAAAGACAGGATATGACCAATCACTGATTCACACATAGATATGCTAATAGTCACACACACACACACACACACACACACACACACACACACACACACACACACACACACAAACACACACACACACAGGTCCGCTAACCAATGGCTACCATGTGTCCAGTCAACACAGGACATCTGCGTCTCGTACTATAGATAATCTTGTCACGATACCGTCCTCATAGTTATTACATTCGTCTGTATATTTTCTCCATGTTCATCTCTTTATGTGTATAATACCATCACAGTGTGATGTCACGGCATTTTCAGTATGGCCCATCACAGCAAGACGAGAGGGGGGGTTCGTTTGAGGAAGGGAGGGAGGAAGGGAGGGAGGAAGGGAGGAAGGGAGGGAGGAAGGGAGGGAGGAAAAATGACCTTGCTAGAAATAACAACAGCAACCTTAATGTGCTGCATTACAAGATATGTTATAAAACACTTTTATGGGCTGGTAGTAAAAGGTACGGTGTCGTCCTGCACCGGGCCCACTCAGGGCCACATTTGAAGGCCACATCCACAAAATGGGTCAGGAACCAGGGACCGACGATCGCCAGGGTGAGTGCTGCCAATGACTAATGTTTTTGTTCTCACCTTGGCCCAAGTTCTGCTGCATAAACGGGTTGGGCATTCCTCGCCTTGTGCGTATACCTGTTATGGGCCTCTCCGATGGAGGACATGTCATTGTGTCTTGAAGTGCATTACTTTTACGGGCGTCTCTTTTCTCTTAGTGATTTTGCCATAATGAGACATTCGTTTTACAGCGTGCAGCAGGCGTTATATAGGTTTGTACAGGTTGGCCCAAAAAGGTGTTTTTGTTTTTCCATTTGGAGAGAGATGGTTGTGCTATCTATCTTTACACAGAGGATGCTCTCTGGAGGAGTGCAGTGTGGTATTGGGATGGTGATACTGGTACCTAAATCCACTATTGCCCCCTGTTGGGGATGGCACAGAATAACACTGTCAGTAGGGGATGATGGCAGGTAAATCATGTAGTAGAACAATATGTATGGATACATCAACAATGCTAGCTTGTTAACATCTTCTTTGTATTTGGATTGAACACAAATGGTTCTCAGTCTATAAGAGTTGAACACAAGTAGTCATTGATTTTAGAGTGCCTTCAGATGTTTTTGCCAAGTCTACAAGCTCTGCAGTCACTTGCCTTTTTCCTTAATGGCACTTATCCCTCTCCCTGCCTCTCACACTGTCCTTATGTACATAGCTCTTATTTTATCTCTCACTCTCTCCCTCCCTCCTTACCTTCCTCACACGTTCCTTATCCAAATCAAATCAAATCAAATGTATTTATATAGCCCTTTTTACATCAGCTGATATATCTCAATGTGCTGTACAGAAACCCAGCCTAAAACCCCAAACAGAAAGCAATGCAGGTGTAGAAGCACGGTGGCTAGGAAAAACTCCCTGGAAAGGCCAAAATCTAGGAAGAAACCTAGAGAGGAACCAGGCTATGAGGGGTGGCCAGTCCTCTTCTGGCTGTGTCGGGTGGAGATTATAACAGAACATGGCCAAGATGTTCAAATGTTCATAAATGACCAGCATGGTCAAATAATAATAATCACAGTAGTTGTCGAGGGTGCAACAAGTCAGCACCTCAGGAGTATATGTCAGTTGGCTTTTCATAGCCGATCATTAAGAGTACCTCTACCGCTCCTGCTGTCTCTAAAGAGCTGAAAACAGCAGGTCTGGGACAGGTCGCACGTCCGGTGAACAGGTCAGGGTTCCATAGCCGCAGGCAGAACAGCAGCACGGCCAGGTGGACTGCGGACAGCAAGGAGGCATCATGCCAGGTAGTCCGGAGGTATGGTCCTAGGGCTCAGGTCCTCCGAGAGAGAGAAAGAAATAGAGAAAGAGAGAATTAGAGAGAGCACACTTAAATTCACACAGGACACCGGATAAGACAGGAGACGTACTCCAGATATAACAAACTGACCCTAGCCCCCCGACACATAAACTACTGCAGCATAAATACTGGAGGCTGAGACAGGAGGGGTCAGGAGACACTGTGGCCCCATCCGATGATACCCCGAGACAGGGCCAAACAGGAAGGATATAACACCACCCACTTTGCCAAAGCACAGCCCCCACACCACTAGAGGGATATCTTCAACCACCAACTTACCATCCTGAGACAAGGCTGAGTATAGCCCACAAAGATCTCCGCCACGGCACAACCCAAGGGGGGGCGCCAACCCAGACAGGAAGATCATATCAGTGACTCAACCCACTCAAGTGACGCACCCCTCCTAGGGACGGCATGAAAAAGCACCAGTAAGCCAGTGACTCAGCCCCTGTAATAGGGTTGGAGGCAGATAATCCCAGTGGAGAGAGGGGAACCGGCCAGTCAGAGACAGCAAGGGTGGTTCGTTGCTCCAGAGCCTTTCCGTTCACCTTCACACTCCTGGGCCAGACTACACTCATTCATATGACCCACTGAAGAGATGATTCTTCAGTAAAGACTTAAAGGTTGAGACCGAGTCTGCGTCTCTGACATGGGTAGGCAGACCATTCCATAAAAATGGAGCTCTATAGGAGAAAGCCCTGCCTCCAGCTGTTTGCTTAGAAATTCTAGGGACAATTAGGAGGCCTGCGTCTTGTGACCGTAGCGTACGTGTAGGTATGTACGGCAGGACCAAATCAGAAAGATAGGTAGGAGCAAGCCCATGTAATGCTTTGTAGGTTTGCAGTAAAACCCTGAAATCAGCCCTTGCCTTGACAGGAAGCCAGTGTAGGGAGGCTAGCACTGGAGTAATATGATACATTTTTTTGGTTATAGTCAGGATTCTAGCAGCCGTATTTAGCACTAACTGAAGTGTATTTAGTGCTTTATCCGGGTAGCCGGAAAGTAAAGCCTTGCAGTAGTCTAACCTAGAAGTAACAAAAGCATGGATCAATTTTTCTGCATCATTTCTGGACAGAAAATTTCTGATTTTTGCAATGTTACGTAGATGGAAAAAAGCTGTCCTTGAAACAGTCTTGATATGTTCGTCAAAAGAGAGATTAGGGTCCAGAGTAACGCCGAGGTCCTCCACAGTTTTATTTGAGACGACTGTACAACCATCAATATTAATTGTCAGATTCAACAGAAGATCTCTTTGTTTCTTGGGACCTAAAACAAGCATCTCTGTTTTGTCTGAGTTTAAAAGTAGAAAGTTTGCAGCCATCCTCTATTCACTTCCTCTATTCACTTCATCCTTTCTTCCAGCTGTCCTCTCTTCCTTAGTGAACATTCTCTCCTTCCCTTTCTTCCTGTGTCCCTCTCTCCTTTCTCTCCTCTCCCTGTCCCATCCCATGCATTCCCTCCATAACTCCTTTTTTCTCCCTCTCAGTATCTCTCCATTCACACTACCTTCAGTGTGTAAACTCTGACAGTCCTCCCTCTTATCCCAGCCCGTGGATGTTAGTCCACGACTTATTGATCACACCATAAATTACGCTTGCAGCTCTTCTCCTACCCACCCCTACGATCAGAGACTAGGCGAATAACAGAGAAAGTGAAAGAAATAAAGAGAAAAAAAGAGAGAGCGAGAGAGGGAGAGTTTTTAAATGTCTCTGGAAAATTGTTAATTAAATACAAATCAATCCTTGGCCGTTTATCAGAGTGAGCATCTAGCTCACGTTTAAAAAGGGTGTCAGGGAGGGGGTGGGAGGGAATTGATGAGGCAGATTCGAGGGAGGATTGTCATTTAATTTGCCAATCAAACTGTATCATCTGTATAATCCTTAGCTGGGTATTAGGTCCCTGTGAGTGACATGTCTGAAGTTGACTTCTGAGTACTCATATTGTACCTATAAAGAAGATATGCACAAGATAAGAAAAGCAATACATACAGCATATGGGGTGGCAGGGTAGCCTAGTGGTTAGAGCGTTGGACTAGTAACTGGAAGGTTGCGAGTTCAAACCCCCGAGCTGACAAGGTACAAATCTGTCGTTCTGCCCCTGAACAGGCAGTTAACCCACTGTTCCCAGGCCGTCATTGAAAATAAGAATTTGTTCTTAACTGACTTGCCTGGTTAAATAAAGGTAAAATAATAAAAATATCAGTATAGAACTTAAAGAACTCCAAATGACAGAACTCAGCCACATAATCCCATCTATGAACATGTGTTCTGTAGAATCTTCTCCTCCCAAATACAAGAGCAGGGGAGAAGTATTGAGGGATCTCAGATAACCAGTACCAGGGTAATCCCTAACTCTACAACAGCATAGATTTCGGTGGCAGATGATTTCGAGATGGTGTTGGGACTCTCGTAGGTCACCTGGTTTTCTTTAGCTAGAGACGGAGATTGGCCATTGTGAAGAGAGATAGGCCACTGTCTGCCAGACTGTTGTGATTTTTCTCCCCAATTTCGTAGTATCCAATTGTTAGTAGCTACTATATTGTCTCATCGCTACAACTCCCGTACGGGCTCGGGAGAGACAAATGTCGAAAGTCATGCGTCCTCCAAAACACAACCCAACCAAGCCTCACTGCTTCTTTACACAGCGCGCATCCAACCCGGAAGCCAGCCGCACCAATGTGTCGGAGGAAACACTGTGCACCTGGCGACCTTGGAGCACTGCGCCAGGCCCGCCACAGGGGTTGCTGGTGCGCGATGAGACAAGGATATCCCTACCGGCCAAGCCCTCCCTAACCCGGAGGACGCTAGGCCAATTGTGCGTCGCCCCATGGACCTCCCGGTCGCGGCCGGTTGCGACAGAGCCTGGTCACGAACCCAGAGTCTCTGGTGGCACAGCTAGCACTGCAGTGCAGTGCCCTTAACCACTGCGCCACCTGGGAGACCCCGACTGTTGTGATTTTGATAGATTTCTGATGTACAATATGTGAAAAGAGTGGCTCACTACATGTCACATTGTCACGTCCTGACCATAGAGAGCCTTTATTTTCTATGGTGGAGTAGGTCAGGGCGTGACTGGGGGGTTAGTCTAGTTTATCTTTTCTATGTGGGGTTCTAGGTTGTTTTTTCTATGTTGGGGTTTTGGTATGATTCCCAATTAGAGGCAGCTGGCTATCGTTGTCTCTAATTATATTTAAGTAGCATTTTTTCCACCTGTGGGTTATGGGATATTGTTTATGTTTGGAGTTAGTGCACATAGCACCTCAGTAGTCACGGTTTGTTCATTTATTGTTTATTGTTTTGTTTTGTTAAGTTTCACTAATAATAAAGTATGTGGAACTCATATCGCGCTGCGTCTTGGTCCGACCATTATTACGAACATCGTGACACACATGACATGCACAAGTACGGTGAAATTCCTTTCTTGCGAACTAAAAACCCTACAATGCAATAATCAATAACAATGTAATAGTAGATAAAAACACACGTAAAATAAGAATATGTAGAACACAATAAGTAAGTAAGGAAGCATACTATATACAGGTGTGTGTGTGTGTGTGAGTGTGAACGTGGGTGGTAGGGTCTGTGTCATGGTTCAGGAAGTATTTGAGCAACGATAAGCAGACCCCCTCCCAGCTGTTGCTTTACCACCTGTTGAAAGTGTCTCCTTTCCTATTGAATAACACCTATCCATTTCCATAACATCTACAGTACAGTAGCCTCCATTACCTCAGTCTCATAACATGACGACTACATAATAATGACGCTATCAAGCAGGCTAGTTTTCTATATCATGTAACATAAAGGCTATGCTTTAACAGGTGCTGTCCAGTGCTGAAATCAGGCAATACTGCATGACTTTCCCCAAATGTCTGTATTCCATGACAAAATGTTTTGATGTGATGTGAGATATTATAACCTTGACCTGTGTTAGTCCACTTTGTGTATAAAACACTTAATGAATTACTTCACATACAAAAAATAGATATTCATATTGCCGCGCGCAGTGCTGCAATTTATAGCAATGAGCACCATAAACATAACAACATGGCCAAAATATATAAAAACAGCATCTGAATGTGTGCAGGTGTGTGTGTGCATGTGCGTGCGTGCTTTCGTGTGCGTGCATGCTTCCATATGTGTGTGGCCAAGATGGTTTTCATCTTTATTAATTACATAATCCAGATTTATGATCATAATTGCTGCCTCAGTTCAGCTCAGCAAATCATCCCTTTAATTATTTCAGTGGTGGCCTACCAAATAGACTGGCCAAAACTCTATAAATCCACTGAGACTGGGAATAACAAGGGATTTGACCCCAACTGTAAATCTGGGAGAGGCTGTAAAAGTTGCTGAAAGGACGGATACTGAACTGATAAGACTTTAACCAATGTTTAAATGTTTGATTTTGGGGTAGGTTATTCTGTTGTGATTATGGTATCATGGCAAGGTGGAAGAGGTAATATTGAATAGGAACAGGTAGTTAGTTTCTGTGAAGTTAACTTATTAATGAGCTGTATGTAAAAACTATACTAGTAAGATGCCTAGCATGGCCGTTTTATACATGATAGGTTAATGTGTACTATGTACCAATACTATTTATGTGCAATACAAGCACTATACATTCTGAAGTCAACCAACAGTATCCTTAAAATTTAAACAATGAAACCTAACCACTTTTGAGCCACATTTACTTCTATGCCGGAAGCTAAACTAGCTTTCAGACTGAAATCTGCTACATCTGTCTTAACCCTCTATATTAACACTAAACTACAGCAGACAAAAACACACAGACCTAGAACACATCTACCTACTTTCCATCCACATCTTTAAGGACACCCTTTATTTTGTCACCCTTCATTTTAAATCCCTCCTGTGCCTTTTTGACCTTGACCCTATAGGTTTCTGTAGTGTAAACTTAATTGTAAACCTCAGTATAGAATGGCAAGGTCTCTACATGCTCTAAGACACTGAGCTTAAAAGGCTGTGGCCAACATCTGTCTGGAGTCAGGAGGAAGTCTGATGTCAGGAAGAGTGGTCTTATAGGAGAAACATGGTGGCATCCTGTTCCTGCTTGGCATGGTCCTTGACTGGGCCGCCCAGTGGGTGAACTGGGATTACAGTTACAGCACATCCGGTGCTCTGGCACAACTGGTGCCCTGCTTCCATATCTGATCAAGCATGAAAGATGTAAAGAAATATACTGTTTACACATGGCATGACAGATTTCCCAAAGGTACTGACAAGTTATTTAATATTATTAGAAATGTGGATTTCATTACGTACATTCATTTGACCCAATCTCTGATAGTCTTTACAGTAATATAATGTAGAACAATGAACGTTCGATAATCCTATTTTAAGGACAAAGTCCAAGATATAAATGACAATTAGCACATGATCTCAGTTTTCTAATAATGAAGGCGGGCATTATGAGGTTGATTTATGACGTCTCTGCTTATTAAGAAATATTTATCATCCAGATGTGACTCCTGGATCACGGCCACAATGATGCTTAAGCCACACATACACACCGCTGACCAAATCCGCTGATGTCCGACTGTGTGTGTGTTTGGTCTCGGGTGGATGGGTGGCAGAGTTTGTTCCGGGTGGCTGAATTTTCTCCTAATCGCGTCGCTGCTGTCTCACACCCGTAATCCTGGCGTTGGAGCCTCACCTCGCTCCTAACCCCGCATCTCTCCTGCAGATGGTTCTCTCCTTAAGCACTGCACAAACACTGAGTCTCTCTCTCTCTCTCTCTCTCTCTCTCTCTCTCTCTCTCTCTCTCTCTCTCTCTCTCTCTCTCTCTCTCTCTCTCTCTCTCTCTCTCTCTCTCTCTCTCTCTCTCTCTCTCTCTCTCTCTCTCTCTCTCTCTCTCTCTCTCTCTCTCTCTCTCTCTCTCTCTCTCTCTCTCTCTCTCTCTCTCTCTCTCTCTCTCTCTCTCTCTCTCTCTCTCTCTCTCTCTCTCTCTCTCTCTCTCTCTCTCTCTCTCTCTCTCTTCTAATCCCCAATGTCAGAGGTGGAAGCACCAGGCCTCCCCATGCCCACCCAGTCCAAAACCTACATAAAGTCAAACAGTCAAAAACATCTAACAGAAGAACATGATTTCAATTAAGCATCCTTCAAAGCACCAGAAATGTCACCTAAAAGACTGTATTCTAAAAATGTACCATGAAAACATTGCAAGTCAACAATGCTATCCCAAGTGGCCTTTTAGCATTAAGTCTGGTCTGGCCCCCCAAAAATACCTTTCCGCCCTCAATTGATAGCATGCTTTGCATGGTGTTCTGTAAATGGCACATCAAGAGGGAGAAGTGGGAACAAAGAGTGCTGGGCAATAATCCAGGTGGGTTTCCATGACACGGGGAAATTAAAGCTGTGAGGAATGGCGGGAAGCCGGCGCAATGATCTGGCACTGTCGGAACGCAAGAGGGAAAAGCACGGGCCGGGAATGGATTGCTGTGTTGGATTCACTGTAGTCAGGGAAAGCTAAAGCGGGAAGGAGGGAAGTAGGAAAGGAGAGGGGGAAGAGAAAGTAGTCAGAGAAGGAGGGAAGGGGGGGGGATATTAGAGATGAGTGTTTTTCACAGCAGCATTTTTCACAGCAGACAAAAACATTTGCCTGGATATCAATTTGGAGCCGGCGAAGCAGTCTTCCCCCTCTGCCCTGTCATCCATCATCTTTTTGCGAGCTCACCCCTCCACTACCCCCCCACCCTCCCCCTTACTCCTCATCCCCCTTCACCCGCATCATGTTCCACCTTTCCCCACCTCCTCCCCGCACCCCTCCCTCCACAATACATCCAGATAGCACAAAGCTGAAAGAGAAAGAGTGGAGAGGACAACATGGGCTGGTGTGTGGGAAGAACCACAAACGGGTGAGTGAGCATGTGGGTGGGAGGGGGTTAAGGAGAAGGGCAGAGTGGTTTCCACAGCAGTCGTGGCCCCAGTCTCATGGCATTAAGCTCGGCGGGGGAGGCCCCACCCCCTTGAGGCCCCCTTATTGGCACCTTCCCCTGCACCCCATCACTCATCTCAGGCCCATCATCCATCACCCATCGCGATCAATAGGAGGCCGCGCATTCATCAGCCTTGGGTGCTGATGGGAAGGGGTAGGAGGAGGTGAGGGGGGAGTGAAGGGGGTGAGGAGGGGTGGGGGGATCACGTGGATTGGGCGGTGGTTTGGAGTCTGAGAGAATTACCAACGGGGGAGTAAAAAGAGAAAAGAGAGAAAGGAAGAGTGATGTTCAGGAGAAAGGGCAGAACAAGAAGAGGCTAAGAAGCACAGAAAGATGCATCAGCAGCCAAAAGAGGTTCTTCTCTCTTCCCACTGGGGATGGCTGGAAAAACGTCTGTCAAAAAATGAACTCTACGTTAACCTGAAAACTAAACAAAATATGAGTTACAACATAGATACTTGCAGCACATGCAGCATCTGACACACGAATGTTGAGGAGTTTGAGCCCAGGAATAGAGGTGCTGCTGCGTCCCTATAGCTCCAGGTCAGGGGGAGAATTGCTACCTTGCCTAGCCACAGTTCAGTTGGAGAGTTAAAACCTTGCCCAGCACAGTTGGAGCATTAATACCCTGCATCAGTAAAGATGGAGCGTCAATACCCTGTCTAGCCCCAGTTAAGTTGGAGTGTTAACACCCTGCCTAGTCCCATTTCAGTTGGAACATTAATACCCTGCCTAGGCCCAGTTCAGTTGGAGCATTAATAACTTGCCTAGACCCAGTTCAGTTGGAGCATTAATAACCTAAGTAGTTCCAGTTCAGTTGGTGTTAATAGCCTGCCTCAGTTCAGTTGGAGTGTCAATACCCTGCCTAGCCCCAGTTCAGTTGGAGTGTTAATACCCTGCCTCAGTTCAGATGGGGCGTCAATACCCTGCCTAGCCCCAGTTCAGTTGGAGTGTTAATACCCTGCCTAGCCCCAGTTCAGTTGGAGTGTCAATACCCTGCCTAGCCCCAGTTCAGATGGGGCGTCAATACCCTGCCTAGCCCCAGTTCAGTTGGAGTGTTAATACCCTGCCTAGCCCCAGTTCAGATGGGGCGTCAATACCCTGCCTAGCCCCAGTTCAGTTGGAGTGTCAATACCCTGCCTAGCCCCAGTTCAGTTGGAGTGTTAATACCCTGCCTCAGTTCAGATGGGGCGTCAATACCCTGCCTAGCCCCAGTTCAGTTGGAGTGCTAATATCATGCCTAGCCCCAGTTCAGTTGGAGTGTCAAAACCCTGCCTAGCCCCAGTTCAGTTGGAGTGTCAATACCCTGCCTAGCCCCAGTTCAGTTGGAGTGTTAATACCCTGCCTCAGTTCAGATGGGGTGTCAATACCCTACCTAGCCCCAGTTCAGTTGGAGTGCTAATACCCTGCCTAGCCCCAGTTCAGTTGGAGTGCTAATACCCTGCCTAGCCCCAGTTCAGTTGGAGTGCTAATACCCTGCCTAGCCCCAGTTCAAGTGGAACGTTAAAACCTTGCCAAGCACAAGTTCAGTTGGTGCGTTAATAGCCTGACAAGTCCCAGTTCAGTTGGAGTACTAATACCCTACCTAGCCCTAGTTCAGTTGGAATGTTAATACCCAGCCCAGTCTAAGTTAAGCTGTAGAGTAAATACCCTACCTAGTCCCAGTTCAGTCGGTGTGTTAATACCCTGCCTAGTCCGTGTTCAGTGGGAGTGTTAATACACTGCCTAGCCCCGATTCAGTCGGTGCGTTAATACCCTGCCTAGTTCATGTTCAGTTGGAATGGTAATACCCTGCCTAGCCCCAGTTCAGTTGAATTGTTAATACCCTGCCATGCCCCAGTTCAGTTGGAGAGTTAATACACTGCCTAGTTCCAGTACAGCTGGAGTGTTAATACCCTGCCTAGCCACTGTTCAGTTGGAGCAGTAATAACCTGCCTCACCCTAATTCAGTTGGAGAGTTAATACACTGCCTAGTTCCAGTTCAGTTGGGGTGTTAACATCCTGCCTCAGTTCAGTTGGAGCATCAATACCCTGTCTAGCCCCAGTTCAGTTGGAGTGATAATGCTCTGCCAAGCTGCAGATCAGTTGGAGCGTTAACACCTAAACCTCAGTTCAGTTGGAGCATTAATACCCTGCGTAGTCCCAGTTCAGTCGGTAATTTTATTACCCTGCCTGGCCCCAGTTCAGTTGAATCGTTAACACCCTGCCTAGTTCCAGTACAGCTGGAGTGTTAATACCCTGCCTAGCCACTGTTCAGTTGGAGCAGTAATAACCTGCCTAGCCCAAGTTCATATGGAGTGTTAACACCCTACATCAGTTCAGTTGGGGCATCAATATCATGCCTTGCCCCAGTTCAGTTGGAAATGTAAATACCATGCCTCAGGTCAGTTGCAGCATTAATTCCCTGCCTAACCCCAGTTCACTTGGAGCGTTAATAACATGTCGATCCCCAGTTCATTTGTAGCGTTACAAATGAACTGGGGATCGACATATTATTAACGCTCCAAGTGAACTGGGGTTAGGCTGTTTATTTGTAGTGTTAAAACCCTGCCTCAGTTCAGTTGGAGCGTTAATACCCTGCCTAGCCACAGTTCAGTTGGAGCATTAACACCCTGCCTAGCCCCAGTTCATATGGACCAATAATTCCCTGCCTAGTCCCAGTTCAGTTGGAGTGTCATGTATTGTCATGTTGTGTCTTGTTTCTGTCCTTTCCTTTCACCCTGTCTCCCTCTGCTGGTCGTTATTAGGTTACCTTTTCTCCCCCTCTTTCCCCCAGCTGTTCCTTGTCTCCTCCTAACTACCTCGTCACCCCTTTTCCCACCTGTTCCCTTTTTCCCTCTGATTAGTCCTCTATATCTCTCTCTGTTTTTGCTCCTGTCTTTGTCGGATTCTTGTTTGTGTTATTCATGCCTGAACCAGACTATCGTCATGTTTGCTGCAACCTTGTCCTGTCCTGTCGGAATCTGCCGGTCCATCTGAGCCTACCTATGTTTTGTCATTAAAGAAGCTCTGTTTACGTTAATTCGCTTTTGGGTCCTCATTCACGCACCGTAACAGAAGAATCCGACCAAGAATGGACCCAGCGACTTCGGATCCTCTCCACTCAGCCGTCGAGATCCAGGGAGCGATGCTAGGCAGACACGAGCAGGAATTGTCTGCTGCTCGACATGCCGTTGAGACCCTGGCCACCCAAGTCTCCAACCTCACAGAACAGGTTCACCATCTCCGCCTCGATCCACCGGCCACTTCTAGGGCTTTCGAATCTCCGGAGCCCAGAATCAATAACCCGCCGTGTTACTCTGGGGAGCCCACTGAATGCCGCTCGTTCCTCACCCAGTGTGATATTGTGCTTTCTCTCCAGCCCAACACTTACTCCAGGAGCACTGCTCGTGTCGCCTACGTCATATCTCTCCTTACTGGACGGGCTCGTGAGTGGGGCACGGCAATCTGGGAGGCAAGGGCTGAGTGTACTAACCAGTATCAGGACTTTAAGGAGGAGATGATACGGGTTTTTGATCGATCTGTTTTTGGGGAGGAGGCTTCCAGGGCCCTGTCTTCCCTATGTCAAGGTAATCGATCCATAACAGACTACTCTATTGAGTTTCGCACTCTTGCTGCCTCCAGTGGCTGGAACGAGCCGGCTTTGCTCGCTCGTTTTCTGGAGGGTCTCCGCGCAGAGGTAAAGGATGAGATTCTCTCCCGGGAGGTTCCTTCCAGCGTGGATTCCTTGATTGAACTCGCTATTCGCATTGAGCGACGGGTTGATCTTCGTCACCGAGCTCGTGGAAAGGAGCTCGCGTTCTCCGTTGCCCCCCTCTCCGCATCACTACCATCTTCCTCTGCCGGCTCGGGTGCTGAGCCTATGCAGCTGGGAGGTATCCGCATCTCGACTAAGGAGAGGGAACGGAGAATCACCAACCGCCTCTGTCTCTATTGCGGTTCTGCTGGTCATTTTGTCACTTCATGTCCAGTAAAAGCCAGAGCTCATCAGTAAGCGGAGGGCTACTGGTGAGCGCTACTACTCCTGTCTCTCCTTCAAGATCCTGCACTACCTTGTCGGTCCATCTACGCTGGACCGGTTCGTCAGCTTCCTGCAGGGCCTTAATAGACTCTGGGGCGGAGGGCTGTTTTATGGACGAGACCTGGGCTCGGGAACATGACATTCCTCTCAGACAGTTAAGGGAGTCCACGGCCTTGTTCGCCCTGGATGGTAGTCCTCTCCCCAGGATTCAGCGTGAGACGCTACCTTTAACCCTCACTGTTTCTGGTAATCATAGCGAAACCATTTCTTTTTTAATTTTTCGTTCACCTTTTACACCTGTTGTTTTGGGCCATCCCTGGCTAGTTTGTCATAATCCTTCCATTAATTGGTCTAGTAATTCTATCCTCTCCTGGAACGTCTCTTGTCATGTGAAATGTTTAATGTCTGCTATCCCTCCTGTTTCCTCTGTCTCTTCTTCACAGGAGGAGCCTGGTGATTTGACAGGGGTGCCGGAGGAATATCACGATCTGCGCACGGTGTTCAGTCGGTCCAGGGCCACCTCTCTTCCTCCACACCGGTCGTATGATTGTAGTATTGATCTCCTTCCGGGAACCACTCCCCCCCGGGGTAGACTATACTCTCTGTCGGCTCCCGAACGTAAGGCTCTCGAAGATTATTTGTCTGTAGCTCTTGCCGCCGGTACCATAGTCCCCTCCTCCTCTCCCGCCGGAGCGGGGGTTTTTTTTGTTAAGAAGAAGGACGGGTCCCTGCGCCCCTGCATAGATTATCGAGGGCTGAATGACATAACAGTGAAGAATCGTTATCCGCTTCCTCTTATGTCTTCAGCCTTCGAGATCCTGCAGGGAGCCAGGTTTTTCACTAAGTTGGACCTTCGTAACGCTTACCATCTCGTGCGCATCAGGGAGGGGGACGAGTGGAAGACGGCGTTTAACACTCCGTTAGGGCACTTTGAATACCGGGTTCTTCCTTTCGGCCTCGCTAACGCTCCAGCTGTCTTTCAGGCATTAGTCAATGATGTCCTGAGAGACATGCTGAACATCTTTGTTTTCGTTTACCTTGACGATATCCTGATTTTTTCACCGTCACTCCAGATTCATGTTCAGCACGTTCGACGTGTCCTCCAGCGCCTTTTAGAGAATTGTCTTTTTGTGAAGGCTGAGAAGTGCACTTTTCATGCCTCCTCCGTCACGTTTCTCGGTTCTGTTATTTCCGCTGAAGGCATTAAGATGGATCCCGCTAAGGTCCAAGCTGTCATTGATTGGCCCGTTCCTAAGTCACGCGTCGAGCTGCAGCGCTTTCTCGGCTTCGCGAACTTCTATCGTCGTTTCATCCGTAATTTCGGTCAGGTGGCAGCTCCTCTCACAGCCCTTACTTCTGTCAAGACGTGCTTTAAGTGGTCCGTTTCCGCCCAGGGAGCTTTTGATCTCCTCAAGAATCGTTTTACATCCGCACCTATCCTTGTTACACCTGACGTCACTAGACAGTTCGTTGTCGAGGTTGACGCGTCAGAGGTGGGCGTGGGAGCCATTCTTTCTCAGCGCTCCCTCTCTGACGACAAGGTCCACCCTTGCGCGTATTTTTCTCATCGCCTGTCGCCGTCGGAACGTAACTATGATGTGGGAAACCGCGAACTGCTCGCCATCCGCTTAGCCCTAGGCGAATGGCGACAGTGGTTGGAGGGGGCGACCGTTCCTTTTGTCGTTTGGACTGACCATAGGAACCTTGAGTACATCCGTTCTGCCAAACGACTTAATGCGCGTCAGGCGCGCTGGGCGCTGTTTTTCGCTCGTTTCGAGTTCGTGATTTCTTATCGTCCGGGCTCTAAGAACACCAAGCCTGATGCTTTATCTCGTCTCTTCAGTTCTTCAGTAGCCTTCACTGACCCCGAGGGGATTCTCCCTGAGGGGCGTGTTGTCGGGTTGACTGTCTGGGGAATTGAGAGGCAGGTAAAGCAAGCACTCACTCAAACTCCGTCGCCGCGCACTTGTCCTAGGAACCTTCTTTTCGTTCCCGTTCCTACTCGTCTGGCCGTTCTTCAGTGGGCTCACTCTGCCAAGTTAGCCGGCCACCCTGGCGTTCGGGGTACGCTTGCTTCCATTCGCCAGCGTTTTTGGTGGCCCACCCGGGAGCATGACACGCGTCGCTTCGTGGCTGCTTGTTCGGTCTGCGCGCAGACTAAGTCCGGTAACTCCCCTCCTGCCGGCCGTCTCAGGCCGCTTCCCATTCCCTCTCGACCGTGGTCTCACATCGCCTTAGATTTTGTCACCGGACTGCCTTCGTCAGCGGGGAAGACTGTTATTCTTACGGTTGTCGACAGGTTCTCTAAGGCGGCTCATTTTATTCCCCTTGCTAAGCTTCCTTCTTCTAAAGAGACGGCACAAATCATCATCGAGAATGTTTTCAGAATTCATGGCCTTCCGTCAGACGTCGTTTCGGACAGAGGTCCGCAATTCACGTCTCAATTTTGGAGGGAGTTTTGCCGTTTGATTGGGGCTTCCGTCAGTCTCTCCTCCGGCTTTCACCCCCAGTCTAACGGTCAAGCAGAACGGGCCAATCAGACTATTGGTCGCATCTTACGCAGTCTTTCTTTTCGCAACCCTGCGTCTTGGTCAGAACAGCTCCCCTGGGCAGAATACGCCCACAACTCGCTTCCTTCGTCTGCGACCGGGCTATCTCCTTTTCAGAGTAGCCTCGGGTACCAGCCTCCGCTGTTCTCATCTCAGTTCGCCGAGTCCAGCGTCCCCTCCGCTCAGGCTTTTGTCCAACGTTGCGAGCGCACCTGGAAGAGGGTCAGGTCTGCACTTTGCCGTTATAGGGCGCAGACTGTGAGAGCTGCTAATAAGCGTAGAACTAAGAGTCCTAGATATTGTCGCGGTCAGAGAGTTTGGCTCTCCACTCAGAACCTTCCCCTTAAGACCGCTTCTCGCAAGTTGACCCCGCGGTTCATTGGTCCGTTCCGAATTTCTCAGATCATTAATCCTGTCGCAGTTCGACTTCTTCTTCCGCGATATCTTCGTCGCGTCCACCCGGTCTTCCATGTCTCCTGTATCAAGCCCGTTCTTCGCGCCCCCGCTCGTCTCCCCCCCCCCCCCATCCTTGTCGAGGGCGCACCCATCTACAGGGTCCGTAGGATTTTGGACATGCGTCCTCGGGGCCGTGGTCATCAGTACCTAGTAGATTGGGAGGGGTACGGTCCTGAGGAGAGGAGTTGGGTTCCCTCTCGGGACGTGCTGGACCGTGCGCTGATCGAGGATTTCCTCCGTTGCCGCCAGGTTTCCTCCTCGAGTGCGCCAGGAGGCGCTCGGTGAGTGGGGGGGTACTGTCATGTATTGTCATGTTGTGTCTTGTTTCTGTCCTTTCCTTTCACCCTGTCTTCCTCTGCTGGTCGTTATTAGGTTACCTTTTCTCCCCCTCTTTCCCCCAGCTGTTCCTTGTCTCCTAACTACCTCGTCACCCCTTTTCCCACCTGTTCCCTTTTTCCCTCTGATTAGTCCTCTATATCTCTCTCTGTTTTTGCTCCTGTCTTTGTCGGATTCTTGTTTGTGTTATTCATGCCTGAACCAGACTATCGTCATGTTTGCTGCAACCTTGTCCTGTCCTGTCGGAATCTGCCGGTCCATCTGAGCCTACCTATGTTTTGTCATTAAAGAAGCTCTGTTTACGTTAATTCGCTTTTGGGTCCTCATTCACGCACCGTAACATGGAGCGTTAATACCCTGCGTAGCCCAAGTTAGTTGGAGCATTAATACCCTGCCTAGCCCCAGTTCAGTTGGAGCATTCATACCCTGCCTAGCCCCAGTTAATTTGGAGTGTTAACACCCTACATCAGTTCAGTTGGAGCATTAATACCCTGCCTAGACCCAGTTCAGGTGGAGCGTTAACACCCTGCCAAGCCCCAGTTCAGTTGGAGCATTAATACCCTGCCTTGTCCCAGTTCAGTCGGAAATGTAAATACCCTGCCTAGCCCCAGTTCAAATGGAGCATTAATACCCTGCCTAGTTCCAGTTCATTTAGAGCATTAATACCCTGCATAGGCCAAATTCAGTTGGAGCATTAACACCCTGCCTATCCCCAGATCAGTTGGAGCGTTAACATCCCACCTCAGATCAGTTGATGCATTAATACCCTGCCTCATCCCAGTTCTGTCGGTAATGTTAATACCCTGCCTAGCCCCTGTTCAGATGGATTGTTAACACCCTACCTCAGTTCAGTTGGAGCATCAATACCCTAACTAACCCCTGTTCAGTTGGATTGTTAACACCCTTCCTCAGTTCAGTTGGAGCATCAATACCCTAACTAACCCCAGTTCAGTCAGTAATGTTTATACCCTGCCTAGCCCTAGTTCAGTTAGAGCGTTAGTACCCTACAGAAGTTCAGTTGGAGCATGAATACTCTGCCTAGCCCCAGTTCAGTTGCACCGTTAATACCCTGCCAAGCCCCAGTTCAGTTGGAGCATTCAGACTCTGCCTAGCCCCAGTTAATTTGGATTGTTAACACCCTACATCAGTTCAGTTTTAGCATCAATGCCCTGCCTTGCCCAAGTTCAGTTGGAGCATTAACACCCTGCCTTGTCCCAGTTCAGTCGGAAATGTAAATACCCTGCCTAGCCCCAGTTCAGATGGAGCATTAATACCCTGCCTAGTTCCAGTTCAGTTAGGGCATTAATACCCTGCATAGGCCAAGTTCAGTTGGAGCATTAACACCCTGCCTAGACCCAGCTCAGTTGGAGCGCTAACACCCTATCTCTGTTCAGTTGGAGCGTTAACACCCTGCCTAGCCCCAATTCATTTGGAGCGTTAATACTCTGCCAAGCCCCAGGTCAGTTGGAGTGTTATTAGCATGCCTAGCCCATTTTCAGATGGAGCGATAATACCCTGCCTAGCCCATTTTCAGATGGAGCGATAATACCCTGCCTAGCCCCTGTTCAGTTGGATTATTAACACCCTACCTCAGTTCAGTTGGAGCATCAATACCCTGACTAATCCAAGTTCAGTTGTATTGTTAACACCCTTCCTCAGTTCAGTTGGAGCATTAATACCCTGCCTAGTCCCAGTTTAATTGGAGCATTCAGACTCTGCCTAGCCCCAGTTCATTTGGTGTTAACACCCTACATCAGTTCAGTTTGAGCCTCAATGCCCTGCCTTGCCCAAGTTCAGTTGGAGCATTAACACCCTGCCTTGTCCCAGTTCAGTCGGAAATGTAAATACCCTGCCTAGCCCCAGTTCAGATGGAGTATTAATACCCTGCCTAGTTCCAGTTCAGTTGGAGCATTAACACCCTGCCTAGACCCAGCTCAGTTGGAGCGCTAACACCCTATCTCTGTTCAGTTGGAGCATTAATACCCTGCCTCATCCCAGTTCAGTCGTCAATGTTAATACCCCTCCTAGCCCCAGTTCAGTTGGAGTTTTAACACCCCAGCTCAGTTCAGTTGGAGCATTAATACCCTGCCTAGCCCCAGTTCAGTTGGAGCTTTAACACCTTAGCTCAGTTCAGTAGGAGCATCAATACCCTGCCTATCCCCAGATCAGATGGAGAGTTAATGCCCTTCCTCAGGTCAGTTGAAGCATTAATACCCTGCCTAGTCCCAGTTCAGTCGGTACATTAATACCCTGCCCAGCCCCAGTTCAGTTGGAGCGTTGATTCCATTCTTAGTCCCAGGTCAGTTGTAAAGTTAATAACCTGTCTAGCCCCAATTAATTTGGAGCATTAATAGTCTGCCAAGCCCCAGCTCAGTTGGAGTGTTATTAGCATGCCTAGCCCAAGTTCAGATGGAGCGATAATACCCTGAAAAGCCCATGTTCAGGTGGAGCATTAGTACCCTACATCAGTTCAGTTGAAGCGTAAATACCGTGCAGAGTCCAATATCAGTTGGAGCATTAACACCCTGTCTGGTCCCAGTTCATTTGGATTGTTAATACCCTGCCTCTGGTCAGTTGGAGCATTAATACCCTGCCTAGCCTCAGTTCAGTTGGAGCGTTAATACCCTTCCTAGACCCAGTTCATTTGGAGTGTTAATACCCAGTGTCACGTTCTGACCTTTATTTCCTTTGTTTTGTATTTATTTAGTATGATCAGCGTGTGAGTTGGGTGGGCAGTCTATGTTTGTTTTTCTATGATTTGAGGATTTGTATGTTTCGGCCTAATATGGTTCTCAATCAGAGGCAGGTGTCATTAGTTGTCTCTGATTGAGAATCATACTTAGGTAGCCTGGGTTGCACTGTTTGTTTGTGGGTGATTGTCTATGTTAGTGGCTTGTGTCAGCACAGGTCTCATTTGTGGCTTCACGGTCGTTATTTGTTTATTGTTTTTGTATGCAGTGTTCAGTACTTTCTTTAATTAAATATTCTCTATGAACACATACCACGCCGCGTTTTGGTCCTCTGATCCTTCTCGCCTCTCCTCTTCAGATGAAGAGGAGGACGACCGTGACACCCTGCCTCAGGTCAGTTGAAGCGTTAACACCCTGCCTAGCCAATGTCAGTTGGAGCATTAACACCCTACCTCAGTTCAGTTGGAGCATTAACACCCTACCTCAGTTCAGTTGGAGCATTAATACCCTGCCTTGCCCCAGTTCAGTTAGAGCATTAATACCCTGCAAAGCCCAAGTTCAGTTGGAACATTAATACCCTGCCTAGTTCCAGTTCAGTAGGAGTGTTAATACCCTAGCCCCAGTTCCAATGGAGAGTTAATACCATACCTAGCCACAGTTCAGTTGGAGAGTAAATACCCTGCCTAGCCCCAGGTCAAACGGTGCGTTAATACCCTGCCTAGCCCCAGTTCAGGTGGAGAATAAATACCCTGCCTAGCCCCAGTTCAGGTGGAGAATAAATACCCTGCCTAGCCCCAGTTCAGGTGGAGAATAAATACCCTGCCTAGCCCCAGTTAATTTGGAGCGTTAAACATCCTGCCTAGCCCCAGTTCAGGTGGAGAATAAATACCCTGCCTAGCCCCAGTTAATTTGGAGCGTTAAACATCCTGCCTAGCCACAGTTCATTTGGAGTGTGAATAAACTGCCTCAAGACAGTTGGAGGATTAATACTCTGCCTTGCCCAAGTTCAATTGGTGCGTTAATACCCTGACTAGCCCCAGTTCAGATGGAGAGTTAACAACCTACCTCAGTTCAGTTGTAGCATTAATACCCTGCCTAATCCCACTTAAGTTGGATCGTTAATACCCTGCCTAGCCCCAGGTCAGTTGGAGCATTAATACCCTGCCTAGCCCCAGGTCAGTTGGAGCATTAATACCCTGCCTAGCACCAGTTCAGTTGGAGTGTTAATACCAATCCTAGCCCTAGTTCAGTTGGAGTGTTATTAAAACCCTGCCTAGCCTGAGTTCAGTTGGAGCGTTAATACCCTGCCTAGACCCAGTTCAGTTGGAGCATTAATATCCTGCCTAGCCCAAGTTCAGTTGGAGCGTTAATACCCTGCCTATCCCCAGTTCAGTTAGGGCGTTAATAACCTGCCAAGCCCCAGTTTTAGTTTGAGCGTTTAATTCCATGTCTAGCCCCATTTCATTTGGAGTGTTATACCCTGCCTATCCCCAGGTCAGTTGATGTTAATACCCTGCCTAGCCCCAGTTCAGTTAGAGCATTAATACCCTGCTTAGCCCCAGTTTAGTTGGAGTGTTAATACCCTTCCTTGCCCCCGATCAGTGGGAGTTCAGGAGGTGACACTGATTAAGCATTCTCAGTGATAAGTGGGACTTTCGTGCACAGCATCACAAGGAGGAAGGAGGGGTGGGGGTAGAGGGAGGAGATGTAAAAGAGGAGTAAGAGAGAAAAGGAGAGGGAACAAATAAGAAATTAGCGAGAGTGTGAGCTAGCACTTGGCCTTCATACACATGCTCACACATTCTCACTGCAGTGTCAGTGTCAGTCATTCCCTGGTTGTCAGTTTCCGGCAAGGCTCTGCACTTTGTAGTGACAGCTCATAAGTTGTACCCACACACACGCTGGCTAAGGCCTTTCCACCAGCTGAAGTTGGGCTGGAATGGATCCGCACTTTGAGATGATGGACAACCGTCCTGCACAGAAAGGTTAGGGACAGGGAGATAAGTTACTGAGCAGCGTTTACCATGAATGGCGTCTCTGCTAACTCAGGAACATAGCTTTAGCATTTATTTAGCGCTGTATCAGAGCACTTCAGAGCTGTGGATTGAATCCAACCCTAAATGTGATGGCTTGACAGCTTGTGACACACTTATACTTCCAGCACCGACAGAGATGGCCGCCTCGATTCGTGTTCCTAGGAAACTATGCAGTATTTTTTTTTTTTACGTGTTATTTCTTACATTGGTACCCCAGGTAATCTTAGGTTTCATTACATACAGTCGGGAGGAACTACTGAATATAAGAGCAATGTCAACTCACCATCATTACGACCAGGAATACAACTTTCCTGAAGCGGATCCTGTGTTTTGCCCACCACCCAAGACAATGGAGCGGATCCCAGCCGGCGAACCTAAACAACGTCGCCGTAAAAGGGGCAAACAAAGCGGTCTTCTGGTCAGGCTCCGGAGATGGGCACATCTCGCACCACTCTCTAGCATACTACTCTCCAATGTCCAGTCTCTTGACAACAAGGTTGATGAAATCCGAGCAAGGGTAGCATTCCAGAGAGACATCAGAGACTGTAACATTCTTTGCTTCACGGAAATATGGCTAACTCTCAAGATGCTATCGGAGTCGGTGCAGTCAGCTGGTTTCCTCAGGCATCGCGCCGACAGAAGCAAGCATCTTTCAGGTAAGAAGAGGGGCCGGGGGCCTTATGATTAACAAGACGTGGTGTGATCATAACAACATACAGGAACTCAAGTCCTTCTGTTCACCTGACTTCCTCACGATCAAATGTCGACCGCATTATCTACCAAGCCAATTATCTTCGATTATAATCACAGCCGTATATATTCCCCCCCCAAGCAGACACATCGATGGCCCTGAACAAACTTTATTTGACTCTATGTAAACTGGAAACCACATATCCTGAGGCTGCATTCATTGTAGCTGGGGATTTTAACAAGGCTAATCTGAAAACAAGACTCCCTAAATTCTATCAGCATATCGATTGTGCAACCAGGGCTGGTAAAACCCTGGATCATTGTTATTCTAACTTCCGCGACGCATATAAGGTCCTCCCCAGCCCTCCTTTCGGAAAAGCTCACCACGACTCCATTTTGTTGCTTCCAGCCTACAGACAGAAACTAAAACAAGAAGCTCCCGCGCTCAGGTCTGTTCAACGCTGGTCCGACCAATCTGATTCCACGCTTCAAGACTGCTTCTATCACGTGGATTGAGATGTTCCGCATTGCGTCCAACAACAACATTGACGAATACGCTGATTCGGTGAGCGAGTTTATTAGAAAGTGCATCGGCGATGTCGTACCCACAGCAACTATTAAAACATATCCATACCAGAAACCGTGGATTGATGGCAGCATCAGCGAAACTGAAAGCGCGAACCATTGCTTTTAACCAGGGCAAGGTGACCGGAAACATGACCGAATAGCTATTCCCTCAGCAAGGCAATGAAACAAGCTAAGCGTCAGTATAGAGACAAAGTAGAGTTGCAATTCAACGGCTCAGACACAAGAGGTATGTGGCAGGGTCTACAGTCAATCACTGATTACAAAAAGAAAACCAGCCCCGTCACGGACCAGGATGTCTTGCTCCAAGACAGACTAAATACCTTCTTTGCTCACTTTGAGGACAATACAGTGCCACTGACACGGCCCACTACCAAAACCTGCGGACTCTCCTTCACTGCAGCCGACGTGAGTAAAACATTTAAACGTATTAACCCTCGCAGGCCCAGACGGCATCCCCAGCCACGTCCTCAGAGCATGCGCAGACCAGCTGGCTGGTGTGTTTACGGACATATTCAATCAATCCTTATCCCAGTCTGCTGTTCCCATATGCTTCAAGAGGGCCACCATTGTTCCTGTTCCCAAGAAAGCTAAGGTAACTGAGCTAAATGACTACCGCCCTGTACCACTCACTTCTGTCATCATGAAGTGCTTTGAGAGACTAGTCAAGGACCATATCACCTCCACCCTACCTGACACCCTAGACCCACTCCAATTTGCTTACCGCCCCAGGTCCACAGACGCAATTGCAATCACACTGCACACTGCCCTAACCCATCTGGACAAGAGGAATACCTATGTGAGAATGCTGTTCATCGACTACAGCTCAGCATTTAACACCATAGTACCCTCCAAACTCATCATCAAGACCCTGGGTCTCGACCCCGCCCTGTGCAACTGGGTACTGGACTTCCTGATGGGCCGCCCCCAGGTGGTGAGGGTAGGTAACAACATCTCCACCCCGCTGATCCTAAAGGGTGCATTCTAAGCCCTCTCCTGTACTCCCTGTTCACCCACTACTGCGTGGCCATGCACGCCTCCAATTCAATCATCAAGTTTGCGGACGACACTACAGTGGTAGGCTTGATTACCAACAACGACGAGACGGCCTACAGGGAGGAGGTGAGGGCCCTCGGAGTGTGGTGTCAGGAAAATAACCTCACACTCAACATAAAAAAAACAAAGGATATGATTGTGGACTTCAGGAAACAGCAGAGAGCACTCCCCTATCCACATCGACGGGACAGTAGTGGAGAGGGTAGTAAGTTTTAAGTCCCTCGGCGTACACATCATGGACAAACTGAATTGGTCCACCCAAACAGACAGCGTTGTGAAGAAGGCGCAGCAGCGCCTCTTCAACCTCAGGAGGCTGAAGAAATTCGGCTTGTCACCAAAAGCACTCAAACTTCTACAGATGCACAATCGAGAGCATCCTGTCGGGCTGTATCACCGCCTGGTACGACAACTGCTCCGCCCACAACCATAAGGCTCTCCAGAGGGTAGTGAGGTCTGCACAATGCATCACCGGGGGAAAACTACCTGCCCTCCAGGACACCCACACCACCTGATGTCACAGGAAGGCCATACAGATCATCAAGGACAACACCACCCGAGTCACTGCCTGTTCACCCCGCTATCATCCAGAAGGCGACGTCAGTACAGGTGCATCAAAGCAGGGACCGAGAGACTGAAAAACAGCTTCTATCTCAAGGCCATTAGACTGTTAAACAGCCACCACTAACATTGAGTGGCTGCTGCCAACATACTGACTCAACCCCAGCTCACTTTAATAATGAAAATTGGTGGAAATTGATGTAAAAAATGTATCACTAGCCACTTTAAACAATGCCACTTTTACGTTTACATACTCTACATTACTCATCTCATATGTATATACTGTACTCGATACCATCTACTGCATCTTGTCTATGCCATTCTGTACCATCACTCATTCATATATCTTTATGTACATATTATTTATCCCTTTACACTTGTGTGTATAAGGTAGTAGTTGTGGAATTGTTAGGTTAGATTACTCGTTGGTTATTACTGCATTGTCGGAACTAGAAACACAAGCATTTCGCTACACTCTCATTAACATCTGCTAAACATGTGTATGTGACAAATAACATTTGATTTGATTTGAAGATGCCGAGTACAACCTTGAATTGTCATGGATAGCTCTCAACATTGTTTAATGGAAATGATGTACCTCATGATAAGTTACAAACCACAATACACCATCTACCTGAGGCATTGAGACAACGTATCTACTTCCATTGTCAAACAAAAAACACCACCATTCCCTCCTCCACAAGTGCACACACACACGTAAAAGACCACCACCACACTATTGGCGCAACAAGCATCCCATGACGATCTACTGAAACCAGACACGCCTCACATAGCCAGGTGGAAGTACATTTAACCTAGCCACAACCCTCTGTCTCTGTCTTCTGTGACCACACCCACGGACCAGCCAGTCCCCAGGTCTCTCCCTTGTACCTCCTCAGGTGTCTCTCTCCTGTTTCAAACAACCCCAGGTCCCCATCTGCCAGCCGGCCGGTCACTCTGGTCGTCTGGATTATTCAGGAGTGTCTAAACGCTCTTTGTAGTAGCATGACTGGACAAACTACCAGCAGGCCCACTAAGCCACCAGGGCTCTGCTGCAAGCCCACAGCCTGAGCCACACCGTGAAGATGCAGTTTGAGCTTTACTGTGCTTTGGATAAACCAAAGACCGTGTTCAGCTATGCATTAGAGACTAGAGGTCTTCAGGGATCCACCTGTACCTGAATACCCGAGACCCAATCCAGCACCTGAGAGGGTCCGGATCCAGAATTCTAAATAATATCACGGGTTTGGGTCGGATCTGATATAATTGTCACGGGTCTCGGGTATGTGTAATTTAAACTGACTTGTCTGGAAGGGCCCATACAGATCCAATCATGACTGCTGCAGTAGAGAGAGAGAGACATCTTTTTGTTTATGCTGCTGCTCTTGCTTTTCACGAGAGTTGAACATGGCGCGTGTAGCTTGTTGTTGGCCAATCATGAGTCATCAAAGCGGCAATAGGCTACAGTCATAGAGCCTTGCTCCTTGTGTGGCAAAAGTGAGGAGATCTCTAATCAATGGAAGATGGAATTAAAGTTAAAGGAGAAGGCTAGGTTACATTGACCAAGAGCCAACAGGTACTGTAGGCTGCTCCTTAGTATTCTGCATGGAGTTGTTGCTATTTGTAACTGTAGGATTAGAAAGCACATTCACTGCAGCGTCAGTTAGCCTAGCTAGCTAACTTGAACTATATAGTTTCTCTTGGTTTGATGCAGTCAAGACAGTTACTACATAATCATATTTGATGATAAAATAACCTATGGCAACTATTAGTCTGCTGTAAAGCGAATAGGCTTGGTTGATTGGTGTCTCTATATTCTCGCTCCCTCCTCCCTGTGTCACTCGCTCACAGCATGGTCCCTCTCCGCCTGCTAGAGCGGCACCTCTCTCCCTCCTCTCATGCTTTATTAGCTCCGGTTAATATCGTTGCTTAAAACATTTATTTTCTGCTGCTTCACTTACTCGGATGGGACCTAGTCAGGTCTATACAGAACGGGTCTAATGTTCCTCGGATCCGTTCAGAACGGGTCTCTAAATTTGAACAAGTTAATTTATGCATATTGGGTTCGTGTGGGAAAGCCCCTGGTCCATTTCAGAACGTGTCAGCTGGACCCGTGAAGACCTTTAGTAAAGACACTTTAAAAAGCAGAGCACACACCATCATGGAGTTTCACTCTACATGTCAGGGTATAACTCCCTCTTGTTTACCTTGCTCATTTTCTCTTTTGGTTATCCGACCTTTAGCACCTCACAGCCTATGTGCTGTGCTTTTATAAATATTTTATTCTGGGCCTGTCCGTCTTCCTCTGTGTATGTAAATGCGTGGTCGGTAAAGAGCACCACGTCCCTGCCTGTTTAAAGGGAACAGGAGGACATAATGGAGGGGTGTGATTAATATTGGAGGAGCTGAAGTAACCGCAAACCTCCCAACCTGGGGTCACCATGTGTGAAGCTTGAAAACAGACCGGCAGTCATATCTTTAACCTGATTATGGTTGTATTTTTGTACTCTTATTTGTTTTCTTAGATCGTGGTATACTGTATGTATTAGAAATCTTATCTTCAATTAATGTGAGAATAGGCTATGTACTGTATTGGCATAATCAGATTACAAGAGAGGTGGTTTACCTGTGATAAGCTATACCCTACTGTATGTTAACACAAAACATGTATAGCTTCAGCCTACAACTTCCAATTTCTTGAGGTCATGCCCCACACAAATTCCTGAAGAATATATAACTTCAGAAAATGTCTCCAATAAGCCAGTGATGAGACACACTCACAGGTGGTTCACCTGCAGAATGACCTATCCACACATACTGTCCCTGTGGTGGGATTTTCCCTGCCCTTAACTCAGACAGAACCAATCCTCCCATTTATGAGCCATATCTAGCTGCAGACTGGAATGACAGACAGGCAGGGACATATAGAGAAACAGAGAGAGAACCGGAGGGGAAAACGTCTCTTTCCTACCTCGCCGCCTGACCTTTCAATAAGAGGCCAGTTGTTAAGCGAATTTCGGGAATCCTATAAACACAAATTACCGTTTGTAATCTCCTGCCACAGAGCAGAGAAATATGACCACAGAGAGTGATCAATCAGATACTTAGAGCCCTGCACTGACATCTGGAAAGAGGGAGGGGGGAGGATGAGAGGAGGAGGTGGGAGAGTTGGCAAAGCCTCAGTCTAATGCATGAAAAGGAGTGAGGTAGAGGGAGGAAGGAAAATGGAGGGAAGGAGTTATACTGTAGGGAGAGGTATAAGTGTTAAGTGTATAAGTGAAGGAGCGAGAGAGAGGTGAGTAAGCATAACATTAAAACAGAATGAGAGAATGAAGGAGGAAGAGAGAAATACCACAGTCCCCATTCCCCTCATCGTCCCCTCATCCATCCTCTCATCCCTCCATTCAGGGTGATGCAACCACAGAGTTAGGTCACCGGTTAGGCAATTTCCCCATCCTTAACCAACTGACTACTTCCGTCATGTCCCTCGGTCAGTGTGGAATATTGAGGTATTTATTTCCAGCGGCTGTGGGAGAACCGGTTTGGTCGGGTTAAAAGAAGAATCGTATCCGAGCCGCCATACTGTTATATTTACTGTAACATTAATAGGCCCTGAGGAATATAGATGCCTAAGCACGGGCAATGCATTACGTTGTTTGGTTCGGAAACTGCTTTTATCTCAATCTGTATTTAGCCAGGTCATGTTTTGGTTCATGTCATATGTGGGTTTGATTAGTTTATTGTTCATGGATTAACTTTTGAGCTGGGTTAGAGCTAGGGCTTTAAACAACATTCATTGGGTTTATTCAATAAGAATATTCGATTTTAGGAGCTACCGGGATTATACATTCTTACCCTCCACTCAACAATTTCTTTCAAAGTCTTATTTTTAAAAGCAATCAACTAGCATCAAAAATGTACATTGTTCACGTATCAAAACACTCCCCCATTTCTAACTACAGTCAAGTACCTATGGCCTAAATCTGCATGCATTTAAAATGTTCACTTCAGCTGGTCAAGAGGCTTGTGGGGCTCAGTAGCCCAGGTGTAAATCACAACATGTGACCTGATAGATTTTCTGTGTTAATGTTGCCAGGTCTTGGCATGGCCAATAACTCGGGCTATTAGAGCTAAAGGACCGGCCTTCTGTGCACTACTCCAATGGGGCTGATCATCCAATCGACAATGTGATTTACCCCTTGATTGACCCCTGTTGACCCCTTTGGCCATTCAGAGTAATGGCAGCGGTGGTCTGAGGGTCCTCAGTGACCAAACCTCACCACACACAAACGCACACAAACACACACACAGACATACACACACCCTTCACACCGTGTAATCTCACACCCCGGGTGTCGAACCTGTCTCAACTTTAACTGCCCGTATTGATGCTTTTCTTCATTGAGGCAGTCTCGTTAGTGCTGACCTCTCTCCTTTTCTGCAGGGCAGTTAATTAAAATCAACAGCCCCTGCCCTCGATCACTTCATAATAATGCAGCCAAAGAGACTAGCTAAACAAGAGGTCTTCATGGCTCCAAAAAAGTTGGACCCGTTCCAAAATGGACCTGGAACTTTCACACCCTGACCCGATATGCATAAATAAATAAAAAAACTAAAAAATATATAGAAACCCGTTTTGAATTGACCCGAGGACAACTAGACCCACTCCATATTTTTTACAATGATGGAAAGACCTGGTCGGATCCGATCTGAGTAGGGGAAGCAGCAGAAAAGTCCATTTTAAGCTACTTTATTGACCAGAGCTTATAAAACGCAAGAGGGAGAGAGGTACCGCTCTAGCAGGTGCCATACGGTGAGCAAGTGACACAGGGAGGAGGGAGCAAAAGACTAGAGACAGCTACCAACCAAGCCGACTCGCGCTATACAAGACTAATAGTGAAGCTGCCATAGCTGTTATTTATCATCAAATATGATTACATAGTACCTGTCTTGACCGCATCAAAGCAGGAGAAGCTAGTTAAGCTAGCTAATGTTAACTAGCTAGGCAAACTGAGGCTAATTCTACAGTTACAAATAACAACTCCATTCAGAATATTGTCTCTGTCTCTTGGTCAATGTAGCCTATCCTTCTCCTTTAACTTTTAATTCCGTCATTTTAATTCCATCTTCCATCAATTAGAGATCTCCTAACTTCTGCGACACATGGAGCGATTCTCTAAGATTGTAGCCTATTGCCACTTTGATGACTCATGATTGGCCAACAACAAGCTAGGCGCAGCAGCATAAATTATACAATTTCTCTCTCTCTATTGCAGCAGTCGTGTTCAGATCTGTACAGGCCCTTCCAGACAAGTCAGTTGAAATTACACATACCCGAGACATGTGACAATCATATCAGATCTAACCCAGACCCGTGCCATTATTTCGAATTCTGGATCCGAACTCGGGTATTTGGGTACAGGTGGATCCGTGAAGACCTTTAAGCTAAACCATAGGGGTTTTCACTAGTGTCTACATTGCAAAGTTCGAAAACAAAAAGTTCTGAACAAACTTCTAGGCCAAGACAATGAGATTTGAGGGGAAATCCAAATAGCCACTTGTGGACTAGGGACTATGGCATTGAACCCAGTATTACAACACATTGATTAGAGGCGGTCAACTTTGCAGTTCCAAATCAAATTGTATTAGTCACATACACTTATTTAGCAGATGTTACTACGAGTGTAGAGAAATGCTTGTGTTCCTAGCTCCAACAGTGCAGTAGAATCTAACAATACACAGTTTCATGTTGGTGATACAGTTAGTGAGCATTGTCTAAAAAACAACACAAAAGCATAACTTTCACACCACAAGAAAATGATGTGCAGGTTTGGTTGAATTCCATTTCTTTCTATGAAGACAACAAGGAACCACAGGAACAGCACCAAGTTGAGTCCGTGACTTGAAAGGCCTCCACCCCACACATCGTCTCTTCCAGCAGGATGTGGAGGGAGCACTAGTTGGCGAGTGATGAAATGAGGCTGGTAGGGTGTACTGTAAATCCCATTGATTTGGTTTAGGGTAGGTTGATGAGAAGCTGTGAGGCTGCAGGTCTGGGAGGAGGATTAGCTACTGTAAGCTTCCTGATCGGTCTTCTCTTCCTGAGCCCTCCGGCTTGGCAGGCGACGTGTCAGAGGGACTTAAGCTGGCCAGTGGGGGACAGCTGCACAAGTTTGTGTGCGTGTGTGTTCCAACATGTATGTGTGTGTGGATCATCAGCCCCACCACAGCTGCTTTTGCTGGTACTCTCTCTCACACACACACACACACACACACACACACACACACACACACACACACACACAGCCTCCTCAACACTCCAACACAAATGTTTCTCCCCTCGTCCCCCCCATCCCTCTTCCCTGACATTCACCTAATGGTCTCAAAGCTGGCTTTTTTCATCATTACACGCACCAAAACAAAAACTGTCTCTCTCTACACCAACTCTCCTTCCTCCTCAGCATCCCCTGTCTCCCTTGGCTTCTAAATCATCCTGAGATATTAATAGCTCTATGTATCCTATGTTACCTAGGAAATATGAATGCTTCACTAGCGCCTGCTGTGTGGTCTCATTGGGAGACAGCAGTTTCTCTAATTATTAAATTGTGGATATTTATTTAACCTTTTTAACTAGGCAAGTCAGTTAAGAACAAATTCTTATTTACAATGACGGCCTACCCCAGCCAAACCCGAACAACGCTGGGCCAATTGTGCGCCACCCTATGGGACTCCCAATCACTGCCAGTTGTGATACAGCCTGGAATCCAACCAGGGTCTGTAGTGATGCCTCTAGCAATGAAATGCAGTGCCTTAGACCGCTGCGCCCCTCAGGAGGTCCTCCTTCAAATTGTGTATTTTGTATGTAAATTGTACAGTGTTCCAATGAGTGGAGGCTAGTGTTTATGTGCAGGTTGTTTTTGTGGAACGGAAGTAAGCTAACAAAGTCTGGACGTGTTCTAAATGAATTCTATATTTATTATCTTTTCAACTATTATTGTGAGGGACAATATTGTTTTATGGTCTCCATTAACTACTAATGATGTTGAATGAAGGTTACGATACCAGGTGAAATTAAGGTAAAAATAAAACAATTCTAAACGATGAGATTGTGAAGATACACCTCAATAACAATCCATAGGCATGTAACAGAGATCTTTCTGTAAACCAAGACTCACAAGGGTTCCATCATAACATAGAAATATGATTTGATTATTTAAATATTTAACATGCAAGGCAGTCATTTACTATATCACTCTCATACCACTTTTGTTACTATTTTCAAACAAAAATTAAACCTGCTTAAATACAACACATTGCACTCTCTATTTAATATTCAGAGACATATCTATTGATTATTGCATTACAATAACTCATATCATTAACATAGTGAATGTATTGACATGTCAAGCTCAAAGGGGTCAAATGTCAAAGAGCTCCTGCTGCCCCTCCCCCCCCCAAACACACACGTAAACACAAAATAGTACACAAGAATACACACACACACACACTTTGACCATGTGAACTACTAAGCAGGTTGCTGCACTGAATACTGAAATAGATCCCGGCTGTAATTCCTGACCATAGACATTCCCCTACAGTATAATTATAGTTTTATACAATCACTAACATCCTTTCGTCCAATCTGTAGTCACATTTTCAAAACTCTAAATACAATTAGCACAACATCCATCTGTTGTGGACCATACCATGAACACAATTCATATTGTTTTCACAGAATATGCAGTCAATTAAAACATTTCTAAAATACTTACATTTTCTTTACATACAAGCTTACCCAATACCAAAATATGGATCTTTCTTGTCTTACTTACAAATGCTTGCACGCAGCATGCCAGAAATGAAGACCTAATGTTCAAAACCTTAAATATAGTATAAAGCCTCTACTTCTGCAACAACAGCAGCTCAAAAGCTATATTGAAACAGCTGATAAGCATTTTTGAATGAACAGATCATTGACACATTGAGAAATAGCTGATTTACTGTAAGTTACTGTAAGTAAAATAGACCAACCACAGCTGATTCCAATCTCAATCGATAACATAGCCAGGTGTTGAAGTTATTTCAATTACATGGACATTGTAATGAATACGATGGGAAACAGAGTGTTTATTAGCAAAGGACCACAGGAGGCGGCAGGTAGCTGGGTCCAGGGGCAGGCAGAAGGGCATACACAGGGACTCCAAAAAGGTAAGAGTACAGGCAGGGAAAAAGATAATGTAGTCCAGGAGATCAAGCAAGAGGTTGACGACAGGAAATCTGATAGGCACAAGTACAGGCAGGGATCAGGCTAAAAGGCGTCGTTAGTGAGGATGGCCAAAAACTACGATACACTGGAGGACTAACATGGAAATAAACAGTGCTCCGACTAGAACTGTGTATCAAAACAAACAATACCTCACAATGATGGGGTGCAAAGAACTAAGTAGTGTGTGTAAATGACGTACAGGTGTGTGTGATCAGAATTCAGGTGATTGGGATCTGGAGAGTGAGCTGCATTCAGGGAATCTGTGTGTTTGAGAGTGTGAGCTGGAAAGTGGGCTGGTAAGGGAGCTGCGTTCAGGGGATCTATATGTTTGAGAGTGTGAGTTGGAAGCAGACGCTACAGACATACAGTAAAAAGGGGACTCTTTGGATTGATTTTGTTCAATGTGGCTACAGAACAACACAGGAGGAGCAGATTGAAAAAAATAATGTCTGGACCAGGGAGAGGAGTAGCTGGACCAGGGAGAGGAGTAGCTGGACCAGGGAGAGGAGTAGCTGGACCAGGGAGAGGAGTAGCTGGACCAGGGAGAGGAGTAGCTGGACCAGGGAGAGGAGTAGCTGGACCAGGGAGAGGAGTAGCTGGACCAGGACAAGGGAGATGTGTGGTGGTGTTCAAAGGAAAGTAAGAGCTGTTGTCGCTGATAAAATAAGAGCCACCATCATAGACCATGTGATAAACCAGGGTCTATCACTGAGAGAGGCTGGTGAAAGGGGCGACAGGGAAGCCTAGTGGTTAGAGCGTTGGACTAGTAACCAGAAGGTTGTAAGCTCAAATCCCCGAGCTGACAAGGTACAAATCTGTCGTTCTGCCCCTGAACAGGCAGTTAACCCGCTGTTCCTAGGCCGTCATTGAAAATAAGAATTTGTTCTTAACTGACTTGCCTAGTTAAATAAAGGTAAAAAAAACCATTAAGAGTCCAGCCTATCTCAGATGGTCAACTGAGGCTTCCATTATCTGGGAATTTTCAACAAATCAACAGTTAAGTAATGCATTTCACAAGGGCTTCTTCTATCATTACTGTTGCTATGTCCCACAGTAACTGTAGGCCACCAGTCCCTATGCAAATACATATGTTGTATTTTTGTTCCTCTAAAGGACGCAACGTCATCCTCCCTCTGGGGGAAGAGGAAAGCTCCTCAGTGAAGACCAAGAGCATGCCGTTGTAGGATTGGTCATTGCTGACAAAGCAATAAAACTGAGATAAACTCAGACCAGAACCTGGTATTTCACAATTTGGAAAGGATCAGCCTGACCACCATTGCTCGGACTCTGACCAAAGACAGAGTTTGAATGAAACAGTTGTACACAGTTCCTTTTCAAAGGAATAGTGAGCAGGTCAAGGAACTCCGGCACCAATACGTCCAGGTATGGTCTATCCAATATGTCTTGTTCTATAGTGAGTTTAACACTATGCTACTTTACATGTAAACATGGGTTACAGTACATACAGTAGGACATCCTGAAAAGCATTTACACATACTGTGTTTGATTTCTTTCAGAGAGTCATGGAGTAGGGGGCTAATCAGACCCCCCATGAAATAATTTATGTAGATGAGGCAGGGTTTAACCTGGCAAAAACATGTCGGCAGGGAAGAAACGTAATCGGGAAAAGGGCCACTGTTGATGTGCCGGGTCAGAGAGGAGCAAATATCACAATGTGTGCTGCAATCTGGAGTGCTGGTTTGGTCCTGCAGAAATGCCAATTTGGTCCCTACAACACTGAGCGCCTTTTGTTTTTAGATGACCTCCACCAACAACTGGTGCCAGAAGCAGAAAGGGAACAGGAGGAAGGAAACATTTGTGATTGCATGGGACAATGTAGCATTCCACCATTCTCGTGCAATCCCAAACTGGTTTGCAGCCCATCCAAAAATGTTTTCCCTTCCCCCCCTACTCGACTTTCCTCAACCCCATTGAATGTTTTTTTTCTGCCTGGAGGTGGAAAGTGTACGATCATCGGCCACTTGACCAAATGTCCTGCAATGGATGCTGGCTGCAGAGACATCTCAGCTGAAGACTGCCAGGGGTGGATAAGGCAGGCCAGGCGTTTCTATCCAAGATGCAGAGACATCTCAGCTGAAGACTGCCAGGGGTGGATAAGGCAGGCCAAGCGTTTCTATCCAAGATGCATGGCGAGAGACGACAATCGATGTGATGTGGACGGGAACATGTGGCCAAATGCTGGAGATTGTTTAGATTAGAACAGGACTGGGCATTTTTGTGTTTTTTCCCTTCTGTGCCTTTTTTACAGTAATTGTGTTTTATTTTTTACACATTTGGAACCAAAAGCCATGTATGTTGGATTTGTTGTTGATCACTGGCAGCAATTTCATGTTGCTAATAAAGATTTTACTGCAGCAATTCTGTCACTTACTATTTTTTCTACTGTACATTCTATAAAGTAAAGATGACACATTCACTTATAGATAGTATGTTGCCAAAAATGCACACATTTGACACTCAACCAAAAAAATGTAGTGGTTTACAGTAAAAGGAAAGTGAATTATAAAAAACAATGGATTTCATATTGTCTATTGTCTGCAGGTAGAACTGAAACATGAAAAGTAATGCAGTTTTCGTAATGCCATCAACTGTTAGTATTTTGAAAGTCGTTGTGCTATGATTGACTATATGATAGAATAATTGTACATATTTGCCCCTAAGCACATATGTACTTTTTTGGTGCTATAACAATGCAAGTGCATTGTGTGTGTGTGTGTGTGTGTGTGTGAGTGAGTGAGTGTGAGTGCCGTAGCAGGCAATTTCTAAATGTCTTTAAAAAAAATCACTGTACAAGTAACTAGAAACATAGCTACTGTTAGGGACAAACAACTGCTTGCTAGTAAGAGGCAGATGTCAGCAGCAGAACAAACTCAAATCAACTGAAAATTAGTTTGTTTTGGCAGCATAGATAACTAGCTAGTTAGCATAGTTATATAATTCGCTCTGATCAGCTGATAGCCACTCTTTTCCTGCTGTCAATCGTCTCTCATAGCCTCTAGGCCCAGGAGTCACTGGCACTAGCTTGTTGCAATGTGTGATGATGCGAAAATAAATAGGCCTTTTTTATTTTGAGCACCTTGCCTCCCAAAGGTCTGTGCACTGCCCAGTGACCATGTGCTTTTTAAGAATAATATCAAGATATTCCTGATTGTGTCCCCAAGAAATCCAATATGTCATGGTTAGGCAGTACCACTCACAGAAAAGCAATTCAAATCCCTGCAAAAAGGATCAGTGTGTTTTTAACCTCTTCCCAGCTTCTAATTCCATGGAATACCATCAGCCACGATTGTGGGAAAGTAGAGGGAAAGAGAAGAGACATTCAATCTTTCAAAGGGATTTAAAAAAAAAACCCCAAACTGAAATTGTCCCTCAGATGCAGACACACGCTTATGCAAGCTTACACACACACACACACACACACACACACACACACACACACACACACACACACACACTCTTTGCATCTTCACACTATAACAAACTAATGAAACAAAGCTCAACTCTACACAAAACTCAAAACAATCAAATCAAAACTGGGAAAACCAAAAATCCACTCAAACAAAATCCACTGAAGTCCCTGGTATTTAAGGAGCCGGCCATTACACCCAGACACAGAGCAGACGTCTGGCATCTGGCGACAGCCCTCATGCATCTTTACAGGGAGGTGCATTGAACTAGCTCATAACGCCACACCTCCAAGCACACTTTTAATTAAACTTCCTCTCTTCTTATTGGCTCCTCCTAATTGATTTAATGTGTCTTTCCTCAACTGTTTGCTGTGACCTCTACTTAGTTAATTAATTAATTGATTTACCTCAAGTATATTTGGGCTTCTAAGAGTATTTTTTTTACATCTTCACCCTTTAATCTTATGCCGTGTGGTCACTCTGGGGCTGGACGGCGATGTATTGGGAAATAGCTGCTGGGATTTTGCTGTAGATTTAGACCAACAGCGATCGACGTACAAGGTCATATTCTCAGGCCTTCACACAACTGCAAACTTCGCATCAGGCATTTTTCTTAATGAAATTAAACATAAAATATTGAGATGGTGAAGAAATAAAAAAGTCATCAACATAAATATAAAAGTACTGCCATTTATATGTGGTTCGGGGTTGACGTCAGAGTTTATTCAGTGTTGAGAACAACTTTAATCCCACAGAAAAACTACACACAGTATTTGTGGCCATAGAAGTTTGGAAGGATGTACTTGTTCCAAATGCCCTCGAGATTTAAGGGAACAACATACGAGGTGCTAATATTGACGTAATTAATGATTAGGACCAGTATACCTCCTTTACGAGGGGCTCGGATACAGAAATCACAGACACTGGTTTATGGAAGTCGTTTTTCTTAATAACTGTGTGGGCACTGGACTAGATGCATTCATTAAGGAGACGTAGGAGGAGAGGACATCAACTTTTGGCACCATTTTAGTGCTGTTTGCTTTAAGGAGGTAGAAACTGTAATGGCTGCTGAATCTGCCCATTTGTCAAAGGATATGTTGTTAATGTATGAGCTGGACATTCTTCAAATTTGCCCACGTCTATGAAAAAAGGCAGTTTGCTGCCATGCCCATGGAAGAGCTCTTTACCATTGACCCGAGTGAGTGAGTGAGTGAGTGAGTGTGCGTGCATACATTTGTGCATCTTAAGTGTAAGTTGGTATAAGGAAAATGTTTCCTAATAAAACGTTTTATATTATTCTAAGAACAGACCAGAAAGAAACGTGAAATATGTTAGACAAAGAAGCTGTGAGTTATAATGTATATTGTTATCACAATAAGAGAGGTAAGCTTACCATACTCCTTTATGTACATCATTGTCTCCTTACTGCGTTTGAGAAGGCAGCATGCAGAGATAGACAAACAGCTCCATCTAGTGGTGAAAGTGCAGACTGACATGATGTTATTTATGTATCTTTTTCAAGCTTGTGCTCCTTCCTATATGAGGAAAATAGCAGAATATCAACAAACCATTGGGTACAATACACAACCTACGATGTACAGTTCTTTGCAAAAGTATTCAGACCCCTTGGATTTCTTCACATTTTATTGTGTTACAAAGTGGGATTCAAAAGGATTTAACTGTCATTTTTTTGTGAACAATCTATACAAAATACTCTGAAATGTCAAAATGAAAGATTTTAATTTATTTAAGAAAATTTAGTCATTGCATAAGTATTCAGCCTCTTTGTTCAGGCAATCCTAAATGATTTCAGGAATACAATTTGGCTTAACAAATCACATTATAAGTTACATGGACTCACTCTGTCGAACTAACCCTTCCTCTGTGCCTCATACATACAACATCTGTAAGGTCCCACAGTCAAGTATTGGATTTCAAGCACAGATTCAACTACAAAGACCAGGGAGCTTTACGAAAGGCTCATAAAGAAGAGCAGTGATTGGCAGATGGGTAACAATAACAAATCATACATTGAATGTCTCTTTAAGCATGGTCAAGTTAATAATTATGCTGTGGTTTATGTATTAAACCACCCAGACACATCAAAGATACAGTCGTCCTTCTGAAATGAGCTGCAGGACAGGAATTAAACTGCTCATGGATATGGCCATGAGGACATTGGTGATTTTTAAAAAGCTACAGAGTTCAATAGCTGTGATGGGAGAAAACTGAGGATGGATCAACAACATTGTAATGACTCCACAATAATGACCTAAATGACAGAGTGAAAAGAAGAATACAAATATACAGAATACAAATATTCCAAAACATGCATAGGTACGCAACAAGGCACTAAAGTTATACTGCAAAAAAACACAGCAAAGGGATACACTTTTTGGCCTGAATGCAAAGCCTTATGTTTGAGCTAAATCCAACAAATCACATCACTGAGTTACTGCCTCCTTATTTTCAAGCATGGTGGTGGCTGCATCGTGGTATGGGTATGCTTGACATAGGCAAATACTGGGGAGTTTTTCAGGAGTAAAAGAAATGGGATGGCGATATCCTAGAGGAAACCCTGCTTCAGTCTGCTTGACACCAGAGACTGGGAGAGGATTTTTTTTCAATAGGACAATAACCTACAGCACAAGGCCACATCCACACTGGAGTTGCTTACCAAGAAAACAGTGAATGTTCCTGAGTGGCCAAGTTACAGTTTTGACTTAAATCTGCTAAAAAAATCTATGGCAAGACTTAAATTGCTGTCTAGCCATGATCGCCAACATCTTGATAGAGCTTAAAGAATTTTGAAAAGAATAATGGGCAAATATTGCACAATCCAGGTGTGCAAAGCTCTTATAGACTAACACATGAAGTCTCACATATGTAACCAGAGTGTGAATTACACCATGACATTTGGGTGTCATTTAAACAGTAATAATTAATGATCTTTCACTGTGGCATGAACAAAACCAGTCATAATATTTTCCTCTGATTGTCATGTTCTTCTACTCCAAAATAATTTCAGCATCCAAACTACATGTCTACTCGTGCCATTTGATGAATGGAAATAGACATCTGTCACAAAACATCAAGAAGTGTTCCTAATGACATCCAGCTATGGTCATTGATTAGGCCTATATTAATTGATGCTCCTAGCTGACAAATTTACCTTTTTTTGTAGCCTGAAATGTCGGGACACGTGAAATGGGGGCCGGGGCTGAAACTATCCCAGGAAAAAGGGATACACACATGGTCAACTTACTTGACTGGACTACAATGTGTATTACCATGAACTTCAAATAGGACTTCTGGTAGCCAGTGATGTAGTGGTAAAAATAGGTGGGTAATCTCTGATTGCCAAAAATATGAATAAAAAAAGAAACGCTCCATATACTTCAAAAGCATTTTCCGGAGAAAGTTGGCCTACACTAGGCCTACACCACTGCCGGTAGCCTGCCCTCTCAGCCGAGGTAATTTTACACACATGAACACAGGCAGAACAGGGAGCCTACATTCAATATAATACATGAGTTGAATCAAAACATGTTTCACATCTTAGTTCATGAGTTGTCCAAAATGTATGCATTAATGTCTTCACATATCATGTGACATAAAACAATACCTTTCTTTCCTTACATTAATGACATTTATGACAGTGTTATTTGTCATTGTTAAGCATTAAACACATGTTTTATTTTATTTTTTATTTCACCTTTTATTTAACCAGGTAGGCTAGTTCTCATTTACAACTGCGACCTGGCCAAGATAAAGGAAAGCAGTTCGACACATACAACAACACAGTTACACATGGAATAAACAAACAGTCAATAATGCAGTAGAAAAAGTCTATATACAGTATGTGCAAATGACGTAGGATAAGGGAGGTAAGGCAATAAATAGGCCATGGTGGCGAAGTAATTAAAATATAGCAATTAAACACTGGAATGGTATATGTGTAGAATATATGTATATATGAATGTGCAAGTAGAGATAATGGGGTGCAAAGGAGCAAAGATAAATAAATAAATACAGTATGGGGATGAGGTAGTTGGATGGGATATTTACAGATGAGCTATGTACAGGTGCAGTGATCTGTGAGCTGCTCTGACAGCTGGTGCTTAAAGCTAGTGAGGGAGATATGAGTCTCCAGCTTCAGTGATTTTTGCAGTTTGTTCCAGTCATTGGCAGCAGAGAACTGGAAGGAAAGGCGGCCAAAGGAGGAATTGGCTTTGGGGGTGACCAGTGAGATATACCTGCTGGAGCGCGTGCTACGGGTGGGAGCTGCTATGGTGACCAGTGAGCTGAGATTAGGTGGGGCTTTACCTAGCAGAGACTTGTAGATGACCTGGAGCAAGTGGGTTTGGCGACGAGTATGAAGCGAGGGCCAGGGTTCACAATGGTTCACTTTTTTTTTTACTTTCAATTGTTAAATCGTTTAACTGTGCATTTCACAATGGGTCAATTACTTTAATCATAAATCCACCCAAAATGGACACATTTAAAATGAATTAAACAGCTATGGTTAAAATTGTGAGATAGTCATTTGTGCTTGCCAAATTGTAAGCCTGACAACATCAACATCACAAAACAATGTGTGTGCTTCAGTGGGGCAGAAGTTAGCATTTTGTTGTAATTCTGGATGGCCAGATTGCTAGCAAGAATGACAAGAAAATGCTATATGGGGAATAGTAAATGGCTCAATGTAATGTATTTGAGAGTCAACAAGTGCTCAGTGTGCAAATTGTGTTATGTTTTCCATAAACAGTGGAGACAAAATATAGCTGACATGTTGTCAACAATCTAAGGCAAACCCTTCTGTTTTGGCCCATAGTTGCGCACGCGTCGGTTTTGTTGCTAAACAACCAATCTGTCTATTAAGTTTGGTTGAATAATGGTTTATAAATGCAAGTAAAATGGTCAAAAGACAAACTCTTATTCCATTGTGTAACCTTGCAAGGGTTTCACCAAAGATTTCATAACTAACTCCAGATAGACCATAGCCTGTCGGTTCCAATGGGATTAAATTAATCGTAGTGGGCAGAACAAGCAAGGAGGTGGGTAGAGCCAAGTGTGAGCTATTGAGATCCTATTGGCTCCTCCTACCATTTATTTGCATTTTTCGGTTAAGAGAAGCCTACTCTGAACTCAATTCATCCTTTCACTCCTTCTAAACAACGACATTTTTGAAACTGGCAAAATTGTCTGTCTTTGTTACAGATTTTAGTTTTGGAAACAGAAGACTGTATGGAGATGAGAAAGTTAGCAGAATACTGGCCAAAATCCATCTCGCTCCATGTTCTCCCATGACAGGCCACTTGGCTTCCTCTCATCAGCATATTTGGTAGTGAGTGGAAATGCAAACCCTGTGTTACGGTGCGTGAATGAGGACCCAAAAGCGAATTAACTTAAACAGAGCTTCTTTAATTACCAAACATAGGTAGGCTCAGACGGACCGGCAGATTCCGACAGGACAAGACAAGGTTACAGCAAACATGACGACAGTCTGGTTCAGGCATGAAACACAACAAACAAGAATCCGACAAGGACAGGAACAAAAACAGAGAGAGATATAGGGGACTAATCAGAGGGAAAAAGGGAACAGGTGGGAAAAGGGGTGACGAGGTGGTTAGGAGGAGACAAGGCACAGCTGGGGGAAAGAGGGGGTGGAAAGGTAACCTAACAACGACCAGCAGAGGGAGACAGGGTGAAGGGAAAGGACAGAGACAAGACACAACATGACAGTACATGACAGTACCCCCCCACTCACCGAGCGCCTCCTGGCGCACTCGAGGAGGAAACCTGGCGGCAACGGAGGAAATCCTCGATCAGCGCACGGTCCAGCACGTCCCGAGAGGGAACCCAACTCCTCTCCTCAGGACCGTACCCCTCCCAATCTACGAGGTACTGGTGACCACGGCCCCGAGGACGCATGTCCAAAATTCTACGGACCCTGTAGATGGGTGCGCCCTCGACAAGGATGGGGGGGGGGGGGGGAAGACGAGCGGGGGCGCGAAGGACGGGCTTGATGCAGGAGACATGGAAGACCGGGTGGACGCGACGAAGGTATCGCGGAAGAAGAAGTCGAACTGCGACAGGATTAATGACCCGAGAAATACAGAACGGACCAATGAACCGCGGGGTCAACTTGCGAGAAGCCGTCTTAAGGGGAAGGTTCTGAGTGGAGAGCCAAACTCTCTGACCGCGACAATATCTAGGACTCTTAGTTCTACGCTTATTAGCAGCCCTCACAGTCTGCGTCCTATAACGGCAAAGTGCAGACCTGACCCTCTTCCAGGTGCGCTCGCAACGTTGGACAAAAGCCTGAGCGGAGGGGACGCTGGACTCGGCGAACTGAGATGAGAACAGCGGAGGCTGGTACCCGAGGCTACTCTGAAAAGGAGATAGCCCGGTCGCAGACGAAGGAAGCGAGTTGTGGGCGTATTCTGCCCAGGGGAGCTGTTCTGACCAAGACGCAGGGTTACGAAAAGAAAGACTGCGTAAGATGCGACCAATAGTCTGATTGGCCCGTTCTGCTTGACCGTTAGACTGGGGGTGAAAGCCGGAAGAGAGACTGACGGAAGCCCCAATCAAACGGCAAAACTCCCTCCAAAATTGAGACGTGAATTGCGGACCTCTGTCCGAAACGACGTCTGACGGAAGGCCATGAATTCTGAAAACATTCTCGATGATGATTTGTGCCGTCTCTTTAGCAGAAGGAAGCTTAGCAAGGGGAATGAAATGAGCCGCCTTAGAGAACCTATCGACAACCGTAAGAATAACAGTCTTCCCCGCTGACGAAGGCAGTCCGGTGACAAAATCTAAGGCGATGTGAGACCACGGTCGAGAAGGAATAGGAAGCGGCCTGAGACGGCCGGCAGGAGGAGAGTTACCGGACTTAGTCTGCGCGCAGACCGAACAAGCAGCCACGAAACGACGCGTGTCATGCTCCCGGGTGGGCCACCAAAAACGCTGGCGAATGGAAGCAAGCGTACCCCGAACGCCAGGGTGGCCGGCTAACTTGGCAGAGTGAGCCCACTGAAGAACGGCCAGACGAGTAGGAACGGGAACGAAAAGAAGGTTCCTAGGACAAGCGCGCGGCGACGGAGTGTGAGTGAGCGCTTGTTTTACCTGCCTCTCAATTCCCCAGACAGTCAACCCGACAACACGCCCCTCAGGGAGAATCCCCTCGGGGTCAGTGGAGGCTACTGAAGAACTGAAGAGACGAGACAAAGCATCAGGCTTGGTGTTCTTAGAGCCCGGACGATAAGAAATCACGAACTCGAAACGAGCGAAAAACAGCGCCCAACGCGCCTGACGCGCATTAAGTCGTTTGGCAGAACGGATGTACTCAAGGTTCCTATGGTCAGTCCAAACGACAAAAGGAACGGTCGCCCCCTCCAACCACTGTCGCCATTCGCCTAGGGCTAACCGGATGGCGAGCAGTTCGCGGTTACCCACATCATAGTTACGTTCCGACGGCGACAGGCGATGAGAAAAATACGCGCATGGGTGGACCTTGTCGTCAGAGAGGGAGCGCTGAGAAAGAATGGCTCCCACGCCCACCTCTGACGCGTCAACCTCGACAACGAACTGTCTAGAGACGTCAGGTGTAACAAGGATAGGAGCGGATGTAAAACGATTCTTGAGGAGATCAAAAGCTCCCTGGGCGGAAACGGACCACTTAAAGCACGTCTTGACAGAAGTAAGGGCTGTGAGAGGAGCTGCCACCTGACCGAAATTACGGATGAAACGACGATAGAAGTTCGCGAAGCCGAGAAAGCGCTGCAGCTCGACGCGTGACTTAGGGACGGGCCAATCAATGACAGCTTGGACCTTAGCGGGATCCATCTTAATGCCTTCAGCGGAAATAACAGAACCGAGAAATGTGACGGAGGAGGCATGAAAAGTGCACTTCTCAGCCTTCACAAAAAGACAATTCTCTAAAAGGCGCTGGAGGACACGTCGAACGTGCTGAACATGAATCTGGAGTGACGGTGAAAAAATCAGGATATCGTCAAGGTAAACGAAAACAAAGATGTTCAGCATGTCTCTCAGGACATCATTGACTAATGCCTGAAAGACAGCTGGAGCGTTAGCGAGGCCGAAAGGAAGAACCCGGTATTCAAAGTGCCCTAACGGAGTGTTAAACGCCGTCTTCCACTCGTCCCCCTCCCTGATGCGCACGAGATGGTAAGCGTTACGAAGGTCCAACTTAGTGAAAAACCTGGCTCCCTGCAGGATCTCGAAGGCTGAAGACATAAGAGGAAGCGGATAACGATTCTTCACTGTTATGTCATTCAGCCCTCGATAATCTATGCAGGGGCGCAGAGACCCGTCCTTCTTCTTGACAAAAAAAACCCCCGCTCCGGCGGGAGAGGAGGAGGGGACTATGGTACCGGCGTCAAGAGCTACAGACAAATAATCTTCGAGAGCCTTACGTTCGGGAGCCGACAGAGAGTATAGTCTACCCCGGGGGGGGGTGGTTCCCGGAAGGAGATCAATACTACAATCATACGACCGGTGTGGAGGAAGAGAGGTGGCCCTGGACCGACTGAACACCGTGCGCAGATCGTGATATTCCTCCGGCACCCCTGTCAAATCACCAGGCTCCTCCTGTGAAGAAGAGACAGAGGAAACAGGAGGGATAGCAGACATTAAACATTTCACATGACAAGAGACGTTCCAGGAGAGGATAGAATTACTAGACCAATTAATGGAAGGATTATGACAAACTAGCCAGGGATGGCCCAAAACAACAGGTGTAAAAGGTGAACGAAAAATTAAAAAAGAAATGGTTTCACTATGATTACCAGAAACAGTGAGGGTTAAAGGTAGCGTCTCACGCTGAATCCTGGGGAGAGGACTACCATCCAGGGCGAACAAGGCCGTGGGCTCCTTTAACTGTCTGAGAGGAATGTCATGTTCCCGAGCCCAGGTCTCGTCCATAAAACAGCCCTCCGCCCCAGAGTCTATTAAGGCACTGCAGGAAGCTGACGAACCGGTCCAGCGTAGATGGACCGACAAGGTAGTGCAGGATCTTGAAGGAGAGACAGGAGTAGTAGCGCTCACCAGTAGCCCTCCGCTTACTGACGAGCTCTGGCCTTTTACTGGACATGAAGTGACAAAATGACCAGCGGAACCGCAATAGAGACAGAGGCGGTTGGTGATTCTCCGTTCCCTCTCCTTAGTCGAGATGCGGATACCTCCCAGCTGCATGGGCTCAGCACCCGAGCCGGCAGAGGAAGATGGTAGTGATGCGGAGAGGGGGGCGACGGAGAGCGCGAGCTCCTTTCCACGAGCTCGGTGACGAAGATCAACCCGTCGCTCAATGCGAATAGCGAGTTCAATCAAGGAATCCACGCTGGAAGGAACCTCCCGGGAGAGAATCTCATCCTTTACCTCTGCGCGGAGACCCTCCAGAAGACGAGCGAGCAAGGCCGGCTCGTTCCAGCCACTGGAGACAGCAAGAGTGCGAAACTCAATAGAGTAGTCTGTTATGGATCGATTGCCTTGACATAGGGAAGACAGGGCCCTGGAAGCCTCCTCCCCAAAAACAGATCGATCTAAAACCCGTATCATCTCCTCCTTAAAGTCCTGATACTGGTTAGTACACTCAGCCCTTGCCTCCCAGATTGCCGTGCCCCACTCACGAGCCCGTCCAATAAGGAGAGATATGACGTAGGCGACACGAGCAGTGCTCCTGGAGTAAGTGTTGGGCTGGAGAGAAAACACAATATCACACTGGGTGAGGAACGAGCGGCATTCAGTGGGCTCCCCAGAGTAACACGGCGGGTTATTGATTCTGGGCTCCGGAGATTCGAAAGCCCTGGAAGTGGCCGGTGGATCGAGGCGGAGATGGTGAACCTGTTCTGTGAGGTTGGAGACTTGGGTGGCCAGGGTCTCAACGGCATGTCGAGCAGCAGACACTTCCTGCTCGTGTCTGCCTAGCATCGCTCCCTGGATCCCGACGGCTGAGTGGAGAGGATCCGAAGTCGCTGGGTCCATTCTTGGTCGGATTCTTCTGTTACGGTGCGTGAATGAGGACCCAAAAGCGAATTAACTTAAACAGAGCTTCTTTAATTACCAAACATAGGTAGGCTCAGACGGACCGGCAGATTCCGACAGGACAAGACAAGGTTACAGCAAACATGACGACAGTCTGGTTCAGGCATGAAACACAACAAACAAGAATCCGACAAGGACAGGAACAAAAACAGAGAGAGATATAGGGGACTAATCAGAGGGAAAAAGGGAACAGGTGGGAAAAGGGGTGACGAGGTGGTTAGGAGGAGACAAGGCACAGCTGGGGGAAAGAGGGGGTGGAAAGGTAACCTAACAACGACCAGCAGAGGGAGACAGGGTGAAGGGAAAGGACAGAGACAAGACACAACATGACAGTACATGACACCCTGATGCTTCTAATTTATATAGCCGGTGAAACATGTGCGTCATTGTTCTAGCTGTGGTTTCACTGTTGAGGAACATTCTCACTTTTGGAAAGGATGCATTGGTGCAATTATTTATCCCAGGAATTACAGTGTCATGTCAATATCTGCTCATTTTTGCAATACGCTCAAATAACATGACCTTGAATGTGCCTACACGTGTCGACACTGACTTATGTAATAGTGCGAAAAGAACGTGGTCAAGAAGATGATCAGTGTGCAAAATCCAGACACAAAAGATGCCACGAAAGAAACAAAGTGTTGTAGGTCAAAAGCATCAGCACAGGAGAGAGAAAGTACATCTTCCATGCAATTTGTTTAGTTTTTTTGGATACATGAAGTCAGCTGGATGATTTAGCAAAGGTAGTTAGCTAGCAATGTTAGCTACAGTGGAGGCTGCTGAGGGGAAGACAGCACATAATAATGTCTGGAACGGAGTGAATGGAATTGCATCAAACACATGGAAACCATGGTTAGCTAACTGTAGCTTTTGTTCGATAAAGTCCATAATTTCTATCCAAATACCTCATTTTTGTTTCTGCGTTTAACCCAGTAATCCAAATTCATGAGGCGCAATCACTAGGTCCAGACAAAAAGTCAAAAAGTTCCGTTACAGTCCGTAGAAACATGTCAAACGATGTATAGAATCAATCTTTAGGATGTTTTTAACATAAATCTTCAATAATGTTCCAACCGGAGAATTCCTTTGTCTTCAGAAATGCAATGGAACGCAGGTCGATCTCACGTGAGTGCGCGTGATCAGCTCATGGCACTCTGGCAGGCCTCTGGTTGAATCATCTCTCATTCGCCCCCACTTCACAGTAGAAGCCTCAAACAAGGTTCTGAAGACTGTTGACATCTAGTGGAAGCCTTAGGAAGTGCAATATGACCCCATAAACACTGTATATTCGATAGGCAAAGACTTGAAAAACTACAAACCTCAGATTTCCCACTTCCTGGTTGGTTTTTGTCTCAGGTTTTTGCCTGCCTTATGAGTTCAGTTATACTCACAGACATCATTCAAACAGTTTTAGAAACTTCAGAGTGTTTTCTATCCAAATCTACTAATCATATGCATATTTGAGCTTTTAGGCCTGAGTAGCAGGCAGTTTACTCTGGGCACCTTTTTACCCAAGCTACTCAATACTGCCCCCCAGTCCCAAAGAAGTTAAATCCTCAAGGTCCTTGACCTCCTGAGAATCACACCACCAATCAGAAAGACATGCTTATACCCTGGCGATCTCAACAAGACTTTGTGATTCTGTCTTTCGTAATTTATGTCACTGTTGTCTGTGTGTGTCTGGGACCAACACGTAAACCTGAAGGATAGCAGCTTTAACATGGTCATAATCTGAACTCTGGTCAAGAGATAAAGCGGCGTACACATTCTGAGATTTTCCCACAAGAACACTTTGGAGGAGCAGTGACCAAATGTCCCGTGGCCATTTTAGGGATGTGGCAATCCCCTCAAACAGAGTAAAATAGTCATCCATCTCCTTTTTGTTGAAAGGCGGTACAAGTCGGCTGTTTCAATCTTTTTTAATAGAGTAGCATGCGTACATTGTTCTTGTTCTAGTCTGGCTGCACGTTCTCTTTCCTTTTCCTTGTTCTCAAGCTCTAATTTCTGTTGTTCACTTTTTGCCTTTAGTTCTACCTCTCGCAGTTGCACATCTGAAAAAACAAACATACACTGTGTATACCAAACATTAGGAACACCTCCTAATATTGAGTTGCTCTATCTTTTCCCTTCAGAACAGCCTCAATTTGTTGGGGCATGGAATACGAGGTGTCGAAAGTGCTCCACAGGGATGCTGGCCCATGTTGACTACAATGCTTCCCACAGTTGTGTCAAGATGGCTGGATGTCCTTTGGGTGGTGGACCATTCTTGATACACAGGAAAATTTTGAGCATGAAAAACCCATCAACGTTGCAGTTCTTGACACAAATCGGTGCGCTTGACATCTACTATCATACTCTGTTCAGAGGCACTTAAATATTTTGTCTTGCCCATTCAACCTCCGATTGGTACACATACACAATACGTGTCTCAATTGTCTCAAGGCTTAAAAAATATTGTTTAACCGGTCTCCTCCCCTTCATCTACACTGATTGAAGGGGAATAAACAAGTCACATCAATAACGGATCATAGCTTTCACCTGGATAGTTGGTGTTACCTTTGATTGTAAACTGTCATGGTCAAAATATATAGATTCAATGGTTGTAAAGATGGGGAGAGATCTGTCCAGTTGTCCAGTCATGGGGCCAAGTGCTGCAAAGAAAGACCTATTTTTTTTTTTTAAATGTGGTGACGTCGGGTCCGGGTGCCACTGCCGAAGCAACCGGGGATGCCTCAGCTGGCTCGTCAGGCTCCCATGCCTCAGAGAGAGAGGCACTGTACTTGGTCCCTTCTAATTCACTATTTATATAAATAATTTAGACAAAAATGAGCAAAATGCGCAACTTCACTTTTATGGTGATGATACTGTTATTTATTGTTGTGTCTCGTCTCTTTCCAGAACTTGCAAACTGCTTTTTACACTGTTCAACATACCTTCTGTCAATTGAAGCGTATCCTCAATTCTGACAAAACTAAACTAATGGTATTTTCTTAAGCACGAAATAGATCTCGGAACCTATTACTACCTGTCAGGGCAATGAGATTGAGACTGTAACCTCCTGTAAATATCTTGGAATTTTAATTGATGAGGGCCTCTCTTTTAAATTGCATATTCAACCACTTTTGAAGATGAAGATTGAAAATTGAAGCTGAAGTTGGTATTTTATTTTAGGAGTAAGGCCTGTTTTTCTTTTGAAGCCAGAAGGATGCTAGTATCAGCTACATTTATGCCTTTAATATACTATATTTTATATATGAATGCTTCTACTCAGTGTTTGAGATCAATTGACACCCTTTACCTTGGCGCATTGAGATTTATTTTATTTTAAACAGCAAAACTCTTATGCACCACTGCACTTTATATACCAGGGTTGGCTGGCCTTCTCTAGTCACTCGTAGGTTCAGTCACTGGTATACTTTTATTTACAAAGCCATTTTGGGTTTACTACCATTTTATTTGGGCATTTTTATTGTTCAGAAATGTGGTGAGTACTCTCTTTTTATTTTTATTTAATTTTACATTTATTTAACTAGGCAAGTCAGTTAAGAACAGATTCTTATTTTCTTTGTTTGCAGGACTTTATCCGGCTAATGGTTGAATTTGGTAAAAGGGCTTTTATGTACTCTGCGCCATCAGCTTGGAACGCCTTACAAAAGACTTTAAAACTGGAAGAACTTGTCCCGATTGGTGTTTTTAAATCACTGATGAAGGATTGTGAGGCTGATTCTCTGACCTGTCAATATTTTTAATTTGCTGTTTTATGATTTTGTTTTAGTCTGGTGAATTATATGGTTTTTACTAGATTCCTTGTAGTTTTTCATGTTGTCTGTCTGTAATTGTGTAATGACTTGGTGTTGCCTATCTTGGCCAGGACACACACATTTCAAATCTCAATGAGCCCTTCCTGGTTAAATAAATAAAATAATCTGTCCACAAGAGATTACAACTTTCTGAAAAGTTATTACTGAATCAGATGCAACTGAGAAGAAACTAAACACTAAATGTATTAATTTAGTATAAACTTACTCATTTATAACAATCATGGTAACAAGCATTTGTTGTTACACTTCTGTAATTACAGAACGCAATTACCACCAGTTACAATATTTTTACAGTGTATTTACCCCTTAAAACAAAGTGTTACCGGAGAGGGGTTAAATTAGCATAACATTTCACTTTTGTTGCATTTAGGGAAACTACGTCTCTTTCAGGGTAGCTGAGCAGGCATATTTGAGCTGTTCTTGCCATAATATGAACTTGGTATTTTACCAAATAGGGCTATCTTCTGTATACCACCCTTACCTTGCGTCAAACGCATTAAGAAGGAAAGAAATTCCACAAATGAACTCTTAATATGGCACACTGCCATATTTATCTGTTAATTGAAACACATTCCAGGTGAAGTTGGTTGAGAGAATGCCAAGAGTGTGCAAAGCTGTCATCAAGGTAAAGGGTGGCTACTTTGAAGAATCTAAAATCTAAAATATATTTTGATTTGTTTTTAACACTTTTTTGGTTACTACATGATTCCATATGTGTTATTTCATAGTTTTGATGTCTTCACTATTATTCTACAATGTCAAAAACAGTAAAATTAAGAAAAACCCTTTAATGAGCAGCTGTGTCCAAACTTTGGACTGGTACTGTATGTAAAACGTAATCATGTGACAGAATGGTGTTCACACCCACGAAATGGGAGCTAACTAGTGTCAGGCTACTGCTAAACATAAGGTTCATCTTTTTGTGTTTGGCTGAAACTATCAGTTAGCTACAGTGCATTCAGGATGTATTCAGACCCCTTGATTCTTTCCAAATTTTGTTACGTTACAACCTTATTCTAAAATGGATTACACTGTTTTTTCCCCTCATCAATCTACACACAATACCCTATAATGACAAAGCAAAAACAGGTTTAGAAATGTATGCCGAAATATCCCATTAACATAATTATTCAGACTCAGTACTTTGTTGAAGCACTTTTGGTAATGATTACAGCGTCGAGTCTTCTTGGGTATGACTCTACAAGCTGGCACACCTGTATTTGGAGAGTTTCTTCCGTTCTTCTCTGCAGATCCTCTCAAGCTATGTCAGGTTGGGTGGGGAGCGTTACTACACAGCTGTTTTCATGTCTCTCCAGAGATGTTCGATCGGGTTCAAGTTCGGGCCCTGGCTGGGCCACTCAAGAACATTCAGAGACTTGTCCTAAAGCCACTCCTGAGTTTTCTGGGATGTGTGCTTATGGTCGTTGACTTGTTGGAAGGTAAACCTTCGCCCCAGTCTGCGGTAGCAAAGAGAACAGTCTATTGATTGGAGATGATTGGAGTCTGACAATTTTTTGGGCCTTCCTCTGACATGCCTAGGTCGTGGATGGCAGGAAGTTTGGCCCCAGTGATGTACTGGGCCGTACTTACTGCCCTCTGTAGCGCCTAACGATCGGATGCCGAGCAGTTGACATACCAGGCGGTGATGCAACAGGTCAGGATGCTCTCGATGGTGCAGCTGTATAACTTTTTGAGGATCTGTGGACCCATGCCAAATCTTTTCAGTCTCCTGAGGGGGAAAAGGTGTTGTCATGCCCGACTGTCTTGGTGTGTTTGGACCATTATAGTTTGTCGGTGATGTTGACACCAAGGAATTTGAAACTCGTCCCGCTCCACTACAGCTCCGTAATTGTGAATAGGGGCGTGATTGGCCCTCCTTTGCCTGTAGTCCACAACATTTAACCTTGATATTGTTCCCACATTCACCACAATCATGTTCCCCTCCACACTTGGCACATCTTTTCTTTCCTTTGCACAGAGCCACTACATGTCCCATTCTTTGGCATTTAAAACACCTTAATGGAGGTGGGACAAACTCTCTAACAGTGAAAGCCAGGAAGCCCATCTGTACTTTCTTATGTACAACCTTCTCAAACATGAATAATAAAGACAGGCTTTCACTTCTTTGCCCCTCTTTCTTACTGAACAGCCTTTTGGCTTCTACCATTTTATTTTATATAATCTATGCATATGAATAGTGGAACTCCAGAAATGACCCCCCTCAGCTTAGCCGAAGTTCCAGACATGACTGTTTTCTTCCCATTGAGAGAATTCATTTTCAGAATCTTCCCTTGCTGAACATGGTCAGCACAGAATGTTAACGGTCTACCATTACCAATGAACCGGGCTAACGTGACTTCCCTATCTCTTTCTTAACGGCATTGTTTAATCGAATAGGGTCTAGATGAGACACATCATTGCTTTTGTTTTTCACTACCTTCACCCTCTTCACGTTCTCAACACTAGAACTGCTACTGCTGTCAGCAGCGCTTATAGCAGTGCCATTCTTTTAACTTGATCTTTTCACCACAGACCATTCAGGTCCATGACTTTCATCATACTACCCATACCATCAGAACTATCATCCATGTCAACCACAGTCTAGCGCTGCTGTTGCTAAAACCGCCTACAACAATATAGAACAATGGATTCTAGTGTTTCCTTGTTTGACGTCGAACCTCGTGCGTCCAAGCTTACGGAGATTCTGTTGCAAAAACATAGCACTCCTCTAGTGAGAATCGTCCAAGCCTTCCTACCCGTTCCACCTTCTCTGACATGCACTGTCAACAGTGGGAACTTATATAGACAGGTGTGTGCCTTTCCAATCAAGTTGTTGAAACATCTCTAGGATGATCAATGGAAAAGGGATGCACCTGAGCTCAATTGCGCGTCTCATAGCAAAGGGTTTGAATAGTTATGTAAATAAGGTATTTCGGTTAGGGTTTGAATAGTTATGTAAATAAGGTATTTCTGTTAGGGTTTGAATAGTTATGTAAATAAGGTATTTCTGTTTTTTATTTTTAATACATTTGCAGATAATTCAAAAAACTGTTTTTGCTAACTCATTATGGGTTATTGTGTGTAGAATGATGAGGATTTTTAAAATTGAATCCTTTAGAATAAGGCTGTAACGTAACAAAATGTTGAAAAAGTCAAGGGGTCTGAATACTTTCCGAATGCACTGGATGTGTCTAGTTATAAGTTGTGTTCCCCTGCTCAGACGTTGATGACACATGCCAGCTCTTACAACGCCTGAACAGGTATTTTACGTATCAGCTAACCACATCATATTGTAGCGAATTCAGAGGGTTCCCCCACCAGGACTCAAATCCGGACACAGTGACTGGTTAGCCAACACCTTAACCATTTGGTCAAGAAGTCCCCTTCTTCGGGACAGCGTGTCTCCACCCTTCTCTATACCAGGTACACGTGCCTCTCCGATGTCCTACTCGGTTAATGCTCACTGCTCACCATCTGGAGAGGTAGCCTTTTTAGATCTACTGTAGGCCTACACAGGGTTATTGTTGTCATTATTTAAACCAGCAGTTTACTTTTATTAAATGTAGTTGGATTTTTGTACTTAAGTTCCTGTAATACTTTTCCCTTTTGCTCTTTGGATCCCTACAAGAAAATGACCAAATCTAAACTTGGTTCCTGGTGCAGAAAAAACTTGGTTCCCTCCTTTCACTCCAACAACACCCTTTAATCACCAGTACCATCACTGGAGGACTTAGGCTCTAGGTCTCTTTCTTACAATCTTTCATAGCACGTTGCTGCGTTTGTAGTTATCACAACGTTGCAAATAAGTTGTGACATTACCATGTGACAATGCTGTGACAACCTAATTTGGTTCCCTACAAAGCAGTTCAGTTGGTGGGCAACTGGGCATGTAGAGAAATTAAGCATTCTGTAATGGATGGAATGGATGCCCTCCCGTTTTAATCATAATCCCCAGAGCTCTCTGCAGAAGTCATTATCTCTGTGTTCGCAAATCTGATATCAATCCTCAGCCACCACTCAAATTATTACACTGTTTATTTAATTAGTAAAAGCAATCACAATCTGGAAGTAAGGTAATTGGGATAATTTATTAAGCCCTGGCGACAGCTTTATGCATGTTTGATTAAGTATTATAAGGTTTGTTTTTCAGATTTTGCATAATATACCTTTAAATCCTGTGCAAAGTAATCTGGCGCACCATTAACGACTGTAATAAACTCTTTTTAAAAACGACTCTGTTCATAATTTATTTGCATGTGCCTTGTCCCTCCCCCGGCCATCTGGCCGGCTGACAAATAGCCGGGCAGTAATCATTTGGCCACCTCGTAAATCTGCCTAATGAAGGTTGCTTGATCTGCTGGAAAGTTAGAGAAGGGTTAGAGACAGTTTACAGGGGTGACATGCGACCCGTCCAGGGGATGGCACGGCACCACGGCCAAAAGTACATGACCTAGTGACGTCCGAAAGTGAAAAGCTTCCCAAGTTTGGCTCAGTGCTTTGAAATACATTATAGTATTTGAGGATATTATGGCTATGTAAAGTTTATGGCTAGCCTACTGCTCGTACCACTGCCGTGTAACTAATTATGACTAAAGGAACTATGTTTCATGAATGTATAAGTTAAAGCCCCAGTGCAGTCAAAAATGTGATTTTCCTGTGTTTTATATAGTTAAAGTCGGACGTTTACATACACTTAGGTTGGAGTCATTAAAACTCGTTTTTCAAACACTCCACATATTTCTTGAGAACAAACCATAGTTTTAGCAAGTCGGTTATGACATCTACTTTGTGCATGACACAAGTAATTTTAACAACAATTGTTTACAGACAGATTATTTCACTTATAATTCACTGTATCACAATTCCAGTGGGTCAGAAGTTTACATACACTAAGATGACTGTGCCTTTAAACAGCTTTTAAAATTCCAGAAAATTATGCCATGGCTTAAGAAGCTTCTGATAGGCTAATTTACATCATTTGAGTCAATTGGAGGTGTACCTGTGGATGTATTTCAAGGCCTACCTTCAAACTCAGTGCCTCTTTGCTTGACATCATGTGAAAAACAAAAGAAATCAGCCAAGACTTCTGAAAAAAATATAGACCTCCACAAGTCTGGTTCATCCTTGGGAGCAATTTCCAAACGCCTGAAGGTACCACATTAATCTGTACAAACAATAGTACGCAAGTATAAACACCAGGGGACCCCGCAGCCGTCATACAGCTCAGGAAAGAGATGCATTCTGTCTCCTAGAGATTAACGTACTTTGGTGCGAAAGTGCAAATCAATCCCAGAACAACAGCAAAGGACCTTGTGAAGATGATGGAGGAAACAGGTACAAAAGTATCTATATCCACATAAAACGAGTCCCATATTGACATAACCTGAAAGGCCGCTCAGCAAGGAAGAAGTCACTGCTCCAAAACAGTCATAAAAAAGCCAGACTACGGTTTGCAACTGCACATGGGGACAAAGATCATACTTTTTGGAGAAATGTCCTCTGGTCTGATGAAACAAAAATAGAACTGTTTGGCCATAATGACCATTGTTATGTTTGGAGGAAAAAGGGGAGGCTTGCAATCCGAAGAACACCATCCCAACCGTGAAGCACGGGGGTAGCAGCATCATGTTGTAGGGGGGCTTTGCTGCAGGAGGGACTGGTGCACATAAAATAGATGGCATCATGAGGCAGGAACATTTTGTGGATATATTGAAGCAACATCTCAAGACATCAGTCAGGAAGTTAAAGCTTGGTAGCAAATGGGTCTTCCAAATGGACAATGACCCAAGCATACTTCCAAAGTTGTGGCAAAATGGCTTAAGGACCACAAAGTCAAGGTTTTGGAGTGGCCATCACAAAGCCCTGACCTCAATCCCATAGAAAATATGTGGGCAGAACTGAAGTGTGTGCGAGCAAGAAGGCCTATAATCCTGACTCAGTTACACCAGCTCTGTCAGGAGGAATGTGCCAAAATTCACCCAACTTATTGTGGGAAGCTTGTTTGACCCAAGTTTAACAATTTAAAGGCAATGCTACCAAATACTAATTGAGTGTATGTAAACTTCTGATCCACTGGGAATGTGATGAAAGAAATAAAAGCTGAAATAAATCATTCTGTCTACTATTATTCAGACATTTCACATTCTTAAAGTAAAGTGGTGATCCTAACTGACCTAAGACAGGGACTTTTTTACTAGGATTAAATGTCAGGAATTGTGAACAACTGAGTTTAAATGTATTTGGCTAAGGTGTATGTAAACTTCCGACTTCAACTGTATATATTTCCACACTATGAGATTGGACTAATACTGTGACATTTTTTAAATTATGAGTGTAAGAGCTGTTTGAAATTTCAGCCTGTTGTGGTGGGAGTTTTGGCCTGCCTCTTTACATAACCAGGTGGTGCATTAGTTAATAGACCAAAAAAAAGAGCATTCCAAACCTCAAATCAAATCAAATTGTATTGGTCACATACACATGGTTAGCATATGTTAATGCAAGTGTAGAGAAATGCTTGTGCTTCTAATTCCGACAGTGCAAAAATATCTAACAAGTAATCTAACAATTCCCCAACAACTACCTAATACAATCAAATCTAAAGGGATGGAATAAGAATATGTACATATAGATATACCGATGAGCGATGGCTGAGCGTCATAGGCAAGATGCAATAGTTGGTATAAGATGCAGTATATACATATGTGATGAATATTGTAAGATATGTAAACATTATTAAAGTGGAATTGTTTAAAGTGACTAGTGAGTCTCTACGTAAGTCAGCAGCCTCTCTGAGTTAGTGATTGCTGTTTAGCAGTCTGATGGCCTTGAGATAGAAGCTGTTTTTCAGTCTCTCGGTCCCAGCCTTGATGCACCTGTACTGACCTCGCCTTCTGGATTGTAGCGGGGTGAACAGGCAGTGGCTCGGGTGGTTGTTGTCCTTGATGATCTTTTTGGCCTTCCTGTGACATCGGGTGCTGTAGGTGTCCTGGAGGGCAGGCAGTTTGCCCCCGGTGATGTGTTGTGTAGACCACACCACCCTCTGGACAGAATACTCTCAATTTTGCATTTTTAATAGTTTGTCAGGGTTTTAGGTGACAAGCCAAATTTCTTGAGCCTCCTGAGGTTGAAGAGGCGCTGTTGCGCCTTCTTCACCACACTGTCTGTTTGGGTGGACCATTTCAGTTTGTCTGTGATGTGTATGCCGAGGAACTTAACACTTTCCAACTGATCCACACTGTCCCTTCGATGTGGATAGGGGGGTGCTCCATCTGCTGTTTCCTGAAGTCCACAATCATCTCCCTTGTTTTGTTGGTGTTGAGTGAGAGGTTGTTTTCCTCACCTCCTCCCCGTAGGCTGTCTCTTCATTGTTGGTAATCAAGCCCACTACTATTCTGTCTTCTGCAAACTTGATGATTGAGTTGGAGGCGTGCATGGCCACGCAGTCATGGGTGAACAGGGAATACAGGAGGGGGCTGAGAATGCACCCTTGTGGTGTTGAGGGTCAGCGAAGTGGAGATGTTGTTTCGTCCTTCACCACCTGGGGGCGGCCCATCAGAAAGTCCAGGACTCAATTGCACAAGGCGGGGTTGAGACCCAGGGCCTCAAGCTTAATGATGAGCTTGGAGGGTGCTATGGTGTTGAATGCTGAGCTGGTATCAATGAACAGCATTCTTACCTAGGTATTCCTCTTGTCCAGATGGGATAGGGCAGTGTGCAGTGTGATGGCGATTGCATCGTCTGTTGACCTGTTGGGGCGGTAAGCAAACTGAAGTGGGACTAGGGTGGCATGTAAGGTGGAGGTGATATGATCCTTAACTAGTCTCTCAAAGCACTTCATGATCACAGAAGTGAGTGCTACGGGCCAGAGTCATTCAGTTCAGTTATCTCTCTGCCAATAACAGATCGTTTTCAGTTTCCCCCTCCGAACTCAGAACACTCCCAGACAATTCTAGCAAAATTCTTGGTTTAGAAAATGCTTTTGCAATTTATTTTTGATTGGAAAACAATCATAGTAAGGTACTTAATTGTTACCCTTAAAAAAGGTTGCATTGGACCTTTAAACTTTAAAGCATACTTTATCAAACATATTTAGATGTACATTTAAATTCATCTACAGGTTTCAAACACACTCACTAGGTCAACATGCTTTAGGAATGACTGTTGTGGTCAGGCTATGGCTAAATCTTAGGTTAGGTCTTTTGTGTTAGGGTGAAACTATCAGTAAGCTGTCTCCCAATATTACAATGTCAGATTGGGGGTGATCTCTGTTCTCTGAGGCTATAACATGATGTGGCCATGTATTCTCTCTCCGAACTCTCTCCAATCATTTTTAAATTCCAAAACCATATTGCAGTTTGGCTTGACTGACATTGACACTGAAGAGTTTTTCTCTGTCATCACACATTCACAGAAATCATTAACCTCTATGCAACATGGATTTGGGGAGGTAGCCTGGCAAGCCATTTTTCTCACAATAACAATCTCTATCACACCCAAGGCAAAAAAGAGAACCAACCACAGTTTTAAACTGGACAAAAAAAACAATTGAACCCTTCTCCTTTAAATTTCAGATGTTGTCGTGAGAAGAATGACTGAAACATTTTACGACAGGATGTATTCACCAGTTGTCAGAGCAACACTACCGCCCCTGTTGAGTTACATTGTAGCAAGCATAGCCATCTATGTCAATACAATGATGTATCAGAGGGCTGTAATTACTGTTTGTTGTTTCTGAAAGGTCTTCATGTGACGAGTTATAACATGATAACTTGCAGCAGTCGTTTCACAGCATACTACGACGAGTTTGAGGAACTCATGTACGAGCACCGAATCGAATGCTGAGAATTCATTGCGCAAGACATCTTTCAATAACTCGAAATCATTTTTCTAAACGAACGGTATGTATAATTTCAGTTTGATAAATAAGATACATATTGTAATGTCAAGTGACGTTTCCAAGCAGTCAAGTCTATAGGCCCAGGCTACATCCATAATAGAGATTTTAAAATATTTGAGAATGAGCATTTTCAATAGACATAAGCAGCATAAACCATGATTTACTGCTTTTACTATCAAGGCTGTCCTAATGTCACACTGCTATCATAGTGTGTGAGGGAGAGGGATCGCTCCTTTCAATGTCTATATTTAGTTTGGTGTGTGTAACACAAAAATGTAACATAAATGTGTTGTGCCCTCTTTACAGAGCCTTGTTGCCTTTTGGATGCCTGTAGCGACAGACTCCAAACAGACCTAATCAGAGGCCCACATTCCATGCCTGGGGTTCCGTTTTAAGCTCTAAGCCAGTCAATGATGCTAACCCCCACCACCCCTGAAGCAGAGGACAAGGCCTATTGCTGCGACTCCCCACAGAAGCTTGTGGCTCAATTCTCCAACTCATGCCTGTGATCCCCATCCCTCGGCGTGTGCGTAGCTTCCATGGTCCCCACTCCACCTGCATGCACTCGGCCTGTGGGTCTGCACACACCACCCAGCTTGTGCGCACCAAGTACAACAACTTTGACCTTTACCTGCGCTCACGATGCATGTACGGCTTCCTGCGCTTCCTGCTCTACTTCGGCTGCAGCCTTCTGACCTCCCTCCTCTGGGTGGCGCTGTCGGCTCTATTCTGCCTGCAGTACATGAGCGCCCGTGTCTTCCTGCGGCTGCAGTACAAGCTGTCCGTCATCCTACTGTTGCTAGGACACCGGCGCCTTGACTTTGGGGTGCTCAACAACCTGTTTATCTACAGTATGCAGGTCACAATGTTCCTGGTGGGAGGCCTGGGCTGGTGCTTCATGGTGTTTGTGGACATGTAGCTTCTGGTGACAACAGTGACCATGGATTTTTTATTGTTTAAAAAAATGTAACCTTTATTTAACCAGGTAGGCCAGTTGAGACCTGGCCAAGATAAAGCAAAGCAGTGCGGCACAAACAACAACACAGAGTTACACATGGAATAAACCAACGTACAGTCAATAACACAGTATGGGGGAAAAGTCTATATACAGTGTGTGCACTGTTATATACCAATGTCAGTACCAAAACATTACCACACAGCAGCAGTTGCTATGAAGGCGTAAGGATGACCAGGAATAGAAGGTGGACAGAATATATGGTTATACTCTGGTGCTATTTGCCTGAAAAAAGCTGATGCATACTTACACTAAGACTTCTGTAATAACAAGCCTTACTTTAGTTTGGACAATGAGGTGTGGGATGCCTCTCAAGACCCTAGAAAGGAAAACATGCTGTCTTCTGTTTGACTGGAGAAAACAAATCACGCAAAATGTTGAATTCTAAGCATAAAGGATACGTTCGTATTGGTGTTGGATTCAAATCCCTTGGTGACCAACATTCTTTTTGTAACGTTATTATTTTACACATCTTCTTTTCATTTAAAAAAAAGCAACAGTATCGTGCTGTAAAGTATATGGATAAGTGAGTATGTGTTAGTGTTTGCAGATTGTGTCTTATTGATGCCACTAATATCTGCCATGGGCATGGCCTGCTGCTTGAGCTGTGTCATCGAGTCTGTAACAGTGCGAGTTAGTTACAGTGGGTGGCTTTGGGTGAAGTGGTCATTTAGTCCCTCACATGGTCCCAGAATCCCTCTCGCAGAGAGAACACTCTGTTCGGCCTCCCTCAGAAAACAATAGCCAATCACAGCCAGACACCTCCGTCTCTGCCAACCAAAACAATGGCTGTGGCTGTGTCCCAATGGCCTCCTTTACTCAGCTTCTTCCCTACACTAGAAGTGATCTGATAAATATAGGAAAGGCTGTAATGATAGGATGAAAACCTATTCAGAATGTTTATCATTGTGGTCATGTGTAAAGCCTGTAGTTTTCACTGACCATGTGCCAATAACTTTCTCATTGTTAATTTTAAGTACTGAAATCCTGATCAATTTCTCCTAAATTCTCCTCCTTTCCTTGTCCCCTTTTCCACAAGCCTAGGTCCTGGCCAGGAAAAGGTCTGGCCCTAGTTATAGTCACAGCCTCTGTTTCAGTACTTAAACAGTAAACAGTGTACAAGCCAAGTTTCCACCATGCTACTTTCTATTCAGTCTGTTTCAGATCAGTGCTCAATACTAAGGGAAGAAAACCATTTAAAATATTTGGGACTCGGCCCCAGTCGTTGGATGGAGTTTAGAGATAGAGAACTCATCTTAATATCTGTGCCATTATAGTGTCTGTGATAGCCAGTGAGACTACAACCCATAAGAATCCCTACCCAGTTGACTACTTTGACCAATTTAAAATGGCGACATGGCTGAGGACTGGCATTGGGCCGAAGTGGGTACGCAGCACAACCCTGTATTGTTCTAGGATCAACTCATCAAATGCCTCATACTCTGGGGCACTCATATTTGTTAGCCTAGTTCGTATGTCCTGTTAAAACTGAAAAGAAGGAAGAATTGCGTTTTTGACATACAGTTCCTAAAGGAAGTGTTCATACCTCTTGACTTATTCCACATTTGGTTGCGTTACAGCCTGAATTCAAAATGGATTCCAATTTAAAAAATGATCTCACCCGTCTACACACAATAACCCATAATGACAAAGTGAAAACATGTTTTTAGAAATGTTTGCTAATTTATGGAAAATGAAATACAGAAATATCTAGTTTACATAAGTATTCACACCCCTAACTCAATACCTTGTAGAATAACCTTTGGCAGTGATTACAGCTATGAGTCTTTCTGGGTAAGTCTCTAAGAGAGTCTCTACTCTCTAAGATTTCCATACCTGGATTGTGCAACATTTGTGCATTATTCTTTTCAAAATTCTTCATGCTCTGTCAAATTGGTTGTTGAACTGAGTTAGAAAGGACACCTGTAGCTTTGTAGTGACTGTGTGTGTTGATACACCATCCAAGTGTAATAACTTCACCATGCTCAAAGGGATATTCAACGTCTACTTTTTAAAAATGTGTACCCATTTACCAATAGGTGCCCTTCTTTGTGAGGCATTGGAAAACCTTCCTGGACTTTGTGGTTGAATCTTTGTTTACAATTCACTGCTTGACTGAGGGACCTTGCAGGTAATTGTAATAATAATGTTAAACTTTATTATTGTACACAGACCATGCAAATGATTTTCTCCTGAACTTACACTGAATATACCATACCACTGAATATACCTTGCCCCAAGAACAACCTCAATTCGTAAGGGCATGGACTCTACAAGGTGTCAAGCATTCCCATAGTTGTGTCAAGTTGGCTGATGGTCCTTTGGGTGGTGGGCCAATCTTGATACACAAAGGAAGCTGTTGAGAGTGAAAAACCCAGCAGCGCTGCAGTTCTTGACACAAACCAGTGTGCGTGGCACTTACTACCATACCCCGTTCAGAGGCACTTTAAATATTTTGTCTTGCCCATTCACTCTCTGAATGGCACACATACAGTACACAATCCATGTCTCAATTGTCTCAAGGCTTAAAAATCATTTAACCCGTCTCCTCCCCTTCATCTACACTGATTGAAGTGGATTTAACATGTGACATTAATGAGGGATCATAGTTTTCACCTGGATTCTCCTGGTCAATCTGTCATGAAAAGAGCAGGTATTCTTAATGTTTTGTACACTCAGTGTATTTAGACTTGCCATAACAAGGGGGTTGAATACTTGAGTCAATAAGACATTTCAGCTTTTCATTTTTAATTCATAATTTGTAAAAAAAAAAAAAAAAAATCTGTTTTGACATTATGGGGTATTTTGTGTAGATCAGTGACAAAAATCTGAATTTAATACATTTTTGATTCAGGCTGTAACTCAACAAAATGTGGAAAAAGTCATGGGTGTGAATTCTTTCTGAAGCCACTGTAGCTGTACAATGCAATAGATAGCCATGTAGGCCTATGGCAAGTAGGGTTGGGGTTAATTCCAAATCAATTCAGTTGAGGAATGTAAAGAATTCACATTTTATGAAATGAGAGTTGCAAGTTATTTTCACCAACATTTCAAGTCTATTCCCTGAGTTGATGGATGCCAGGTGAGTTGACCCTCCATTTAACCTGGTCGTCACTAGTTACCACACCCACAAAGGCATAATTTTGTCTAAACCCTGCCTATTTCTACAATTTATCTTCTAAAAAAATCTGATTTGAAACCTAACCTTAACCCCGCTGATAACCTTTTGTCTAACCTTAAATGAAGCCCAAAAGGCAATGTTTTGTTTAAATGAATTTTTACAATATAGCCAATATTTGACTTTGTGGCTGTGGTAACTAGTGACAACCATTGGCCCTCATTAACAACATCTCAATATATCTCAATATCTCAATATATCCCTAAGCTGTTCAGAATGCTTATGTGGAAAAGTACGTGTGAAATGGACATGGTATGTTATCGTTTCCTCCGTTGCTCCTGTTATTCAGGGCATTGTACTGTACATTTTTATATTACCAAAGCTGCTTGGGAAGAGCATATGAATAAATGTATATATAACATGTTAAAAATGTGTCTGCTCCTGGTGTTTTTATTTGTGTCATTCTTTACCATGCTAATGTATTCCCTGTTATATAATGAATACGGGGGCAAAGCTTGATGTGCTTTAGGTGTTTGCAATGTTTGTGGACTGATAATTTATGGTTTCATAGAATTACAGAGACACATTTTCATACAGTGTTGTATTTAGATTTTTCTCATACAATTGTGTAGTATATGGAAATACATTAGGATACATTATAAAATGTCTACAGTATTAATGATGGGGACCTCATGGTTATTAACCATTACCAATGTCCAATACATGTGTTTATTGACAGTGGGCGTATTCTACATTGCACCCTCTGTCGAGATACACACACTGAAAGATATGTTTAATGATTTGGTCAGACATGGTTAAGGTCAGTTGCTTTTGGAGTCATGCAACTGCACAGTTGAGATTTAAGGGCATGTTCTACAAACAGTAAATATAATAGCAGATTTTATGGAAATAGAGTAATGGATAGACGTATCAGTGAATGTAAATACATTTTGTTGTCTGGCAGTGGGTGGTATATGGATTCACTACAGTAAAACGGATACAGCAGTTAGGGGACAGTTGACTTGAGGTCATAATATGTAGCCCGCAGTTGGTCCCCAAAATTATGAGCTGCACACATGCGCAGCTTGCAACTAATATGCCACGTGAGGTAACCATGCATGTAAATGCACTCCAGAGCTCAAGTTGCGTGCTTGAGTATTAGCTAGATTTCGGTACAGTTGAACAATTAACTTTGTCGTGAATTCTGTCATTAGAATCGAGTGCATGTAAAGGTGTCATGATTTAGAGGTGCATAACGTAGAGCGCTCAATGTTTTTTTTGTATTTACAGTAAAGTACATAACATCTGAAAGACTGTACAGTAGCATCTCTAAACGCCGAGTCTGTGTCTTTAATGAGTGTATCGACTGTAGAATGATGTCAGTCTGCGGCTATGCGCACAGTTCATATAGCGTCCATGTGAGCGTCATTCACTTCCTGCACAAGGATACATTGGGGAGAGAGAGAGAGCAGCGAGAGAGAGAGAGCGCCGGGGGCGAGCAGGCAAGATAGGAGAGCGAGCAAGCAAACGAGGTGAACTCGGGGCCTGCCTATGCTACAGACGGAACCTGGAAACTTTACATCGCAAGAAATAAAGCTGTGCCCGCTACTGACAGCAACCTTTTATGGAGGAGCGACCATATCGGGTAAACATTTGTCATAATCGTGGTTTGATATGTAGGCTATAGTGTTTGTTTGTATAACGCATATGGTTTTGCCATGTTTTATTTCCTCGTATGTAGGCTAGATTTAATCTGCCCATCTTTCATATCCATCGCTTGATATATTAATTCACGAATGACATAGCGATATTGACATAAACTACAACAACGATTTAACTTTTTATAGTATTGTAGAATAGCCTAGAAATTTCGTAGATTTTGTGATTTTGTTAGAACCGTGACATTGATTTAATGCAACTGGATTCCTGAAAAATATAACCCGCCAGTATTTTAGACTAAAGGAATTTGCGCAGATGTTTAGAAATGCTACTTTAACAATTAACTTTATGAAATGTAGGCCTAACATTTTGGGACCACTTTTTATCAGTCAACGAAATACAGTGTTTCTAACGGGATATGTGGAGCATATATCGGTCATTGCGTCGCTGTCAAGTCCACAATAAAAACGCCCCCCACTTCTTAGTAGGCTGTAGGCATTATAACACACATGTAGCCGACCTAACCACACCCCAGACATGCAGAATGTTATATACAATGTAGCCTATTCATAGGTGTTGATCTTAAAGTTATGGGATCCAAATGAGAGTGGTTACACTGTGAATTTAGGTCAACTCGACTCACCGCCATCAGACCAGAATATTTTGTGGCATAATATAGGCTTCAACCTTATATATCATAGTATTTTTATGTCCTCGGTGCTACCATAATTTGTGAATCGTGGTGTACAGAAAATCAATCTAAGTCTGAAGCCTCAGGAGTAGACTATAAAGTAGGCTATGCAGCATGGAGAATAGCTTATAAACTTGGTATAATTTAACTATGATGTCCTCTTGTAATTCGGTGTAATATTTAAATGGGTCTGTAGTTGTTTAAATGTACCCTACATGCCTTAGCCTATGGAGTATACATTATACATTATTTTGTTTGTGAAGAGGTAATAGGCCATTATTGATTCAATGGAATCTCAATAGGCTACATCCTTGCTGTTTGTTGGCAAAAAATGACAGTGGCACACTAGATCAGTGCTTCTCCATGACCTGGGGTCTGACTGGCATGTTACTCACTTTCTGCTTCCCTTGAAGCCCCTGACATGTGATCAATGCCTACTGTACTGTTTGCGCCTTGCATGTGACTTGTGGCAATTTATTCATTTCCTGCTCTCTTGCTCTCTCACTCTCTCTTCTCTCTCTCTCTCCTCTCTCTCTCTCTCACACACACACACACACACACTTTCTCTCTCTAACTCTCTCTCTCTCTCCCACACATACACTTTATGTTGTTTAGTTATTGTTTGGAGATGATTTACAGCTGTTAGACCAGTACATTGCAAGATGTTCCCTCTATTTTCATCTATATGAGGTGGAATGGTGTCGGGTTGGAGGTTGGCCTCATTTGCCCCGTGTGTGTGTGTGTGTGTGTGTGTGTGTGTGTGTGTGTGTGTGTGTGTGTGTGTGTGTAGCTTTAACTAACATGGCTGGCATCCAACACTCCAAGTCTACAGGTTTGCCTTTCACACACAGCTCTCAACACTGTGAAATCCATCTGAGCTGTCATACCAAACAAGAGAAAGATATACAGACAGAGTGACTCCCATCTCTCCGCTTATTGATTCAAACGAAATCTATAGGCACATTGTGTGTGTAGGCGTGTACATGGCTGCCTGCCTTCCTATATACACTACATGACCAAAAGTATGTGGACTCTTGCTCGTCGAACGTCTCATTCCAAAATCATGGGCGTTAATATGGAGTCGGTCCCCCCTTTGCTGCTATAACAGCCTCCAATCTTCTGGGAAGGCTTTCCACTAGATGTTGGAACATTGCTGTGGAGACTTGCTTCCATTCAGCCACAAGAGCATTAGTGTGGTCAGGCACTGATGTTGGGTGATTAGGCCTGGCTCGCAGTCGGTGTTCCAATTCATCCCAAAGGTGGTCAAAGGGGTTTGAGTTCAGGGCTCTGTGCAGGCCAGTCAAGTTCTTCCACACCAACCTCGACAAACCATTTCTGTATGGATGGTGCATGGGGGCGTTGTCATGCTGAAATAGGAAAGTGATTTCCCCAAACTGTTGCCACAAATCGTCTAGAATGTCATTTCATGCTGTAGCATAAATATTTCCTTTCACTGGAACTAAGGGGCCTAGCCCGAACCATAAAAACAGCCCTAGACCATTATTCATCCTCCACCAAACTTTACAGTTGGCACTGTGCATTGGGGCTGGTTAGCGTTCTCCTGGCATCCCCCAAACCCAGATTTGTCAATCAGACTGCCAGATGGTAACGCGTGATTCATCACTCCAGAGAAAGCGTTTCCATTGTTCCAGAGTCCAATGGCAGCAAGCTTTACACCACTCCAACCGACGTTTGGCATTGTGCAATGTGATCTTAGGGTTGTGTGCGGCTGCTCGGCCATGGAAACCCATTTCATGAAGTTCCAGACGAACAGTGCTTTTGCTGACATTGATTCCAGAGGCAGTTTGGAACTTGGTAGTGAGTGTTGCAACCAAAGACAGACAATTTTTACACGCTATGTGCTTCAGCACGCTGCGGTCCCATTCTGTGAGCTTGTGTGGCCTACCACTTTGTGGCTGAGCCGTTGTTGCTCCTAGACGTTTCCACTTCACAATAACAGCACTTACAGTTGACCGGGGCAGCTTTAGCAGGGCATAAATTTGACGAACTGACTTGTTGGAAAGGTGGCATCCTATGACGGTACCATGTTGAAAGTCACTAAGCTCTTCAGTAAGGCCATTTTACTGCCAATGTTTGTATATGGAGATTGCATGGCTCTGTGCTCGATTTTATACACCTGTCAGCAATGGGTGTAGCTGAAATAGCCGAATCCCCTAATTTGAAGGGGTGTCCACATACTTTTGTATATATAGTGTGCTTCACACAATGACACCTTTTTTTCTTAGTAGTTCCTTTATTGCTGGGAAGTCAGTGAGGGCATCGAGGTGTACTGCCAAGTTCTTATCTTCAATGTTTAACACAACATACAGTACATGGAAGGAGTGTGCTCTTTGTTAACTTTTTTTTTCTTAACCAAGGCCTTCACCGCCACACGTCTTTGAGTTGGATGGCTGCCAAGCGCTGTGATGGCGCTCAACAGCTGTATTTGTGTGTGCCGTGTCCTCAGATGCCCTTCCTCCATAGGCCCTGCACTACAAAACATTCCACAGGGGGGCCAAGGGGGGAAGTGAGAAGAGAGACACACACACACACATTTTGATAGACACGTACATGGGAAGAGAGAGAGGTTGTAGGGTTCACTCAACTGCATCATCAGATGCTTGACTGAACAGCATGGACTCATTATCATAAGGGGCGATCGACAGTAAAGGAAATGTTTAGGTTTATTTGTTACCTTCCTTAATGTTTATTCTCCATCATTGTAGGATCCACCCACTCTGTTGCTCGACCAGTAGAACTATTTTCTCATATGTTTGTACTACCATAACTTGAGTCTGGTTTTGTAATATGAATAGTCAACCTTATAGTAATGTCTAGAGAATATGTTTTATTTAACTTCCAGTATGTGGGAGTAAATGTTATTTATTTGACAACCAATATTTGAGATGAGATTTTCCCAGTCTTTGTTTACAGTGCTCACTGAAAAATGCCTAGTGTTGATTTCTGTCTCTTTGGCTCCTTGGTTTAGCTAGTGCACTTGGTGAGAGGGAGGGAGTAACCATACTACAAAGGCTCTGTGTAAAAAAGGCCTAAACGGCATTCATCTGGCCTCTGTCTGTGAGGCCCTCTAGAGATGATGATGGAACAATGGGATGACAATGTGCATGGTACGTGATACAGAGCAGGCATACATTATTTTCTCATGCGTCATCTGTATGTACAGTATGTACAGTTGCTCTGGGCCAGTGGTGTTGTCGCAGATCCCATCACAAGGTCAACTGAGTCCACTACACAGATCCTGTCATTTAGATGTGGAGTGGGTTCCGTCATACAGTATTGCATTGCCTTATTCTTCTTGACGTGTTTAGTTATGGGTATGGTTTCAAACCTTTTTCTCTTAGTTTTTCCTTCTTTTTTCCCATATAATATAGTTTTTAAAGATTCTTGTGTGAAATGGACTGAAATTTGAATCTGTATGGCGAGACAGATCTGTATTTCCATTTGTTTCTATCCTTCAAGCCTTTTAAGCATATGCAATCAATAAACAATAAACAGGCCTACCTATGGAGCCTAACTAGTGATGTCGACGTATGTTGACTTTATTTGAACTACTGTTGACATTTTGGGTGGTAGATTAAATCAAACTGTAGGTAGTGTAGCATGGCATGGTACTTGGTTGGTCAACAGTGTTTCCTTAACTGTTAACCCACTGTACATTCTAAATGAAGACACACACACCAATACAAACACACACAAATACAGAGAGACAGACAGAGAGAGAGAGAGAGAGAGAGAGAGAGAGAGAGAGAGAGAGAGAGAGAGAGAGAGAGAGAGAGAGAGAGAGAGAGAGAGAGAGAGAGAGAGAGAGAGAGAGAGAGAGAGAGAGAGAGAGAGAGAGAGAGAGAGAGAGAGAGAGAGAGAGAGAGAGAGAGAGAGAGAGAGAGAGAGAGAGAGAGAGAGAGAGAGAGAGAGAGAGAGAGAGAGAGAGAGAGAGAGAGAGAGAGAGAGAGAGAGAGAGAGAGAGAGAGAGAGAGAGAGAGAGAGAGATTCATGAAATGTAACTGATTTGGGTGCTTTGGCTCATTCTGTGATTTTCAGGAAGTCTTCCAAGAACTGAGACAATGGACAGTAAACATGCTCTCCAGAACAATTTAACATAAGAGCTCATGTGCTCCTTGTTACTTAGGGCCTACTGCCTCAAGAACGTTGGAGAAACAGAGAAAAGTCATAAAGCTTCATATGCTTTTTCAGTGTACGTTGTGGAAAGGATTGACAAAGAGCTCTTGCATAACTAAAGGCCCTTTACTCTCCCCTTACTTGCTTCTCTCTCTCTCGCTCGCTCTTGTGCACTCTCTCTTTCTCTCTGTATGAGATTTCTGGTAAGTGACATGGGTTGGCCTTTGGCATAACGCCTGGCAAGATCACATGGCATGGATGTCACGGCAGTTTTGTGTGTGTGTGTGTGTGTGTGTGTGTGTGTTTGAGAGAGAGAGAGTGCGAGAGAGATTTTGTGTGCATTTTACTGTTCTAAGTGTTTCCCTATGAATGAGAGCACATAGCCATTGCAGCAAATTAAGAGAAGTACTAAGGGGTGGGATGATTGTGGAATTCTAATGACATTTTGATAGCCTTACACTTGCAGTTTCCTCTGTTCCCACTGTATACAAAAATTCAAAAGTAGATTTGTCTTGGTTTGGCTGAAAAGAAGTCAATAGAATCTCTTGCAACCTCCTGAAGGTTTGCTTGTAAATCACTTAAAATCACTAAAAACCATCAGTAAATAGTTTGTAGACCATTAATAGATGTTGTGTAAACCATTTGTTAATGTATCATTAGCATTTGTGAATACATACAAAACACTAAATGTTAATAATTTATTATGGGGACTTGTAATCATAGAGTACATGAATTGACATTGATTTTTGAAAAAATATAGTAATGTGTATTAAAGGTATAGCAGTCCTTCAAAAGGGAGTGTTCCCTACAGTATCTATAAGATTATGCTATACAGAAGCTCTAGGTCAGTGGTATTACTAATGTGTATCCGTCCATGGACCTTGAGGTAAAATGTAAGTTAATTTGCTAAGGGGAAAACGATACCATTGGAGTTATCTCTCCAGTGAACACTAAATGGTTCTTGAGAGTGTGTGGGCTCAAAACAGTATTTTCATTTCCCTTATCTTTTTGAGGGTCCGGCTTTCTCTGATTACAGGCTTTATCTGATTACTTCTTTAGCTCAATTATAGGCTAATATATCTCAATTACCTACAGTACATGTTATTCCCTCAGTCCCCGAGGCTTTTAAGTGACTTGACAATTTGGAATACTTACAGATGTAGGATCTTAATTTGAGCCAGTTGGCCACAGCAGGAAAATAATATTGCAGCAACAGGACATGTGAATTATTATGTGGACTATAATTAATGGACATTTTTTGTAGGTGTTGATACATTTTTCTTTAGGACAAAGAAATAACAAACTTGTTTAAACCTCCAATACACTTCAACTTTGTATTACCTGATGCAATTAAGATCCAACATCTGTATATATACACACCACACATAGGTGCATGCACACACAGGCACACTCAACTTGACAGTCAAATATATAAAAAAGTAGTGTGGCTCGAGTTCAGTGTAACTTCTGCACAGTATCTTACCATGGTTTCACTTTAAACAAACTACAACTTATACATGCTTTATATAGTATACATAACATCTCTATTTTACCTTGTCAGTTTACTGAGGGCATGTGTTATTGGCTTAGTTTAGCATAAACACATTAGGCCTCACATGACGGTTACACCTGCCTTGCTCCAGGCCAGAACACGAGGTATCTGCCAAGTATGGCGGTTGCATATGCAGATTAAACTGTTTATAGGGCAACTAATGTTATGTGTAATCTATATCATCATCACAGAGTACACTTCCACTGCTATGCTGATGGTACCCAGCTCCACCTCTCCACCAAACCCAAACTCAACAGCAACAAGCGGAGGTCATGCTCATCGGTTCCAAATCCACTGTCTTCAAATGGCACAAACTCAGCATCACCATAGACGGTTTCCAGGTCCCTTTGTCAACAAAGTCAAACGCCTCAATGTCACCCATGACTGTGACCTGTCATTTGAACCCCACATAAAAACCATCACCTGGACAGGATTCTTCCACATCCGCAATATCTCCAGGCTCCGCCCCTCACGGTCACACTCTATCACTGAAACACTCATCCATGCTTTTGGCCCCTCCCGACTGGACTACTGCAACACTCCTTACTGGTATTCCCACCAAACTCACCAACAACAATAATCTGGGAGAATGCTACCTGCCCTAATGCATAGTGTCTGAAAAGTTTGTTGGAGGAGGAATAATGGTCAGGGGCTGTTTTTCTTGGTTCGGTCTAGGCCCCTTAGTTCCAGTGGAGGGAAATCTCAAAGCTACAGCATACAATAACATTTTTAGACAATTCTGTGCTTAGTACTTTGTGGCAACAGTTTGGAGAAGGCCCTTTACTGTTTCAGTTTTATAATGCCCCCATGCACAAAGTGAGGTCCATACAGAAATGGTTTGTCAAGATCCATCTGGAAAAACGTGCCTGGCCTGCACAGAGCCCTGACCTCCACCCCATTGAACACCTTTGGGATGAATTGGAAAGCCGTCTGTGAGCCAGGTGTAATCGAACCAAACATCAGTGCCTGATCTCAATAATGCTCTTGTGGCTGAATGAAGCAAGTCCCTGCAGCCATTTTCCAAGATCTAGTGAAACACCTTCCCAGAAGAGTAGAGGCTGTTAAAGCAGCAAAAGGGGGACCAACTCCATATTAATGCCCATGACTTTGCAATGAGATGTTCGACAAGTAGGTCTCCGAATGCTTTTAGTCATGTAGTGTATATGTGACCGACTGCCTCGATTCGATCTTATGTAGCAAAATTTGAAATTGTGTTTTTTACATATGAAAAAAGTAGATATTTTATCCAATGTAATGATATACCATTTTCAGAGCTAGAAAATGGTATATCATACACTGCAGTCGAGGAACAATGGGAAGGTAATTCTGCTTTGAAAGTTGATAAACTTGTAACCCCACTTTTGGGAAAATGGCCCTTGGATGTTATGGTACACCTACTGGAGAGCGCTTCTTTGTCTATGCACACTCAGCATTGTTCACACCCTCTTAAGCCTTAGTCCCACCCATCTCTTTAATGATTCACATTTGAGGGCATGTGCTAAACAGAGTGAGTAGTTTAGTAAACAACCTAAGATTTAAAGATTAAAAGTAGTAACCTACAATAAGGAAAAACTTCAGGTAGAATTACACTTTATCTAGTGCTTGGCCTATATCCTAATCTGACCTTGGTGCAGGTCATGTTCTTCACATTACCTTCTCTGGTAAACACACACTATATCAAATAAAATCTATGTTTATTTGTCACATGTACAGGATACAGAAGGTGTAAACAGTACAGTGAAATGGTAACTTGCATACTAGAAATATCAAAAACAGAAAGTGTCCAGATAAAAATATTTTAGAAATATTTTATAATTATTAGATGACTCTTACCCGACACACTTGTCTAAATTGATGGGTCATGTGAAGGAAATGCTATAACCACCCCAAAACACATCTAGCTAAGTGGATGGGTCGCTATTGTCTAGACATGTACTCATGTTCATGAAATACAATAGATGGCCTTACTCACCCCCAGACACACCTGGCTAACATGATGGGTCATGTAATCATTTGGTGAGTCTTTTGTTTAGACATGTAGCTAGCTAGCTAAACAATGAACCGGCATAATCCCAACTCATACTACTACCAATACAAACATTGTCTTAGCTATAGTGAGTAAGTGAGTAGTACACATCGTTGCACGAGATCTTCAGTTTCTTGGCAATTTCTCGCATGGAATAGCCTTCATTTCTCAGAACAAGAATAGACTGACGAGTTTCAAAATAAGTTATTTGTTTCTTGCCATTTTGAGCCTGTAATCGAACCCACAAATGCTGATGCTGCAGATACTCAAGTAGTCCATTTTATTGCTTATTTAATCAAAACAACAGTTTTCAGCTGTGCTAACATAATTGCAAAAGGGTTTTCTAATGATCAATTACCCTTTTAAAATGATAAACTTGGATTAGCTAACACAACATGCCATTGGAACACAGGAGTGATGGTTGCTGATAAATGGACCTCTGTACGCATATGTAGATATTCCACAAAAAATCTGCCATTTCCAGCATCAATAGTAATTTACAACATTAACAATGTCTACACTATATTTCTGATCAATTTGATGTTATTTCAAAAACAAGGACATTTCTAAGTCACCCCAAACTTTTGAACCGTAGTGTATGTCTTGGTAATCTGTCTTGCATGCATCGCTAATTCACCAAAGTAGCCGAAAGTCTGCCTCTTCCTCTCTGGTTTTATTTAAATGACACAACTTTCCCCAGGTCTTTATAGCCTATCGTCTAGTTAGGCAATAACACATAAAATAATGTTTTGTGATAACTTTACTGCTATTTACATTTTGGACTATTTATACATGTTATTGTGTTACAGCCTGAATTCAAAATGTATTCAATTGAGTTGTTTATCACTGGCCTACACACAATGCCCCATAATGTCAAAGTGGAATTGTGTTTTTTGAAATGATTGGATTTCACCATGAGGCCAATGGTGACCTTAAAACAGTTACACAGTTTATTTTTGATGTATTTTTCCTTTATTTTTTACTAGGCAAGTCAGTTAAGAACAAATTCTTATTTTCAATGATGGCCTAGGAACACTGGGTTAACTGCCTTGTTCAGGGGAAGAACGACAGTTTTTTACCTTGTCAGCTCAGGAATTCAATCTTGCAACCTTTCGGTTACTAGTCCAACGCTCTAACCACTAGGTTACCCGCCGCCCCAGTTTAATGGCTGTGATAGGAGAAAACTGAAGATGGATCAACAACATTGTAGATACGCCACTGTCACGTTCTGAACCTTTATTTCCTTTGTTTTGTATTTATTTAGTATGGTCAGGGCGTGAGTTGGGGTGGGCAGTCTATGTTTGTTTTTCTATGATTTGGGGATTTGTATGTTTCAGCCTAGTATGGTTCTCAATCAGAAGCAGGTGTCATTAGTTGTCTCTGATTGAGAATCATACTTAGGTAGCCTGGGTTTCACTGTTTGTTGGTGGGTGATTGTCTATGTTGCTTGTGTCAGCACAGGTCTCATTTATAGCTTCACGGTCGTTATTTGTTAATTGTTTTTGTATAGTTTGTATTCAGTGTTCAGTGCTTTCTTTTATTAAATATTCATCATGAACACATACCACGCCGCATTTTGGTCCTCCGATCCTTCTTGCCTCTCCTCTTCAGATGAAGAGGAGGACGACCGTGACAGCCACAGTACTAACCTAATTGACAGAGTACAAAGAAGAAAGCTTGTACAGAATACAAATATTCCAAAACATGCATACCATTTGCAAAAAGGTACTAAAGTACTACTGCAAATAAATGTGGCAAAGCAATACATTTTTTTCCTCAATAGAAAGTGTCATGTTTGGGGCAAATCCAATACAACACATTACTGAGTACCACTCTCCATATTTTTAAGCATAATGGTGGCTGCATCATGTTATGGGTATTCTTGTAATCATTAAAAGACTGGAGTTTTTCAGGATTTTAAGAAATGGAATGGAGGCAAAATAGGCAAAATCCTAGAGGAAAACCTGGTTCAGTATGCTTTCCACCAGACACTCAGAGATGAATTCACTTTCATCAGGCCAATAACCTTAAACACAAGGCCAAATCTACACTGGAGTTGCTTACCAAGAAGACAGTGAATGTTCCTGAGTGGTCGAGTTAAAGTTTTGGCAAGACCTGAAACTGGTTGTCTAGAATTAACAACAACCAATTTGACAGAGCTCGATTAATTATTTTAAGAATATTAGGAAAATGTTGCACAATCCAGCTGTGGAAAGCTCTTAATAAGATATTTCTGTATTTCATTTTCAATACATTTACAAACATTTTAACAATCATGTTTTCAATTTGTCATTATGGGGTATTGTGTGTAGATGGGTGAGAAAAAAATATTGAATTCAGGCTGTAACACAAAAAATGTGGAGTAAATCAAGGGGTATGAATACTTTCTGAAGGCACTGTTGTTCTTCAGTTTGGGAGTTCCTTGTGTGCCTTCCCAGTATCCCTTCGTGGCCTGTCCTGTTTTGTCTGGTCTTTGATTTTAATTGCACTATTGATTGATGCACTTGATTTATGATTTGATGTACTGTCACTAGATTTTATGCAGGCATACTTTTATTGTAAGATGTCATTGAGTTCCCTGAAAGGCATCTGCTAAATAAAATGTATTATTATTGTCAACAATTGCAAATGAATTCACATGTGTTATAAAGCACATATTTTGGGAGGAATGTATATATTGAGTTATGTCACTTTAGGCAACACACCTTTGATGATTTGTGAAACATCTATGTTGTGCTCATAAAGCCTTTATAAGTAGTTGTTTCTTCAAAGTGTGATTCTAACTATCATGATATTATAATACATGACATTGTGACAAACAGGTTTTTCTGCAGAGCGAAATCCAACCTAAATCAAACCTCTGTGTGTAAAGTCAGTTTTCAGCAGGATTTAGCACCATTACCCCTCTCTCCCTCTCCAGTCTTGCCCTGTATGTGCGCTGTTTGTTCAGTCTGTGCCAGAGAGTTTAGTGGACTTCCAGTGCAGGCCAATGGAAAAAGCCTGCCATCTGAGGCAGCTACAGTCTCTGCTACACAGCTCCCCTAGTCCACTGCAAAAACACATGAGCAATTAGCATAGCATTATCAGATGCTCATGCCTGTCATGGTAATTTTATGTTGAAGGGGGCTTTTGTCGTTTGTCAAATCCTGAAATTTCCATCCCTAACTAAAACATTTTCCGACAAGATAGAACTGCCAAAGGGGGCGGAGTTAGCCTGCAGAGTTCTGTCATGCTATCCAGGTCTGTGCCCAAACAATTCGAGCTTCTACTTTGAAAATCCACATTTCCAGAAACAAGTCACTCACCGTTGCCACTTGTTATAGACCCCCTTCAGCCCGGCCGTCCTACAATCCCAGGTGGTGAGGGTAAGTAACAGCATCTCCACCCCGCTGATCCTCAACACTGGGGCCCCACAAGGGTGCGTTCTGAGCCCTCTCCTGTACTCCCTGTTCACCCACGACTGTGTGGCCATGCACGCCTCCAACTCAATCATCAAGTTTGCGGACGACACTACAGTGGTAGGCTTGATTACCAACAACGACGAGACGGCCTACAGGGAGGAGGTGAGGGTCCTTGGAGTGTGGTGTCAGGAAAATAACCTCACACTCAACGTCAACAAAACAAATGAGATGATTGTGGACTTCAGGAAACAGCAGGAGGGAGCACCCCCCTATCCACATCGACGGGACAGTAGTGGAGAGGGTAGTAAGTTTTAAGTTCCTCGGCGTACACATCACGGACAAACTGAATTGGTCCACCAAATCGGAGGGCCTGTTGTCCGGACCTCTGGCAGTCTCTATGGGGGTGCCACAGGGTTCAATTCTCGGGCCGACTCTCTTCTCTGTATATATCATTGATGTCGCTCTTGCTGCTGGTGATTCTCTGATCCTACTCCACACATACGACACCATTCTGTATACATCTGGCCCTTCTTTGGACACTGTGCTAACAAACGTCCAAACGAGCTTCAACGCCATACAACACTCCTTCCGTGGCCTCCAACTGCTTTTAAATGTTAGTAAAACTAAGTGCATGCTCTTCAACCGATTGCTGCCCGCACCCTCCCACCCTACTAGCATCACTACTCTGGACGGTTCGGATCAAGAATATGTGGACAACTACAAATACCTAGGTGTCTGGTTAGACTGGAAACTCTCCTTCCAGACTCACATTAAGCATCTCCAATCCAAAATTAAATCTAGAATCGGCTACCCTATTTCGCAACAAAGCATCCTTCATCATGCCGCTAAACATACCCTTGTAAAACTGACTATCCTACCGATCCTTGACTTTGGCGATGTCATTTAAAAAATAGCCTCCAACACTCTACTCAGGAAACTGGATGTAGTCTATCACAGTGCCATCCATTGTATCACCAAAGCCCCATATACTACCCACCACTGCGACCTGTATGCTCTCGTTGGCTGGTCCTCACTACGTACCCATCGCCAAACCCACTGTCAATAAGTCTTTGCTTGGTAAAGCCCCGCCTTATCTCAGCTCACTGGTCACCATAGCAAGACCCACACTTAGCATGCGTTTCAGCAGGTATATTGCACTGGTCATCCCCAAAGCCAACACTTATTTTGGCTGCCTTTCCTTCCAGTTCTCTGCTGCTAATGACTGGAACGAATTGCAAAAAATCTCTGAAGCTGGAGTCGTATATCTCCCTCACTAACTTTAAGCGTAAGCTGTCAGAGCAGCTTACCGATCACTGTACCTGTATACAGCCAATCTGTAAATAGCACACCCAACTACTGTTATGGTGCGTGAATGAGGACCCAAAAGCGAATTAACAAACAGAGTACTTTAATGACGAACATACGTGGGCTCAGATGGACAGGTAGATTCCGACAGGACAGGACAAGGTTGCAGCACACACGATGATAGTCTGGTTCAGGCATGAGACACATAAACAAACAAACAAGAATCCGACAAGGACAGGAGCAGAAACAGAGACAGATATAGGGACCTAATCAGAGGGAAAAAGGGAACAGGTGGGGAACGGGGTGAATGGGTAATTAGGAGGAGACAAGGCACAGCTGGGGAAAAGAGGGGGAGAAAAGGTAACATAACAACGACCAGCAGAGGGAGACAGGGTGAAGGGAAAGGACAGAGACAAGACAACATGACAGTACCCCCCCACTCACCGAGCGCCTCCTGGCGCACTCGAGGAGGAAGCCTGGCGGCAACGGAGGAAATCATCGATCAGCGCACGGTCCAGCACGTCCCGAGAGGGAACCCAACTCCTCTCCTCAGGACCGTACCCCTCCCAATCTACTAGGTACTGATGACCACGGCCCCGAGGACGCATGTCCAAAATCCTACGGACCCTGTAGATGGGTGCGCCCTCGACAAGGATGGGGGGGGGGGGGGGGAAGACGAGCGGGGGCGCGAAGAACGGGCTTGACACAGGAGACATGGAAGACCGGGTGGACGCGACGAAGATATCGCGGCAGAAGAAGTCGCACTGCGACAGGGTTAATGATTTGAGAGATACGGAACGGACCAATGAACCGCGGGGTCAACTTGCGAGAAGCCGTCTTAAGGGGAAGGTTCTGAGTGGAGAGCCAAACTCTCTGACCGCGACAATATCTAGGGCTCTTCGTTCTACGCTTATTAGCAGCTCTCACAGTCTGCGCCCTATAACGGCAAAGTGCAGACCTGACCCTCTTCCAGGTGCGCTCGCAACGTTGGACAAAAGCCTGAGCGGAGGGGACGCTGGACTCGGCGAACTGAGATGAGAACAACGGAGGCTGGTACCCGAGGCTACTCTGAAAAGGAGATAGCCCGGTCGCAGACGAAGGAAGCGAGTTGTGGGCGTATTCTGCCCAGGGGAGCTGTTCTGACCAAGACGCAGGGTTGCGAAAAGAACGACTGCGTAAGATGCGACCAATAGTCTGATTGGCCCGTTCTGCTTGACCGTTAGACTGGGGGTGAAAGCCGGAAGAGAGACTGACGGAAGCCCCAATCAAACGGCAAAACTCCCTCCAAAATTGAGACGTGAATTGCGGACCTCTGTCCGAAACGACGTCTGACGGAAGGCCATGAATTCTGAAAACATTCTCGATGATGATTTGTGCCGTCTCTTTAGCAGAAGGAAGCTTAGCAAGGGGAATGAAATGAGCCGCCTTAGAGAACCTATCGACAACCGTAAGAATAACAGTCTTCCCCGCTGACGAAGGCAGTCCGGTGACAAAATCTAAGGCGATGTGAGACCACGGTCGAGAGGGAATAGGAAGCGGCCTGAGACGGCCGGCAGGAGGAGAGTTACCGGACTTAGTCTGCGCGCAGACCGAACAAGCAGCCACGAAACGACGCGTGTCATGCTCCCGGGTGGGCCACCAGAAACGCTGGCGAATGGAAGCAAGCGTACCCCGAACGCCAGGGTGACCGGCTAACTTGGCAGAGTGAGCCCACTGAAGAACGGCCAGACGAGTAGGAACGGGAACGAAAAGAAGGTTCCTAGGACAAGCGCGCGGCGACGGAGTTTGAGTGAGTGCTTGCTTTACCTGCCTCTCAATTCCCCAGACAGTCAACCCGACAACACGCCCCTCAGGGAGAATCCCCTCGGGGTCAGTGGAGGCTACTGAAGAACTGAAGAGACGAGACAAAGCATCAGGCTTGGTGTTCTTAGAGCCCGGACGATAAGAAATCACGAACTCGAAACGAGCGAAAAACAGCGCCCAACGCGCCTGACGCGCATTAAGTCGTTTGGCAGAACGGATGTACTCAAGGTTCCTATGGTCAGTCCAAACGACAAAAGGAACGGTCGCCCCCTCCAACCACTGTCGCCATTCGCCTAGGGCTAACCGGATGGCGAGCAGTTCGCGGTTACCCACATCATAGTTACGTTCCGACGGCGACAGGCGATGAGAAAAATACGCGCATGGGTGGACCTTGTCGTCAGAGAGGGAGCGCTGAGAAAGGATGGCTCCCACTCCCACCTCTGACGCGTCAACCTCGACAACGAACTGTCTAGAGACGTCAGGTGTAACAAGGATAGGAGCGGATGTAAAACGATTCTTGAGGAGATCAAAAGCTCCCTGGGCGGAAACGGACCACTTAAAGCACGTCTTGACAGAAGTAAGGGCTGTGAGAGGAGCTGCCACCTGACCGAAATTACGGATGAAACGACGATAGAAGTTCGCGAAGCCGAGAAAGCGCTGCAGCTCGACGCGTGACTTAGGGACGGGCCAATCAATGACAGCTTGGACCTTAGCGGGATCCATCTTAATGCCTTCAGCGGAAATAACAGAACCGAGAAATGTGACGGAGGAGGCATGAAAAGTGCACTTCTCAGCCTTCACGAAAAGACAATTCTCTAAAAGGCGCTGGAGGACACGTCGAACGTGCTGAACATGAATCTGGAGTGACGGTGAAAAAATCAGGATATCGTCAAGGTAAACGAAAACAAAGATGTTCAGCATGTCTCTCAGGACATCATTGACTAATGCCTGAAAGACAGCTGGAGCGTTAGCGAGGCCGAAAGGAAGAACCCGGTATTCAAAGTGCCCTAACGGAGTGTTAAACGCCGTCTTCCACTCGTCCCCCTCCCTGATGCGCACGAGATGGTAAGCGTTACGAAGGTCCAACTTAGTGAAAAACCTGGCTCCCTGCAGGATCTCGAAGGCTGAAGACATAAGAGGAAGCGGATAACGATTCTTCACTGTTATGTCATTCAGCCCTCGATAATCTATGCAGGGGCGCAGAGACCCGTCCTTCTTCTTGACAAAAAAAAACCCCGCTCCGGCGGGAGAGGAGGAGGGGACTATGGTACCGGCGTCAAGAGCTACAGACAAATAATCTTCGAGAGCCTTACGTTCGGGAGCCGACAGAGAGTATAGTCTACCCCGGGGGGGGGTGGTTCCCGGAAGGAGATCAATACTACAATCATACGACCGGTGTGGAGGAAGAGAGGTGGCCCTGGACCGACTGAACACCGTGCGCAGATCGTGATATTCCTCCGGCACCCCTGTCAAATCACCAGGCTCCTCCTGTGAAGAAGAGACAGAGGAAACAGGAGGGATAGCAGACATTAAACATTTCACATGACAAGAGACGTTCCAGGAGAGGATAGAATTACTAGACCAATTAATGGAAGGATTATGACAAACTAGCCAGGGATGGCCCAAAACAACAGGTGTAAAAGGTGAACGAAAAATTAAAAAAGAAATGGTTTCACTATGATTACCAGAAACAGTGAGGGTTAAAGGTAGCGTCTCACGCTGAATCCTGGGGAGAGGACTACCATCCAGGGCGAACAAGGCCGTGGGCTCCTTTAACTGTCTGAGAGGAATGTCATGTTCCCGAGCCCAGGTCTCGTCCATAAAACAGCCCTCCGCCCCAGAGTCTATTAAGGCACTGCAGGAAGCTGACGAACCGGTCCAGCGTAGATGGACCGACAAGGTAGTGCAGGATCTTGAAGGAGAGATAGGAGTAGTAGCGCTCACCAGTAGCCCTCCGCTTACTGACGAGCTCTGGCCTTTTACTGGACATGAAGTGGCAAAATGACCAGCGGAACCGCAATAGAGACAGAGGCGGTTGGTGATTCTCCGTTCCCTCTCCTTAGTCGAGATGCGGATACCTCCCAGCTGCATGGGCTCAGCACCCGAGCCGGCAGAGGAAGATGGTAGTGATGCGGAGAGGGAGGCGACGGAGAGCGCAAGCTCCTTTCCACGAGCTCGGTGACGAAGATCAACCCGTCGCTCAATGCGAATAGCGAGTTCAATCAAGGAATCCACGCTGGAAGGAACCTCCCGGGAGAGAATCTCATCCTTTACCTCTGCGCGGAAACCCTCCAGAAGACGAGCGAGCAAGGCCGGCTCGTTCCAGCCACTGGAGACAGCAAGAGTGCGAAACTCAATAGAGTAGTCTGTTATGGATCGATTGCCTTGACATAGGGAAGACAGGGCCCTGGAAGCCTCCTCCCCAAAAACAGATCGATCAAAAACCCGTATCATCTCCTCCTTAAAGTCTTGATACTGGTTAATACACTCAGCCCTTGCCTCCCAGATTGCCGTGCCCCACTCACGAGCCCGTCCAATAAGGAGAGATATGACGTAGGCGACACGAGCAGTGCTCCTGGAGTAAGTGTTGGGCTGGAGAGAAAACACAATATCACACTGGGTGAGGAACGAGCGGCATTCAGTGGGCTCCCCAGAGTAACACGGCGGGTTATTGATTCTGGGCTCCGGAGATTCGAAAGCCCTGGAAGTGGCCGGTGGATCGAGGCGGAGATGGTGAACCTGTTCTGTGAGGTTGGAGACTTGGGTGGCCAGGGTCTCAACGGCATGTCGAGCAGCAGACAATTCCTGCTTGTGTCTGCCTAGCATCGCTCCCTGGATCTCGACGGCTGAGTGGAGAGGATCCGAAGTCGCTGGGTCCATTCTTGGTCGGATTCTTCTGTTATGGTGCGTGAATGAGGACCCAAAAGCGAATTAACAAACAGAGTACTTTAATGACGAACATACGTGGGCTCAGATGGACAGGTAGATTCCGACAGGACAGGACAAGGTTGCAGCACACACGATGATAGTCTGGTTCAGGCATGAGACACATAAACAAACAAACAAGAATCCGACAAGGACAGGAGCAGAAACAGAGACAGATATAGGGACCTAATCAGAGGGAAAAAGGGAACAGGTGGGGAACGGGGTGAATGGGTAATTAGGAGGAGACAAGGCACAGCTGGGGAAAAGAGGGGGAGAAAAGGTAACATAACAACGACCAGCAGAGGGAGACAGGGTGAAGGGAAAGGACAGAGACAAGACAACATGACAACTACCCCATCCCCATATTATTCTATTATTATTATTATTACCTCCCTTATCCTACCCCATTTGCACACACTGTATATAGACTTTTTCTATTGTATTATTGATTGTACGTTTGTTTATCCCATGTGTAACTCTGTTGTTGTTTTTGTCGCACTGCTTTGCTTTAACTTGGTCAGGCCGCAGTTGTAAATGAGATCTTGTTCTCAACTAGCCTACTTGGTTAAATAAAGGTGAAATCAAATAAATGGTGTCTTGACTGTTAACTGTGTGTAGTCAGTAGGGTAGGAAATGTGCTATAGATATATCAATGAAAGGCGTGGTAACACTTTACATTAAGTCAAAGAAGTAGTATAATTCTTACTACATCATTGTACTAACATGGATTTAATAAAGTTATCACTGTCACTTTAAATAAGGCCTCTTTAATAATGTCTACATATCCTACATTTGTCACGTTCTGACCTTAGTTCTGTTATTATATCTTTGTTTTAGTATGGTCAGGGCGTGAGTTGGGTGGGTTGTCTATGGTCGTTTTTCTCTCATTTGGGATTTCTGTGTTCGGCCTAGTATGGTTCTCAATCAGAGGCAGCTGTCAATCGTTGTCCCTGATTGAGAATCATACTTAGGTAGCCTGGTTTCACTTTTGAGTGGTGGGTGTTTATTTTCTGTCTTGGTGTGTGTCGCCAGACAGGACTGTTTCGGTTTTCATTCCTTCACTTTATTGTTTTGTATTTCAGTGTTCATTTTGATTTATTAAAGATTACATCATGAACACTTACCACGCTGCGCATTGGTCCTCCGATCCTTCTCGCTACTCCTCCTCAGAAGAGGAGGACGAGATCCGTTACAACATTACTCTTCTCATATGTAAAAAGAAACTTCCTCTCACTGCCAACTGCGTTTATTTTCAGCAAACTTGACATGTGTAAATATTTGTATGAACATAAGATTCAACAACTGAGACATAAACTGAACAAGTTCCACAGACATGTGACTAACATAAATGCAACAATGTGTCCCTGAACAAAGGGGGGGGTTCAAAATCAAAAGTAACAGTCAGTATCTGGTGTGGCCACCAGCTGCATTAAGTACTGCAGTGTATCCCTTCCTCATGGACTGCACCAGATTTGCCAGTTTTTGCTGTGAGATGTTACCCCACTCTTCTACCAAGACACCTGCAAGTTCCCGGACATTTCTGGGGGGAATAGCCCTAGCCCTCCGATCCAACAAGTCCCAGACATGCTCACTGGGATTGAGATCCGGGCTCTTCGCTGGCCATGGCAGAACACTGACATTCCTGTCTTGTAGGAAATCACACACAGAACGAGCAGTATGGCTGGTGGCATTGTCATGCTGGAGGGCCATGTCAGGATGAGCCTGCAGGAAGGGTACCACATGAGGGAGGAGGATGTCTTCCCTGTAATGCACAGCTTTGAGATTGCCTGCAATGATAACAAGCTCAGTCCGATGTTGCTGTGACACACCGCCCCAGACCATGACGGACCCTCCACCTCCAAATCGATCCCGCTCCAGAGTACAGGCCTCAGTGTAACGCTCATTCCTTCGACGATAAACGCGAATCCGACCATCACCCCTGGTGAGACAAAACCGCAACTTGTCAGTAAAGAGCACTTTTTGCCAGTCCTGTCTGGTCCAGGGACGGTGGGTTTGTGCCCATAGGCGACGTTGTTGCTGGTGGTGTCTGGTGTGGACCTGCCTTTACAACAGGCCTACAAGCCCTCAGTCCAGCCTCTTTCAGCCTATTGCGGACAGTCTGAGCACTGATGGAGGGATTGTGTGTTCCTGGTGTAACTCGGGCAGTTGTTGTTGCCGTCCTGCACCTGTCCTGCAGGTGTGATGTTCGGATGTACCAATCCTGTGCAGGTGTTGTTACACGTGGTCTGCCACTGCGAGGACGATCAGTTGTCCATCCTGTCTCCCTGTAGCACTGTCTTAGGCGTCTCACAGTACGGACATTGCAATTTGTTTCCCTGGCCACATCTACAGTCTTCTTGCCTCCTTGCAGCATGCCTAAGGCATGTTCACGCAGATGAGCAGGGACCCTGGGCATCTTTCTTTTGGCATTTTTCAGAGTCAGTAGAAAGGCCTGTTTAGTGTCCTGTTTTCATAACTGTGACCTTAATTGCCTTCCGTCTGTAAGCTGTTAGTGTCTTAACGACTGTTCCACAGGTCCGTTCATTAATTGTTTAAGGTTCATTGACCAGGCATGGGAAACAGTGTTTAAACCCTTTACAATGAAGATCTGTGAAGTAATTGAGATTTTTACGAATTATCTTTGAAAGACAGTGTCTTGAAAAAGTGACATTATTTTTTTTGCTGAGTTTATATACTGTATTCTGTACCATCTGCTGCATCTTGCCTATGTCGCACGGCCATCCATAGATTTATATGTACATATTATTTTTCCATCCCTTTACATTTGTGTGTATAAGGTAGTCATCGTGAATTTGTTAGATTACTTGTTTGATATTACTGCACTGTCGGAACTAGAGGCACAGGCATTTCGCTACACTCGCATTAACATCTGCTAACTCTGTGTTTGTGACAAATCAAATTTGATTTGATTTGACATACTATAAAGTATTTTAGTGATTACAGCAATACACATTTAAAGAGATTTAAAAAGGGCTGCCACAATCAATTCCCTTATTATGAATCCTATCATGCATGGAGACTAATCTCTCATGGACAGGTCTCCATGTAATCTCGGTTAACCCAGAACAAAAATTTTGTATAATTTGGTCAGATGCTCGATGTTTACGTAAACATCAAGTATCTGACCAAATGATGAGAGATTTTAGTTCTGGGTTAACCGAGATTACGTGGAGACCCACGACTCTCTCTCTTTTAAGTAAACTCACTGAAGGTCAATCACATGTAAATATAATATATAAAGTCTTTGTCTATGCTGTTTATTACTAGGTCTATAGGAAAAGACACCTCCTTTGAGAGGACTGCTCAGGGGCTTCCAGTAATTATTTAAGTTGACATGTTATTTGAGTATGTGGAGTGTGGGGGGGGTGTAACTGCTATAATACCTAGCCAAGTCTGGTAAACCACTAACGTGAGATTCTGTCTGTGTGTGTGTGTGTGCGTGCGTGCATTCTTGCCTGCGTGCATAGCTTTGTGTTTGTGGAAAGCGCCATACCTGAGTGTCTAGCTGTGTGTTTGTGGAAAGTGCCATACCTGCGTGTCTAGCTGTGTCTGTGGAAAGCAAGTGGAAACAATAAAATGACACTGAACCAACCAGCAACATGCAACAATTTCACTGACTTTACTGAGTTACACTTCACATAAGGATATCAGTCAATTGAAATAAATGAATTAGGCCCTAATCTATAGATTTAACATGACTGAGCAGGGGCGCAGCCATGGGTGGGCCTGACAGAGCGTAGGCCCACCCACTGGAGAGCCAGGCCCAGCCAATCAGGATGAGTTTTTCCCCACAAAATACCTTTATTTCAGAAAAAATACTACTCAGTTTCATCAGCTGTCTGGGTGGCTGGTCTCAGATGATCACTCAGGTAAAGAAGCTGGATGTGGAGGTCATGGTCTGGCGTGGTACACGTGGTCTACGTTTGTGAGGCCGGTTGGATGTACTGCCAAATTCTCTAAAATGACGTTAGAGGCGGCTTATGGTAGAGAAATGAACATTACATTCTCTGACAACACCTCTGGTGGACATTCCTGTAGTCAGCATGCCAATTGCATGCTCCCTCAAAACTTGAGACATCTGTAGCATTGTGTTGTGTGACAAAACTGCACATTTTAGAGTGGCCTTTTGTCCCCAGCACAAGGTGCAACTTTGTAATGATCATGCTGTTTAATCAGCTTCTTGATATGCCACACCTGTCAGATGGATGGATTATCTTGGCAAAGAAGAAATGCTCACTTACAAGGATGTAAACAAATGTGTGGAAGTCTGAGAGAAATAAGAGAAATACGATTTTTGTGTGTATGGAACATTTCTGGGATCTTTTATTTCTGCTCATGAAACAAGGGACCAACACTTTACATGTTGTGTTTATATTTTTGTTCAGTATATTTTGACATGGGTGGACCCACAGCAAAGTACAGCAGAAGTTTGCCAAGTCCTTATCATGGAAAATCTGTAGGTTACATAATAGAGCTTGCTGGATATGGAATTCAATATTTCCTGCAGGTTTACAGTAGTTTATCTGCAACCAATTCTCTGTGCTCCAGTTCAGAAGTATACTGAGGGTGTTGTGTATGTTTCGGTGTGCCGACAGTGACCGGTGATGCTGAATGATGTGTCCTCCTTTCACTTTGCGCATCAGCAGCCATGTTGCCCCACTCTAATGTCAGACGTGCATCACATGACGTACAGTAATTCACTCAGCTGAGAATGGAGGTTATGTATGTGCTCTGCTGACCTGACTAGCATGTTTTCTGTCTTTCACTCTCTCTCTCTCTTTTTGGCACCTCTCACTTAATCACTTTTCAATTTTGAGACTGCATATAGCCTACTACAGTTTGTGTCTTTCTCATTCATCACTATGTGCCTCTTCCCTCTCTTTTTCTCTCTTTTTCCCTATCTCTCTCTCTCACTCACTCACTTTCCCTTCATATACCATGTATCTCTGTGTTTTTCTAATCTCATTTCTCTCTCCCTTTCTCTCTCCCCCTCTCTTCTGCTGACTCATATAGAATCAGGGCGCTCCGTCCTTAAAAACAGGTGACTCAATGGCACAGGAACACAGCAGAGTTTTTTTGTAGATTGAGTTATAGAGTCCTCTTACCTTGCAGAGGATGTACCCAATTCTGTCCCACACACACACACACACACACACACACACACACACACACACACACACACACACACACACGCCTACACTCGTTCCTTTCTCTCTGTGTCATACTGTACACAAACAAGAACACACTCAGGCACACGCCTACATTCTCTCTCGCTCTCTCAAACTCACACCAGCTTACTATATTACACATGCATACATGCTACACTTTCTCGCCACCTCTCTTACACACACACACACACACACACACACACACACACACACACCATATGCCCCTCCCACCCACCCACACACACACCTCCCATTACCTCAGACCGAGTGGAAACTACATCCCTGTATGAGACAGTAACATTCTGCAGGCCCGAGTCTGTAGTGTTGACCCCACTGTCCTTAAAGGCCCAGTGCAGTCAAAATGATTTTCCTTGTGTTTTCTATCATATCGTACAACAGCTGATGAAACAAACACTGTCAAAGTGCGAAAACTTTTCATCAGTGTTATTTCCTGATAGTTGCTTGTTGAAAATACAGTCACAGGACCTCCTAATCAGCATGTTTGCTGATTAGAACAGCAAACGTTTGTGTCCCTGGCTAGATTGCTATTAGAGGATATTGATGCTAGTGTCGTGGAAATTCTACACAGGGACTCTCGAAGTCAATCTTAAATGAATCATTGTTTATTAACAGCAAGCTGGAGAGGGCACAGTCAAACTTAGATGCATAAAGTACCTGGTCTGAAGTGAGCTCCTTTGGGGTAGGCCTGTTAGATCTCTTATATACTGCCTACACAGACAAGTTACATGGGCATGGTTCATAGGGTTAGTTCCTGCATGTGTCTGGCACCGTCTCCTATATTAACTTATAGAACATATTCTGGGAGTTCTGCCAGATGGTCCTAAGGAGGGGGTCATGTCGCCCCCTCTCATATCTTTACTAAGCACAGGCAGGAACCAAGGATTATTTATGACACAAAAAACAAGATTAACATTTTCAAGGCTCTCTTCACATAATAACATTTTCCATCACACTAGATTATATTGTTCCTGCAGTTTTACAATCACTAAGAATACATAAGCCTTCTTTGATGATGTATTAATATAGATCTTATAAAGATCATATTGCTAAAGGAATCTTTTGACGGTCTCCCCTTGAATGCCTTATATATTTGACCATGGAATAATGTACATACACTACGTCACCAAAAGTATGTGGACACCTTTCAAATTAGTGAATTTGGCTATTTCAGCCACATCCATTGCTGACTGGTGTATAAAATCAAGCACACAGCCATACAATCTCAATAGAAAAACACTGGCACCGTCATAGGATGCCACCTTTCCAACAAGTCAGTTAGTCAAATGTCTGCCCTGTGGAAACGTCTAGAAGCAACAACGGCTCAGCTGCGAAGTGGTAGGCCACACAAGCTCACAGAATGCATAGTGCCAAATGTAAAGTTTTTGTGGAGGAGAAATAATGGTCTGGGGCAGTTGATTTGGATTAGGCCTCTTAGTTCCAGTGAAGGGAAATCTTAACGCTACAACATAGATATTCTAGACGATTCTGTGCTTCCAACTTTGTGTCAACAGTTTGGGGAAGGCCCTTTCCTGTTTATTCATGACAATTCCCCTGTGCACAAAGCGAGGTCCATACAGAAATGGTTTGTTGAGATCGGTGTGGAAGAACTTGACTGGCCTGCACAGAGCCCTGACCTCAACCCCATCAAAAACCTTTGGGATGAATTGGAACGCAGACTGCGAACCAGGCGTAATCGCCCAACATCAGTGCCAGACCTCACTAATGCTCTTGTAGCTGAATGGAAGCAAGTCCCCACAGCAATGTTCCAACATCTAGTGGAAAGCCGTCCCACAAGAGTGGAGGCTGTTATACTTTTGGTCATGTAGTGTATTTGTGAGTTTATTCTAGCACCTGATTCGCACAAGGTCTATGACCCTCAAAGTCAACTTTGGACCTCGAAGCCAGTTCCACTGCATTTTTTCATTGTTCCCCTCTAATCAGGGACTGATTTAAACATGGGACACCATGTGTGTGCAATTAACTATCAAGTCGATCAGAAAACCAGCAGGCCTCATAGGGTAATAGTTGAGCACCCCTGGTCTATAATATAGACTCTGTGACAATGACTGTTGTCTTACTGTAGCTGTTATTAGATCACATGGGACTTATGCTGCCCTCGATACACACACTCATGTTAGCACACACACACACACACACACACACACACACACACACACACACACACACACACACACACACACACACTCCTCGGGTTTGGGTTTCCGTGGACGGAAGGGAATAACCTGCACAATTCTCTAATGTAATACTGAGTTCTCTACTGCTGTCTTCTTCAAGCACTCTAATGGCATTTGTTGTGTTATCTCTCTCTTCACCTAGGTCATTTTCTCTGTCTGTTTCTCTTTTTATGTCTCTGCCTCTGTCACTCTGTCCCCCTTTTTACCTACCTCTCGCTGTCTCCCCTGTTCCACCCCCTCTCTCTTTCTCTCTCTCCCTTTGTCATCCTCCATCCCCTCTCTCTCATGCTGTATTCATTGTCAGTGGGGCTGCTGTGAATGTTTGTTTGTTTAGCTCCTACGCCCACTTGGAGTCCATTAGCGCACTCACTGGCAGTCCCTCTACTGATTTTACTCCCTAGGAGTACACTGTCAGAAACCTGTGTTGAGAGACTCAAGTGGAGGTTGGTTGAGATGTGAGTGTAATGGTTGAGAGAAATAGTAGTTAGTTACTACAATAACTATAAGGCTATGCACCAGACTAGTTAGGGAATATATGGATGTTGTGTTGTATGAATATGATAAATGTGTTATACTCTGTACGTTTACACTGGACATTGTGTTGTATATGTAGCCATTGTGATGATAACGAGAGCTTAGAGACAGCTAAGAAAGCCGTGAACAAAAAAACCGAAACAATATTCATACCAACAACAAACAAATCACTGTATGCATATTACACAAGCCGTAGTTCACAAAACGATTCCAACGACAAAAATAAATGATCTGACATTGACTTTGCACAGACAACTTCTCCCTGGGGAGTAGTCAAGCAAAGCCTGACGTTGTATTGTAGGCAGCTATAAGCACTCAGACACCTCTCCTTTGTTCCTCCTTTCTATCTTTCTCTTTCACTCTCTCTACCTCTGTCTCTCTCTCACACTTCTCTCAATGCATACCATAATGCTCCTCTCAGACTGAGAGCTGAGGCTCTCTCCCGATTGGTAGAACTGTTGCCATGGAGCCGACCGTCTCAACAATGTAGATGGAATCTGTTGTCTGTTAAACTTTAGACATGAGAACAACTGCAGTATCTGAATATTTATAGAGAGGGATTGTTCATTATCAGGATAAAGATAAGACCCAGATGCAGACCGTGTCGAAGTAACAATGTTTATTACAGCAACAGGGGCAAAGGTACAGGACGGCGGGCAGGCAGAGGGTCAGGGGCAGGCAGAGTGGTCAAGCGGGCGGGCTTAGTGTCAGGACAGGCAAGGGTAAAAACCAGGAGGACAAGAAAAGAGAGACTGGGAAAAGCAGGCGCTGATGCAAAAAACGCTGGTTGACTTGACAAACAAGACGAACTGGCAACAGACAAACAGAGAACACCGGTATAAATACACAGGGGATAGTGGGGAAGAGGAGCTACATCTGGAGGGGGGTGGAGACAATCCCAAAGACAGGTGAAACAGATCAGGGTGTGACACATATTGAGAATGTATAGCTTCACTATTATAGCAGTGACTAGACTTTGTGCTGGAAAGCTGTTAGTCTATGTTTGCCTCTGTTTAACATTGTATAGAATTTGAATTGACTTGTATCTATCCTCGAAGGGATATGGAATAACACACATTATAAACATTGAAAGGTGCTGCTGCGCTATATGCATTAAAACATATATTGTGTTAAGCCTACATACTGTATGTAGGATCTTAATTTGAGCCAGTTTGCTACAGCAGGAAAATAATCCTGCAGCAACAGAAATGTTTAATTATTATGTGGATTATAATTAATGAACATTTTTGTAGGGGTTGATACATTTTTCGTGAGGGCAAATCAAGCCTGAAATTTCATAGTGGAAATTACAAACTTTAGATCATTTTTGAAACTCGACTACACTGCAAGTTTGCATTTCTTGCTGGGACGTTGCTGGCAGGAATTGTGTAGCGTTCCAGCGTAAGCCAACGTTGCTACCATCATGCCGTTCAAAGTTAAAGAAGGTTGGAGTAATGGAGAGGACAGTGTTTCCCTATCACAGGTGTGTGATCTCTTAAATCAACAAAATATGTCTACAAGCAATTGTTACAGCAACAGGAAAAAACCTGCGTTACAGACGGCTATATCGGGCCACAGGGCCCACCAGGCTGGGGAGACCTACAGGAGGCCTGGTGCGTGGAGGAGGCACCGGATGGACCGGGCTGTGGGGGAGCACTGGAGCTCTGGTGCGCAGCCTTGGCACCACTCCTCCAGGCTGAATGACCACTTTAGCCCGGACCCTCCAGAGTGCAGGCACAGGTCGAACCGGGCTGTGGGGGAGCACTGAAGATCTGCTGCATACCACACGCACCTCTCCCTTAGGCTCAATGCCCACATTCGCCTCAGCACGGGCGGAGCGCAGGCATAGGGCGAACTGCACCCTCCCAACGCCCCGGAGACACAGTACACAGAGCCGGCGCAGGATACCCTGGACCGAAACAGGGCCCCCGGAGACCAAAACGCACTGAGCTGGCACAATCAGCCCTGGCTGGATGCCCACTCTCGCAAGGCACTTGCGGGGGGTTGGCATATAGCCCTCCGGGCTATGAGCGTGCACTGGCGACACTGTGCGCTTCATCGCATAACACGGTGTCTGACCAGTACCACGCTGCTTCCGGTAAGCACGGGGAGTTGGCTCAGGTCTCTCGCCTGACTCCGCCAATCTCACCGTGTGCCACCCCCCAAAAATAATTTGGGGGCTCCCTCTCATGCCTGTTGCGCTGCCGTGCTAACTCCTCGTAGTGTTGCCGCTCAGCATTAGCTGCCTCCAGTTCCTCCTGCGGACGGCGATACTCCCCAGCCTGTGCCCAGGGTCCCTTGCCTTTCAGTATTTCCTCCCATGTCCATTTCTCCAGATAGCGCTGCTCTTCCTTACCACGCTGCTTGGTCCTTTGGTGGTGGGTGGTTCTGTAACGGCTTTCGTCGGAAGAAGAAGAGTCATTGGACCAAAATGCAACGGGGTACGTGTTCATCTTTATTAGCTTAACTGACTGAACACTGAATTCAAAATCACAAAATAATAGCCGAAACAGTTCTGCAATGTGCAACCAACACTAAACAGAAAATAACCACCCACAACTAACCGTGGGAAAACAGGCTACCTAAGTATGGTTCTCAATCAGAAACAACGAAAGACAGCTGTCCCTGATTGAGAACCATACCCGGCCAAAACCTAGACATACAAACAGAGTGCCCACCCACATCACACCCTGACCAAACAAAAAATAGAAACATACAAAGCAATCTACGGTCAGGGCGTGACAGGCTGTTATTGAGAGAGCCAAGAACTTGAGAGGAACCAACATCTTCCTCAACGAGGACTTCTCTGAAGCTGTGCGCCAGAGGTGGAAATAACTTATCCCAACTATGAAAGCTACCAGAGAACATGGGGACATTGCTTAAATCTTCTACGACAAGCTCATTGTCCACCCTTCCTCCCAAAAGCCTGGGTGAGAGAGAAAGACAAACTTCCGGGTCAGTAGCTTCAGTCCAACATCGCACACACATACACCAACTGAAACTCACAAGTGCCTGATTATTGGACTCTATTAGCTAAACAATGTTTTTATTTTACTTATGTTTTTCTCCATATTATGCCTATCTCTGTCCAAATACAATGCTATTTTTCAGTTAACTACTGGCTTTCAGCATGCATATAGAGAATGGCACTCAACTTGTACTGCACTGACTCAGATGACAGATGATTGGTTAAAATAAATGGATAATAAGATGATAGTTGGAGCTGTATTGTTAGATTTCAGTGCAGCCTTTGATGTTATTGAAGAAACTCACTTGCTATGGCTTTACATCACCTGCCATCACATGGTTGGAAAGTTATTTATCCAATAGAACCCAGAGAGTTTTCTTCAATGGAAGCTACTACAACATCAGATGTGTACAGTGCAGTGTCCCACAGGGCAGTTACCTTGGGCTGTTACTCTTCTCTATTTTTACATGATTTGCCACTGGTCTTACACAAAGCTAGAATGACTATGTATGCAGATGATTCCACACTCTACATGTCAGCACCCAAAGCCAGTGAGCTCACTGAAATTCTAAGTAAGGAGTTATAGTCAGTATCAGAATGGGTGATTAGTAATAAACTGGTCTTAAATACTGTACATCTAAAACTAAAAGCATGCATTTGGCTCAAAACATTCTCTAAGACCTACATCTCAACTGGCATTGTGCATGAAGAGTTAACCATTGAGCAAGTTGAGGAAGCTAAACTCCGAGGTATCTCTACACTCTACTCAGCAAATTCGATGTAGTCTATCACAGTGCCATCCGTTTTGTCACCAAAGCCCCATATACTACCCACCACTGCGACCTGTATGCTCTCGTTGGCTGGCCCTCCGTCGCCAGATTCACTGGCTCCAAATCATCTATAAGTCTTTGCTTGGTAAAGCCCAGCCTAATCTCAACTCACTGGTCACCATAGCAACACCCACGCGTAGCACGTGCTCCAGCAGGTATATCTCACTTGTCATCCCCAAAGCCAACACCTCCTTTGGCTGCCTTTCCTTCCAGTTCTATGCTGCCAATGACTGGAACGAATTGCAAAAATTATTGAAGCTGGAGTCTTATATCTCCCTCTCTAACTTTAAGCATCAGCTGGCAGAGCAGCATACCGATCATTGTACCTGTACACAGCCTATCTGTAAATAGCATTCCCAACTACCTCATCCCCATACTATTATTTTTTTATTTTCTTTTGCACCCCAGTATCTCTACTTGCACATTATCATCTGCACATCTATCACTCCAGTGTTAATGCTAATGCAGTAGATGGTATAGAGTAGAGGTCGACCGATTATGATTTTTCAACGCCGATACCGATTATTGGAGGATTTTTTAATTTTTTATTTGTAATAATGACAATTACAACAATACTGAATGAACACTTATTTTAACTTAATATAATACATCAATAAAATCAATTTAGCCTCAAATAAATAATGAAACATGTTCAATTTGGTCTAAATAATGCAAAAAAAAAAGTGTTGGCGAAGAAAGTAAAAGTGCAATATGTGCCATGTAAGAAAGCTAACGTTTAAGTTCCTTGCTCAGAACATGAGAACATATGAAAACTAGTGGTTCCTTTTAACATGAGTCTTCAATATTCCCAGGTAAGAAGTTTTAGGTTGAAGTTATTATAGGAATACTATTTCTCTCTATACGATTTGTATTTCATATTCCTTTGACTATTGGATATTCTTATAGGCACTTTAGTATTGCCAGTGTAACAGTATAGCTTCCATCCCTCTCCTCGCCGCTACCTGGGCTCGAACCAGGAAGACATCGACAACAGCCACCCTCGAAGCAGCATTACCCATGCAGAGCAAGGGGAACAACTACTCCAAGTCTCAGAGCGTGTGACGTTTGAAACGCTATTAGTGCTCACCCCGCTAAATAGCTAGCCATTTCACATTGGTTACACCAGCCTAATCTCGGGAATTGATTGGCTTGAAGTCATAAACAGCACAATGCTTGAAGCATTGCGAAGAGCTGCTGGCAAAACGCACAACATTGCTGTTTGAATGAATGCTTACGAGCCTGCTGGTGCCTACCATCGCTCAGACTGCTCTATCAAATCATAGACTTAATTATAACATAATAACACACAGAAATACGAGCCTTAGGTCATTAATATGGTAGAATCCGGAAAGTGTCATTTCGAAAACAAAATGTTTATTCTGTCAGTGAAATACGGAACCGTTCCGTTTTTTATCTAACGGATGGCATCCCTAAGTCTAAATATTGCTGTTACCTTGCACAACCTTCAATGTTATGTCATAATTACGTAAAATTCTGGCAAATTAGTTCGCAATGAGCCAGGCGGCCCAAACTGTTGCATATGCCCTGACTCTGCGTACAATGAACGCAAGAGAAGTGACACAATTTCACCTGGTTAATATTGCCTGCTAACCTGGATTTATTTTAGCTAAATATGCAGGTTTAAAAATATATACTTCTGTGTATTGATTTTAAGAAATGCATTGATGTTTATGGTTAGGTATACGTTGGAGCAACGACAGTCCTTTTCCGCGAATGTGCACCGCATCGATTATATGCAAGCAGGACACGCTAGATAAACTAGTAATATCATCAACCATGTGTAGTTATAACTAGTGATTATGGTTGATTGATTGATTGTTTTTTATAAGATAAGTTTAATGCTAGCTAGCAACTTACCTTGGCTTCTTACTGCATTCACATAACAGGCAGGCTCCTCGTGAGGCAGGTGGTTAGAGCGTTGGACTAGTTAACCGTAAGGTTGCAAGATTGAATCCCTGAGCTGACAAGGTAAAAATCTGTCGTTCTGCCCCTGAGGAAGGCAGTTAACCCTCCGTTCCTAGGCCGTCATTGAAAATAAGAACGTGTTCTAAACTGACTTTCCTAGTTAAATAAAGGTGTTTATGAAAACTTGAAATCGTCCCTAATTAATCGTCCATTCCGATTAATCGGTTGACCTCCAGTATAGAGTACAGTATATACATATGAGATGAGTAATGTAGGGTATGTAAACATTATATGAAGTGGCATTGTTTATTATTTCACCTCTATGGCCTATTTATTGCCTTACCTCCCTAACCTTACTACATCTGCACACACTGTACATAGATTTTTCTATTGTGTTATTGACTATACGTTTGTTTATCCCAACAACTCTGTGTTGTTTTTATTATTTTATTATTCGTTTTTTTTTATTTCACCTTTATTTAACCAGGTAGGCTAGTTGAGAACAAGTTCTCATTTACAACTGCGATCTGGCCAAGATAAAGCAAAGCAGTGCGTCACAAACAACAACACATAGTTACACATGGAATGAACAAACATACAGTCAATAATACAATATAAATGTCTATATACAGAGTGTGTAAATGGGGTAGGATAAGGGAGATAAGGCAATAAGTAGGCCATAGTGGTGAAATAATTACAATATAGCAATTAAACACTGGAGTGATAGATGTGCAGAAGATGAATGTGCAAGTAGAGATAATGGGGTGCAAAGGAGCAAAATAAATAAAATAGCTAACAGTATGGGGATGAGGTAGTTGAATGGGCTATTTACAGATGAGCTATGTACAGGTGCAGTGATCTGTGAGCTGCTCTGACAGCTGGTCCTTAAAGTTAGTTAGGGAGATATGAGTATCCAGCTTCAGTGATTTTTGCAGTTTGTTCCAGTCATTGGCATTAGAGAACTGGAAGGAAAGGCAGCCAAAGGAGGAATTGGCTTTGGGGGTGACCAGTGAAATATACCTGCTGGAGCGCGTGCTACGGGTGGGTGCTGCTATGGTGACCAGTGAGCTGAGATAAGGCTGGGCTTTACCTAGCAAAGACTTATAGATGACCTGGAGCCAGTGGGTTTGGCAACGAGTATGAAGCGAGGGCCAGCCAACGAGAGCGTACAGGTCGCAGTGGTGGGTAGCATATGGGGCTTTGTTGACAAAACGGATGGCACTGTGATAGACTGCATCCAATTTGCTGAGTAGAGTGTTGGAGGCTATTTTTTAAATGACATTGCCGAATTCAAGGATTGGTAGGATAGTCAGTTTTACGAGGGTATGTTTGACAGCGTGAGTGAAGGATGCTTTGTTGCGAAATACGAAGCAGATTCTAGAATTAATTTTGGATTGGAGATTCTTAATGTGAGTCTGGAAGGAGAGTTTACAGTCTAACCAGACACCTAGGTATTTGTAGTTGTCCACATATTCTAGGTCCGAACCGTCCAGAGTAGTGATGCTGGATGGGCGGGCAGGTCTGGTAGCGATCGGTTGAAGAGCATGCATTTAGTTTTACTTGCATTTAAGAGCAGTTGGAGGCTACGGAAGGAGAGTTGTATGGCATTGAAGCTCGCTTGGAGGTTAGTAAACATAGTGTCCAAAGAAGGGCCAGATGTATACAGAATGGTGTCGTATGTGTGGAGTAGGATCAGAGAATCACCAGCAGCAAGAGCGACATCATTGACGTATACAGAGAAGAGAGTCAGCCCGAGAATTGAACCCAACAACAGGCCCTCCGATTTGACAAACTGAACTCTATCTGAGAAGTAGTTGGTGAACCAGGCGAGGCAGTCATTTGAGAAACCAAGGCTATTGAGCCTGCCGATAAGAATGTGGTGATTGACAGAGTCGTAGCCTTGGCCAGGTCGATGAATACAGCTGCACTGCTTTGCTTTATCTTGTCCAGTTCGCAGTTGTAAACGAGAACTTGTTCTCAACTGGCCTACCTGGTTAAATAAAGATGAAATAAATAAAAAGGTATTGGATTGGATGGTCAATTATCATGGTCAAGTCATATTGACAGAGTTGTTGTGACGATGGGGAGGGGTATGTTTGTTATAAAAATATGCTCTGCCTTTTTTACACAAAAAACAACTGTACTAGTTGTTCAGGCTCTGGTCTTGTCCCATCTTGAATATTGTCCGGTAATATGGTCAAGTGCAGCAAAAAAAGACCTAGCAAAGCTGCAGCTGGCTCACAATAGTGCAGCACACCTTGCCGTTAACTGCACCTACAGAACTAACATCAACAACATGCCTGCCAGTCTTTCCTGGTTGAGGCTTGACGGGAAACTAACTGCATCTCTCCTAGTTTTTATGAGAAGTATTACTGTGATGAATATTCCAGATTGTCTGCATAATCAAATAACATTCAGCTAAGACATCCATACATAACCCGCAAGACATGTCAACAGGGGTCTCTTCCCTAAGTACAAAACAAATTCACGGGAACGCACAGTATTATACAGACCAATGATCGCATGGAACTCCCTTCTGTCTCCAATTACTCAAGCAAACAGTAAAATTACCTTTAAAAACGAATTATTACATCTCATGGAATGACGGGGACTGTGAAGGGACACAAATACAAACACACTCACACACAGACACACTCTAACCCACACATAATTTCTGCTGTTGTATTGTTTGTGTATCGTTGTGTATTACATTTGTGTGACTGTCCTTGTCTGTCATTGTATCAGTGTTTTGTTACTTGTCATGTATTGCATATTCAAATACTCCAGCCTGCTACTACAAGTAATCAGCACCAGGCCCCAGAGTGCTGCCCTGATTCAAATTTCCACAACACATTCCAACAAATTTAGAAGGAGCAGTAAAAGCATTCAAATGTCATGTCCCATTCTCTAAACTACACCTACACACTCATAACTCACAGTGACACATAAAGAGTGGATGTGCGCACACACACACACACATACAAACACCCTCTCACACAAGCGCATTAACTCTCTCTCTCTGATGAAAGTATCTTGTTATTCTTGTCATGTGGCATCGCCCTCTCTCTCTCTCTCTCTCTCTCTCTCTCTCTGATGTGCTGTGCGCAGTGCTGTGTCGTCCCGTCTGCCTGACTCAACATATTTCTGGCTCCCCCTCCCCCTCTCTGCCCAGGCTGGCACGTACATGCATGTCTGTAGACTCTATACCCAGCATGCTTCACTTCTCTCTATGCTGTGGCGCACGCGGGACTCACTGCATTGCAGCCCCGTGTGCATTGATTGGCAGAAAGACAGCAGCTCAGAGGGAAAGTGGTGTGAAGAGAGGGAGGGGGAAAGAGAAAGCAGGAGTGAGGGGAGGTATCCTAAGGCTTCAGCGTGCAGACAGACAGACAGACAGACAGACAACCAGACAGACAGACAGACAGATAGACAGGATGAGGGAAGAGGGAAGAGTGTCAATGACGGTATGCAGGTGTTAAATGGGACAGAACTCGTCTGAGTTTTAGTTTTTCATACAGACATCACCACTGCTGTGGCAGGAATATGACTGTTGATGTGTGACCACACTAACTGACTGTGTGATTTCCCTTCTCCATTTTCTTTCCCTGTGGTGATGTGAAGTGAGAAGTTTGCCCAGTTTTGGTATCTTTTCATTACATCTGGCAGGCTGGGTTTTTGTCTGAGAGGGAGTGAGTAAGAGAGAGAGAGCCAGAGAGGGAGGGAGTTAAAAATTCTGGTGTTGTTTACATAGCAGGTGTTGTTTACATAGCTACGCAGTGAGTAAATTAGGAGTGAAACTCCAACTTTTTACAAACACACATTTCATGTTGCCCACACCCCACGCACTCTCTCTCTCTCTCTCTCTCTCTCTCTCTCTCTCTCTCTCTCTCTCTCTCTCTCTCTCTCTCTCTCTCTCTCTCTCTCTCTCTCTCTCTCATGTGTGTGTCATGGTTGTTTTATGTTCACAGCTTCCCTCACAGTCCTTAGCAGAGACACTCTCTGTACTGTAAGCTGCTGTCTAACCTTTCCCTGGGCTTTCCTCTGTCAAACTCAATGACGTCTGGGGTCCTTTTTCCTTCTCTAATCCATCCCAAACACCAGTCCGGGAGCCCTGCTTAGTGCCTGTGCAAAAATGTAACCAGACAACAACAGAGGAAATTGTCTACCTGAACAAACTAAGACAGTGAACTCAGTGACATCTCACTGGGAGAACTCACTCGCTCATGTTAGAAATCCCCCAACAGACAGTCACAGCATTTTAAACGAATCTAACGTAATACTTGCACAAACGCTAGCAAGTTCAATCTTTTCCGTCATTCAGAATCAGTAGTGGTAATAGTAGGAGCTGTTTTTGTGTGAGTCACATTCTCAATAAGATATTGCATTGACGATTTCAGAGCAAATGACTGTGTTACAGCATAATTAACTATTTTTCTCTCTGCTCCCCTTTTTCTCTGATTTAACTTTAATTTTATTTACTTAGTTCTTTGATTATGTTTTCTCTCTTGGCCATTGTCTACATCCAGATAGGAGCTGAAGTTGCTCCAAACGCAATTGTCTTTCTTTGCTCGTACTGTCCTTAGATGACTTTCCCTCTGTCTCAGCCCACCCCCTCCCTCCCTTGCCCAGTCTCCATCTCTGTCTCTGTCTGTAACTGTAGCCTGTGTTTTTCTCTCTCTCTCTCCATCTCGCTCCCTGGCTCCATCCCTCCCTCTCCCTGCGACATACGTATAGATGCTGCATTGATTGCACACAGAGAGCCTCCCACTCCCTTCATCACTGATGCGCTCTCTCCAGCTGCAGCAGCACTTGTTGAATTCAGCCCTGGGAGAGACAGAGACCGAGGGAGAAAGAGAGAGAGAGAAAGAGCGTGAGGGTGAGTGAAAGGAGAGAGAGAGCGAGGGAGAAGATCTTTAAAAGAGAGAAACAGTGGGAGAGGGAAAAGCTCAGAGCGCTGAGTGAGACAGAGCAAGGCTTTGAGACAGATGAAGAGCATCAGAGCGCTTTTTTCTCTCTCCTCCCTTCTTCTCTTCTGGTCCTGGCGTGCGGAAGCTTCATGGTGTGTCCACTCTCCTTTCCTAAGGACTGGGTTGTACAGGTCAGAATGGTCTGGGATGGAGGTTTGTGTTTGTGTTTGGTGCTTGCGTCCATCCAAGTGTGTGTGTGTGAGAGAGAGGAGAAGAGGGCTGTGTGTGTGTGTCTATGGAGGGGGGTAGAGAGGGGTTGACAATTTTCCGTTTGTATTCTTGGAAACCCTCCTGCAGCGTTGCTCAATAATGAAACTGGCGAGTGTGTGGTGGAGAAAAACACAGAGATAAGGTTCATGGAAAGAAGGAACGTATGCAAATATGTCTGGGGAGCATGCCTGGCTGTAACTGGGTGTTATCGTAAAGGGAGCTATCAAAGTCACACATTTTTGTGTCTCTGAAGTTAGGTGTTTCTAGTTATTATACATGTGTTTCCTTGCTGGCTACAGCTTAGATTATACAGTCAAAGTGATGGGAGCATACTTACTGAGTTGAAAAATACATGTAAATTACAGTGGGGCAAAAAAGTATTTAGTCAGCCACCAATTGTGCAAGTTCTCCCACTTAAAAAGATGAGAGGCCTGTAATTTTTATCATAGGTACACTTCAACTACGACAGACAAAACCAGAAGGAAAAATCCAGAAAATCACATTGTAGGAATTTTAATGAATTTATTTGCAAATTATGGTGGAAAATAAGTATTTGGTCACCTACAAACAAGCAAGATTTCTGGCTCTCACAGACCTGTAACTTCTTCTTTAAGAGGCTCCTCTGTCCTCCACTCGTTACCTGTATTAATGGCACCTGTTTGAACTTATCAGTATAAAAGACACCTCTCCACAACCTCAAACAGTCACACTCCAAACTCCACTATGGCCAAGACCAAAGACCTGTCAAAGGACACCAGAAACAAAATTGTAGACCTGCACCAGGCTGGGAAGACTGAATCTGCAATAGGTAAGCAGCTTGGTTTGAAGAAATCAACTGTGGGAGCAATTATTAGGAAATGGAAGACATACAAGACCACTGATAATCTCCCTCGATCTGGGGCTCCACGCAAGATCTCACCCCGTGGGGTCAAAATGATCACAAGAACTGTGAGCAAAAATCCCAGAACCACACGGGGGGACCTAGTGAATGACCGGCAGAGAGCTGGGACCAAAGTAACAAAGCCTACCATCAGTAACACACTATGCCGCCAGGGACTCAAATCCTGCAGTGTCCCCCTGCTTAAGCCAGTAAATGTCCAGACCCGTCTGAAGTTTGCTAGAGAGCATTTGGATGATTCAGAAGAAGACTGGGAGAATGTCATATGGTCAGATGAAACCAAAATATAACTTTTTGTTAAAAACTCAACTCGTCATGTTTGGAGGACAAAGAATGCTGAATTGCATTCAAAGAACACCATACCTACTGTGAAGCATGGGGGTGGAAACATCATGCTTTGGGGCTGTTTTTCTGCAACGTGACCAGGGTGACTGATCCGTGTAAAGGAAAGAATGAATGGGGCCATGTATCGTGAGATTTTGAGTGAAAACCTCCTTCCATCAGCAAGGGCATTGAAGATGAAACGTGGCTGGGTCTTTCAGCATGACAATGATCCCAAACACACCGCCCGGGCAACGAAGGAGTGGCTTCGTAAGAAGCATTTCAAGGTCCTGGAGTGGCCTAGCCAGTCTCCAGATCTCAACCCCATAGAAAATCTTTGGAGGGAGTTGAAAGTCCGTGTTGCCCAGCAACAGCCCCAAAACATCACTGCTCTAGAGGATATCTGCATGGAGGAATGGGCCAAAATACCAGCAACAGTGTGTGAAAACCTTGTGAAGACTTACAGAAAACGTTTGACCTCTGTCATTGCCAACAAAGGGTATATAACAAAGTATTGAGATAAACTTTTGTTATTGACCAAATAGTTATTTTCCACCATAATTTGCAAATAAATTCATACATTTTTTTTTTTTAAATCTAATTTTGTCTGTCATAGTTGAAGCGTATCTATGGTGAAAATTACAGGCCTCTCTCATCTTTTTAAGTGGGAGAACTTGCACAATTGGTGGCTGACTAAATACTTTTTTGCCCCACTGTATATCATTACACTGATTATATTAACTGTTCCTTTGGTCATTGAGGCCTACTACGTTGAATACTTACTTTGCATATTACCTTAATTTATGTTTTTATACCATATTTCTGCAGTTCTCCCATGTCTCTCTCTTCACACACATTCTTCTGTCACATGTCTCTTTCTGCTTTCTCTCCAACGTCCCCCTCTCTCTTCCTCCCTTTCCCGCTGTACCCTCTGTTTCACACATCGGTTTCACTTATCTGTCTCACGTCTCTTTTTGCTCTCTGTCTTTCACATACTCTATTCTCCTCTCTTCTCAAGTTTTCCAATTTGTCTAATCCATCCCTCCTTCTCTCCTTATACAGATGTCCCTTTCTCTGGCCTTGTCAGTGGTGACTCTCTGAAGCCTCTTCCTCCTCCTCCTCCTCCTCTTTCTCCACCACCATGTCCCAGCTGCTCCACTTGGAGATCCCCAACTTCGGCAGCACGGTGCTGGGCTCCCTCAATGAGCAGCGCCTGCTCGGTCAGTACTGTGATGTCTCCATCCTGGTTAAAGGCCAGGCCTTCAAGGCCCACCGGGCTGTACTAGCCGCCAGCAGCCTCTACTTCCGAGACCTGTTTAGCAGCTCGTCCAAGAGCCAGTTTGAGCTGCCCTCGTCGGTGACTCCCGCCTGCTTCCAGCTGATATTATCCTTCTGCTACACGGGAAAGCTGACCATGGCAGCCAGTGAGCAGCTGGTGGTGATGTACACCGCTGGGTATCTTCAAATCCAGCATATTGTGGAGCGGGGCATGGACCTGATGTTTAAGGCCAACTCGCCCCACTGTGACTCTCAGACGGCAGCCATGGAGGAGCAGCAACCAGGCTCAGAGCCCCAGAGCCCCAGTAACAACACACTGGCCGGGTCAGGGACGTCCATCCTGGGGCCGCCGGGCTGGTCCCCCTCCCTGGTGCAGCCCACGCGGAGGATCAAACTGGAGGGGTGCGATCCGTTGCCCAGCCTGAGTCACCATAAGAAAGGGTCCTCTTCATCTGAGCTGGGAGGGCGGCTCTCCAAGGGAAGCTCATTGTTCTACACGGGGGCGGGGGGAACCACCATCTTCCCGGGGATGCAGCCCTATCCAGTGGCAGGGGGAGAGAGGTCCAGTCCTGGGGCCTCCAGCCTGCCTACCACGGACAGCCCAACCTCCTACCAGAATGAGGATGAGGAGTTTGAGGAAGAGCCGTATGACGGGATCACGGAAGAGGCCTACAGTCAGATCTATGGGCGCTCAGCCAACCCATACGGAAGTAAGTATCAACTGTTGCTTAATAATGCAGTTCTCTGTTACTGTATATTAGTATAACTGCTACTCATTTGTTTAACTGCCAGCTATTTCCTTGGTGTTCACTTTGATGTGCGGGATAAATGTGACGTTCTATACATCACCTTGAAAATAATGGATGACCGCCGAGTCCCTTTGCGGAGTTCATTATTCCAAGGTAATGTGCAGAACGGAGGTGTTTATCCCGCATATACCACAGTTACCAAAGAAAACAATGCTAAAGCACACATTTACCGGTAGAAATAACATATAATACATGTTATACCACAGCATTGTTGAATACTCGTTTCTGATTGGCTAGAAGAGCATTCTAGAATGGACATTAAAACCAAATAACGGGACGGTTGGACAAGATATCGGGACAGTTGGAAAAGATACTGGGAAACCTTGCAATCATGATGCAATATGCACCTACACATGCAGACCATTGCTACAAAGTTACAGAAAGCTAAACCAACAATCACATAAACCCGAAATTGGATACATTGTAAAAGCAGGTCCAACAAAGAAAAACATTGCTAGCTAATTAGCAATTGATTTGTTTTTGTAGAGACATATTTTTGGGATGACCTAATGTGGTGAATGATGAACGTGAAATTCTATGGTAGTCATGACGCAAGTGGTGCTATGTTGTCAAATCCTCCGACATGTTTCTGGTTTGACCAGCTGTTTTCAGCAACTGATATTTTTTAATTTGGTTGTCATATTGGCAGGTTTGCTAGCAACAAACTATTTATATCGACGAGTTTCCTGAGAGAAGGCACTAATGCCAGGCAAAATTTGGGCATCATCTGCTCATTGTTTTGGATGTATCCAAAATAATGTCAATAGAAAACAGCTTAAGCAAATGCAAATTCAGCTAGTTCGCTGTTATTCTGTCTGCAGACGTCGTAACTGTTGACTGTAGCTATTTGGCTAGCTAGCAAGCAAGGGATAAGAACATTGCTAGTGAGCATAGTAATGGAACATATAGAATTAACATCAGGGTCGCGTCCTTAAATATAGAACTAATCGAGTCAACGACTGGGTCGCATCTCTAGCAACCAAAAGATGAGAAAGTATGAATTTGTTATAAAAAAAATGAAAATATGAATGAAGATGTTTTATTTCTACCGGTAAATAATGTTTTATATATACCGGTAAATATTGTTTTATTTGGTAACTGTGGTATAAGCGGGATAAACTCTTCTGTTCTATACATTACCATGGAAGAATTAACTCCACTACGTTGTCCATTATTTCCAAGATAATGTACAGAATGTCTGCATTTATGTATTTTTTTTATTCACCTCAAACAGCAAGTAAACAAAGTCTGTTTTTACATCAAATCAAATTTATTTATATAGTCCTTCGTACATCAGCTGATATCTCAAAGTGCTGTACAGAAACCCAGTCTAAAACCCCAAACAGCAAGCAATGCAGGTGTTGAAGCACGTTGGCTAGGTAAAACTCCCTAGAAAGGCCAAAACCTAGGAAGAAACCTAGAGAGGAACCAGGCTATGAGGGGTGGCCAGTCCTCTTCTGGCTGTGCCGGGTGGAGATTATAACAGAACATGGCCAAGATGTTCAAATGTTCATAAATGACCATCATGGTCAAATAATAGGTCTGGGACAGGTAGCACGTCCGGTGAACAGGTCAGGATTCCATATCCGCAGGCAGAACAGTTGACATCCATTAAGAATGACAATAGTTCCTCAATGTATTTGAAAAATTTATCCAGCTCTACCCCTTTCAATAACCACCGACTCTCGGTGTGAATGGGAAAAATGTCATGCTCTGATCCAGTGTAAACGTCATAAAAAAATATTACTTCTTATCCCTTGCACAAATACAGCTGTGTCTGTCTGAAGCTCACTGGCACAGGAAACTCTGAGAACCCAGAGTCATTTATACAATGTTGTAAGTTTGCTAGACCCAGTTGCAGGCCATACCCAGTTGATAGTTGATACAATGTTTCAAGTTTGTTGAAGACAGGCAGAGTAGAAAGATGAATGCAATTGGAGAACATGAACAATCCTCCATGTGTAGCCAGTGATTTATAGGATATTTATTTCTATCAAGATATTTTCTACCTGTTTTTGTTTGTTTGCTTTATGTAGGCTATTTTGACCTAGTTTGCAATATATCTAAAATACGTTATTATAATTGAAATTAATGAAAATGTGCTTATGAAAAACTGGCACGCAGATCGGTAGAAATTGTAAGATAAATTGTAAATTGGCCCTCCACATGAAAAAGGCAAAGGCCAGTAGGAGCGGAAGGAGGACGGTTGGGAACAGGTTTTTTCTTCTGGTTATCTTGATCTCTGGCTCCCTCTTTAGTCATTTATGTGACTTAATTATTTCATCAAACAGTACAATTAAAGTATTATACAAGCTCAGTGCATATAGTTGATTTTATTAAAACACATAGGGTGTGTCTATATATGGAAACATTTAGAAGTATTGTAAAAGTAAGTAGTTACTTATTTGAAAAAGTAACATAGTAACTGATTACTTAAATTGAAAAACTACTGTTGTTAGGTTATTTCTTTACCACAAAAAAGTAATCAAAAAAGTAACATTAAGTACAGTAACATTACCCCAACACTGTACATGAAACATGCAAAAATTAAGCAATATATTTTTCATTTTTCATTGTTAGAATCAAGAATATGCATGTTAGGTAAATTCATTCACCTTATACACACAAAAACAGCCATGTATAAAATTGGTTTTAAGGGGCAATTTTTAATGAACACATTACTGAGTGTTGCGTGTGAGCTGGAGAATGGATCAGGTTAGTAATCTTGTATCAGATAACACTTTGATAGCCGTGCATGCCAGTCTTCCAGGCTGACCTATACATTGTTTTTACAAAATCATGAATGTGTCATAAATAATGTCACGTGGCTTCATAAAATGGGATTTCATATAATGCATCTCATAACATCAATCATGAACATTGTGCACTATTAGCATTGTGTCTTGTCATGCTCATTTGATGGTGGGCTTTAAATAGTCTTATTTATGTAGACTTATGAAAATGTTATATGAGGTTATAGTTGCTGTATTAATTATACAACTAAAAGGCTTTGCATGGTCAATCCGACTTCTGCAGAGGCTGTACAGCATTTACTGCAATATAGCATCTGCAGTTTTCAGGGCATTTATACTTAGAGCAAAGCTGTTGTGAAGGAAGTTGTTAAGGAAGTGAGTTTGTTTTTATACTGGATCTCCTGCCACCACCTACCATCAACCAATCATGTCAATGCGGTGCTATACGGAGGCGTCCACATTGTTAAAAAATGTAGGTGGCGCACGGCAATGCGGTACAGAGCTCAATTTGGCCTCTGCATGCCTCCGGCGGCTCCGCAATTACATCATACTCTCCATCTTCGGATCGAGCATGAATTGGCTTTTATGCACACGCACGCACACATACATTGCATTCGAAAATTATTCAGATCCCTTGACTTTTTCCACATTTTGTTATGTTGCAGCCTTATTCAAAAATGAATCAAATTATTTATTTTTCTTTATCAATATACACACAATACCCCATAATGACAAAGTGAAAACAGATTTTTAATACATTTGCAAACATTTTGAAAATGTCGATAATTAAAAAACAGAAATACCTTATTTACATAAGTATTCAGACCCTTTGATATGAGACTCAAAATTGAGCTCAGGTGTATCCTGTTTCCATTGATTATCCTTGATATGTTTTTACAACACTGCACTTTGCAGCACTGCACCAATCAGACCTTTATGGTAGAGTGGCAGGACGGAAGCCACTCTTCAGTAAAAGGCACATGACAGCTCGCTTGGAGTTTGCCAAAAGCCATATAAAGGACTCAGACCATGAGAAGCAAGATTCTCTGGTCTAATGAAACCAAGATTGAACTCTTTGGCCTGAATGCCAAGCGTCACATCTGGAGGAAACCTGGCACCATCCCTGCGGTGAAGCATGGTGGTGGCAGCATCATGCTGTGGGATGTTCAGACTAGGGCAACGGTTCACCTTCTAACAGGACCGCGACCATAAGCACACAGCCAAGACAACGCAGGTGTTGCTTCAGTATGTCTCTGAATGTCTTTGAGTGGCCCAGCCAGAGCCCAGACTTGAAACCGATCGAACATCTCTGGAGAACCATAAAAATAGCTGTGCAGCAACACTCCCCATCCAATCTGACAGAGCTTGAGAGGATCTGCAGAGAAGAATGGGAGGAACTCCCCAAATACATGTGTGCCAAGCTTGTAGCGTCATATCCAAGAAGGCTCGAGGGTGTAATCATTGCCAAAGGTACTTCAGCAAAGTTCTGAGTAAAGGGTCTGAAAACCTAGGTAAATGTGATATTTATTTTTTATTTTTTAGAAACTATTGAACTCATTTTAGGCTGTAATTTAACAAAATGTGGAAAAAGTCAAGGGTTCTGAATAGTTTCCGAATGCACTGTACTTGCACACTCATGCGCGCACACACACACAGACATTAAAACACCCCACTGTCCCTACTGCAGAGGTTTTTATTTTTTGTTGCAGAGGGCATTGCTATTGGACAGGTTTGTCTAAGTCTAGAGTTTCAGATATTTATGAAATCCATTCTATCTACAATCAGTCAGAACACCCCAGGGTGACATTGTGGGATGAGAGAGAGAGAGAGAGAGAGAGAGAGAGAGAGAGAGAGAGAGAGAGAGAGAGAGAGAGAGAGAGAGAGAGAGAGAGAGAGAGAGAGAGAGAGAGAGAGAGAGAGAGAGAGAGAGAGAGAGAGAGAGAGAGAGAGAGAGAGAGAGAGAGAGAGAGAGAGAGAGAGAGAGAGAGAGAGAGAGAGAGAGAGAGAGAGAGAGAGAGAGAGAGAGAGAGAGAGAGAGAGAGAGAGAGAGAGAGAGAGAGAGAGAGAGAGAGAGAGAGAGAGAGAGAGAGAGAGAGAGAGAGAGAGAGAGAGAGAGAGAGAGAGAGAGAGAGAGAGAGAGAGAGAGAGAGAGAGAGAGAGAGAGAGAGAGAGAGAGAGAGAGAGAGAGAGAATGTGTGTGTGTGCTGGCCATCTTAGAGGTCAATGTGAAGGTTTTGGGAGGGAAATTAATCCACAGTTTGAAACCAGTCACACTCCCCCCTGTGTCTCTCAAGATGCTGATACAGCACGTTGCGAATCTGGAACTTAGCTGTGCTAGGCCTTGAATCATTTATTAAACACCCTCACTTTTAATGGAGATCACCTTAACCTTGTGTGTAGGCTGATGTTAAATTCTATCTAGCTTTCTCCTTGAAATATGTAAGAGCACTGTAGAAGGACTAGATCGTAGCCTGTAGGTCTGCCTGTCTCTCTTTGTCTTTCTGTCTCTCTGTATTTCACCCAGGGAGATTTTGCCTCCCTCTCTATAGAAAGGGTTTATTGTTATTTCCATAACACTTATGATTTCTTCCACTACAGAGTTAACCCACTCCCTCTCCTCACCTGTCCCTCTCCAGTCCAGGAAAAGCCAGAGATGGCAGCCATGCCCCTGTCCCTGGAGAGCCGCTCCTGTGTGCTGATCCGTAGGGACCTGGTGGCCCTGCCCGCCAGCCTCGTCAGCCAGATCGGCTACCGCTGCCACCCCAAGCTCTACACCGAAGGAGACCCGGGGGAGAAACTGGAGCTGGTGGGAGGTAGGCAGCAGGAGGAGAGAATGAGAGGTGGATTGGTGAATACTGGTTAGATGAGACCAGTTTTTTTGAAGTAGCAAGGTTGAGGTCTCTGTTAGTCTTTGGTAAAAGGGTTGAGGTAGAAGGTAGAGATTAGATCAAATGCTGTATGAAATGTTCAAGTTGATTTGCCGTTTGTAATGAATACGATGGAAATCTTATTTATTCAAGAGGTGTCACATAAAATAAGTGATGGGAATGGAGATAAGTGATGGGGTGAAATAGCACTGTCTCGGTGAGAGTACTTTTACAGCATAAATGTTTAATGAAAGAAATGAGAGTTGGGTTATAAAGTAGCGATAGAAATACATAGGGTAATGGATTCGTGATGGGGAAACCTATTTCAATCAGGAAGCTCTCTCTCACACCACCCAAGGTACATCTGTGTTTATGACACGGGGCCAGCTAATGAACTGTCACCTGTGTGCTGGCATCAAACACAAAGTCCTACTGCGTCGCCTGCTCGCCACCTTCTTCGACAGGTAAGTCAAAGCCAATCTAAAAGGTATTGATTAACAGTTAAATGATTTACATGTTTTAGGTGTGACTCAGATCCAGAAGCTGTTAGCTTTATCAGTATAGTTTTCATGATGAAGTATCTGTTTCATATGCGCTCGTATTCAGACTCAGAATCCATACACATATCCAACTTACATTTAGATTCCTTGTTTTCAATGCCCTTACTTGCACAAAGTTTAGTATATATGTATGAATCTATCTTCTCAAGTCAACATAAACCTACGGTTTGCAGTGCGGACGTTTCATATGAAAGTGGTGTTCATGCTGCCCTCTGGTGTTGGCTCTGTGTGCCTGCAGGAACACCCTGGCTAACAGTTGTGGGACTGGCATCCGCTCTTCCACCAGTGACCCCAGTAGGAAACCTCTGGACAGCCGTGTGCTCAACGCTGTCAAACGTGAGTCTGAAGTTCGTCAAACGGTGATCTTACATGGTCAAATATCTGGTTGTTTAGAATGGAGGATAATGGTTCAGGGGGATGGCAGCCTCTGTTGAATGATGTTACTGTTTCAGAGTCAAACTATTGTAGATGGTTTATGAGACTTTGAATGAAGAAGTGTGATGTTCCAGACTAGTCTGTAGCCATTAGCAATTTTAGGTTATGAAAACACAAGCATTTATGAAAGTGTGAGTACAGTTAAAAAAAAAACATTTAAAAAATCATACTGTAACATACTGTAATATTCATTTTGGGGGGTTTTGATCAACTATTTATATAGACTGAGACACAGGCAAAACAGCGGGTTATTTAAAAAAAATAATGTCTTCCAACTCTTTCTGTCTCTTTCTCTCTCTCTCTGTATCTTTCTGTTTCTCTCTCTCTTTTTCTCTCCCTCTGTCTCTGTCTCTTGTTCTTTCTCTCTGTCTTTTTCTCTCTGTCTTTTTCTCTCTGTCGCTCTCTCTCTCTCTCTCTCTCTCTCTCCAGTCTACTGTCAGAACTTTGCACCCAACTTCAAAGAGAGTGAGATGAACGTGATCGCCGCAGACATGTGCACCAACGCGCGGCGCGTTCGCAAACGCTGGCTGCCCAAGATCAAGTCCATGCTGCCTGATGGTATGGAGGTCTACCGGGCCGGTGTAGGGGTGGCTGCTGGTGTGGGCCTGGGCCTGGCCCTGGGAGCCGCCGGACCTGGGGTGGTGCTCCCCTTCGAAACCGATTTTAAATCCCTGACCCCCTCTAGCCTGTCCCTGGACCAGAGGCTGTACTCGGAGCAGAAGGACCCACGCAGGACTCACTCTCTGTTGGACACAGTCAGCCCAGGGTTGGGGGAGGCTGGAGGGGAGGGAGTGGACGCAGAAATTGTCGGTCCCCAGGCAGGGGAGGAGGAACAGGAGGAAGAGGAGGAGGAGGAGGAGGCTGGGTTGGAGGGGGCCTTGATGCCGGGAGGCGAGGCCGGGGGGCGGGGTGACATGGCCCCAGGACAGGAAGGGAAGGAGTTAGGAGAGGACCTGAGAATGAACGGGCAGTGAACATCCTCTGGCGTCTATCTCTGATCCATCCACCGCCACACTTTCTTTCACTCGCTCTTTCTCTCCTCTTCCACCCCTCCTCCTCCTCCGCCCTTTCCTAAGGTAACCTCTCAGTACAAAAAGCCATGCTCTCAGAACTTACAGTACAACACACACACACGGTGTATTCTTTAGCAGGGCAGGGAGTACAAGATGTGTTATGTTGAACAGACACAAGCATTGCTGGGGAACAAACAGAATTACTTAGCGAGAATTAAAAAATCTCTCATTTGAACATGGAAGAACTTTACTTTAGACCTGAGACATCAGGTAATTTTCTCCGGACTATTTTTAGTATTCATCTTCAAGACCACATTGTAGTTAAAACTGAAATAAGTAACACTGTTGTGTTATCCTTCCTGCATAGTTGTAGAACTTGCTACACAACAGTAACAGTTACTGTACATCTATGGAGTGTGGGTCAGATAAGACTGTAAAATGATAGTCCTCTTTCTAGGAAAGCAGCATGGGTTCTATAAATAACCTAAGTAACCTTGAAACAGATCACACTACACTGGGGGTGTGAGAGACTAAACATACAGTACTCTACAGGAGCAACATGGCTCAGTGTATTTAATACAATTTACCATATTCCTTCTTAGAGTGCCACACAAATTCTTGGAAGATATAATACGATCTCGTTGCAACATACAGCAAATCAGTTGAACAATTTCACGTTGGGAAAAAAAAATAGCATGTGATGTTGTGAGAGAGAGAGAGAAGAAACTTTTAACCTCTCTTTGTGTTGCTTAAGGGTTGTGGTTTTCCACGCAATTGAAAAGATTATCTGGAAACACGAAGAGCTTTTTGTCTATGGATCATCCTTAGACAAGATGACGTCATCTTTGATTGGCCAGTCAATGCAATGCCTGTGTCTTTTAACGGATAGACGCACGTACATACAATACATATACACACACGCACAATCACTGTTTCCCACACACCTTGTGATTTTAACCTCTAATACAGTACTGATGCATCTGAGACTCTGACAAATCAGATTAACAGTGCTTTCAAACTTAGCATACCCTTACAATAGTACACAGTAACACAGACTGAGTCATGGAAATGTCAGAGACACGAACATGCACTAACAGAAAGCTTGCATGCAAAACGAATACAGAGATTCTAAAATACATCAACAACAGAGCCACTTATGAATATGCATACAGAAAAGAAACAACAGCTGCAGTTTCCTGAAGATATATCATTAATATGGAAGGAGGTACCTTTATATATGCGTTTCTTTTCAGAGTCATGCATTTCGCCTGTGTTTCACCCAGGTTTGTTAACTTGGGTATGGCCTGGCTTTCATCTGGGGTGGAGGGCACTAGAGACATGCTGAATTGAGCATACTACATAGTAGTGAGGACTTCAAAGTGAGTTGCCGGTGAAAAGCACGGTTTTACTAGCGTCACGGCGTGCTCGAAAGGATCAGCACTAAGACTACAGCACCCAGCCTACAGCTTTCTTGCATCCGCTATTTGTTTTTTGTAATTTATTGAATGAAACTAATATGATACATTTCTGTTGGCTTATTGCATTTGCACTTGAAGATGTTATAGGAAGAGATTGATGGGGAGCTTATGGAGATGCCTAGACTGTTCTAAAGAAGTAGGCTAACTGAAATTTGCCCCCATATCTCCTTGTTCGATTGGAGGATTTGAGGTTTGTGGACTTGGATGGTCGGTCATGCTGACGGCGACTGTTGCTCTACGGCAGGGGGGAGACGAGAGACAAAATGTTGCACAGCGACATTTACTAGTTTTGTTGCACTTTAGTTTTTATATATTTTGTCTGTTCTCGCTCTGTTACTTTTTGCCAAAAGTAGGGAAGAAGTCTATAAATAGCTTCTAACGAAAATGGTTGGTCGATAACCCACCGGAATAAGTTGCTTGGGGTAACACATTGATAGGCCTATCAGACACCCACACGGTATGTTGTAGTTTATGAATGTGTACTTGATCATAAGACCTGGGTAAAAACACAAGGTAAGGAGTGGTCCCAAAAACCTAAATAATCAACTTCCAAGACAATAATTTTAATGGCCAGCCTTTTGAAAAGCCTTGCTTTGAATTGTTGTCATATGTTATTGTTCTATATTAAGTGAAAATAAGATTGATCTGGTTTTAGAAGCGAATATCAATGTAAATCGACTACAGCCTACACTAAGCCACGATTCAAGACGCTGGCAGTTATCATATTGGCTTGGGATCTCATAACAACGAAACAACAAGATCACATTTCCTCTGTCAAATTCAAATGCTTTATTATAAGTGCCATTTTTTAGAATGGGCCCGTTATGTTGTGTTGAATATCTATATGATCCTGTTGTATGGTTCTTTTGGGGAGGCATTAACATGGTCCGGTTTCTTTAATAAGGAGCACAGGGTTATAATTGCACTAGGTAATGAGAAAACAAAAATGTTTACAAGAGTATTTTTTGGAGAAATGTGACCTGCATAGGAGAATAAGGCAGGGGAGGGGGATTGGTGAATGGGTGTGTGGGACTATGGGTAAATGTGAACTGTAGAACTGCTTCACCTAGCCTTGGTAGAGTACGGGAACAGTACTGTACAGTAAAATACAGTATCTTGGTACCACAAGATAACTATTTTCTAGCACCTTGTACAGTGTTGTATGTACTCATTTAAAAGTGGGCCAGAGAATGGAATAACATGACACTTCTTTGAAAACAAAGGTGGGGTATCTGACTTTCCCTCTAGAGGCCACTAGAGCTGCTGTGTGATTTCAATAAAGTAGCACTGTGAAAGTCTTCCATTGTGGAAAATCTCCAAATATACAGTCAAACTAGCAATGTTTGTACTGTAGGCCTATATACTTATTCTATCCACATCCCGACAAGAAACCAATTATCTTCCTTGTTCTCAATCTCTATTCATCTATAAGTAAACCTGTTGTTGCAAATCACTAATAAGATAGGAAAGATAGACTGTAAACCAAACCTGTAATATAGAGGTAATAACTGCAAATCGACTCCTTTGGTCAATTTGCATGTGCAACCACTACTGGCTCTAAGGGGAAGTGAAATGGCTTTCCAGTAAAATACTGTCATTAGGGAGGTGAGTTTTCCTGTTCTGAAGAAGGGGCGGGGATCAGTGCCTTAATTGAGACTGCAGGGGGAGAGAGTGTTGTGCTTAGTCACCATCTGTTTGCATTGGGACATCAACAAATACAGAAACTAGCTTTAGAGTCCTAATGACATAATGGAGAGTTTTATGTACAGTTCTGAATGCTAAGGTAAATGATGCTGACGGGAAATAGGCTCTGTTTTCTCAGAATACATTGGCAGGTGAGGTTAGGATGCAGGTGTCTTGCTTTTTCTTGGAAAATAACCCCTAAGGCTTTAAGAACTGTGTTCTTGTAAGCAAATATTAATAATGACTTTGGACTTATGCCCCGAACCATTTGCCTTCCTAAATCTCAGCAAAACATGTGTAAACTCGAGAAAAACAATACTGTGACATTTTGCATGGAACTGCTTGTATAGGTCTAGAGAATCTGACAGACTACAATAGTGACATATTATCACATATATTAGAAACCTTTGTTAGTTTCATGCTACTGGATCGTATAACAACCAGGTTTACTCCATGACTTGTCAGTAGTGGTCTATACTGCTTGAGTGGCAGGTTATTTAGTTATTGGTGTCACTTTGTTATTTCAAAACCATCTGGATAACATGTGAACTTGATAAATCTGCAAGATATATCACACACTCAAACAGTTATCACCATAAATGTCCACAAAGACTGGAAAAGCTTCAGATGGCCCATGGAGAAGGCTACAGTAGTACAGACTTTCACCCATAGGAGCCCTTATGTACATTCTCTTTGTTTATTTACCTTTTTTAATGCTTCAACTTGTTTATATCTGATCCGCTTCCTGCCTGCCTTTCTGCATCTTATGTACCTGATTCTTTCCAAGCCCCCAAAAAACACCCTCACAAACTGTACTCTTAGCTCTCGCCCTAACGTCTTTTTGTGGGGGTGAAGTTGGAAATGAAATGATGTTGCACTAGAAAACTGAGTGAAGCTCAGAGAATGTTGTGGCTAACCGAAAGAGAATGAGCTCTTTTTGTGGTGGCTGAAGAAATAAAGTTCTGTCCCATATGTAACATAATACAATGCTATAATTTACAATGTTTACGTTAGTGTAGCACTTTGCTATTTCTTCAAATAGAGGCCTATTGACTACCAGAAATCAGCGATAATCTGACATTGCATTTTGGTCCAGCTTGTCCAACAAAACCTATGAATTCAATGAGTAGGATAGAATATGGGATTGTGCTGAGTGGGTGTGTAAATCCACCATTTGGCAATGCAATGTGAACAGTCTGCACACAGAAATCTGAGCTGTTAAGTGTTCCCCATAACCAACTGCTTTGTGTGGCATATGGTTACCCAATTCCTACAGTACACACTTCTACACAGCTCTAACTCAGTACCCCTGGTTTGGCTTTTAGTCCTGAAAGGAGAGGTTCTAAAATACAGTAACTACAAGTCCTTTCATATGGATTTTCGACATGTTGAAATAGGGTCAGCCTCAGTAACAACAGGCTTTTTGTTAAATGTCTGTAATGCATGCTGATACCCAGACACCCATTATTCCTACCTTATTAAAGTCTATGATCTTGACACATTTTACTTCGAAATTATATCAAGCTCTTTGCTATGGTCGCTTCTGACAAAGCAGACGGCCATGAATGAGTGTCCATTTTGTCTACCAATACAAAACCTATTGACTGTTAGCATAAACCCACCCAGCTTACTACAGTAAAGTCTGAGGAATTGGAAGACTGACTATTGCAATGGATGTGCATGTGAACCTATGGACAGACTAAGAAAATAACTGCACTAAGTTTGTTTGTTTGTCTTTGGACATAATGCCATTAAAATAAAGAATAAATACATTTAATTTAAAAAATGTAAGAGAGAAGGTTGGACGACAGACTTAAGTCTCTGGGAGCAACCTTCAAAGCCATGTGCTCAGAGCGCTGACAATCAGAACAGGGAGGACCCACGTGCACTATGGGAGATCTGTCGTCAATAGCTGGGCTCCTGCTAATTCCTGCCTTGTTGCTTCCAGCTTTGCTATTGGTCCATGTGAGCTACTTACTCCAGAGTGGAGGCCCGTGGCAGTTCCAACTCCAGCCCTCAGGATTACCTGGGCCAGTGTTTCCCAACTCCGGTCCTCGAGTAGCCCTAACAGCACACCGTTTTGTTTTAGTCCCGGACAAAAACACCTGATTCAACTTCTCAAAGGTTTGATGATAAGTTGACAAGTAGAATCAGTTGTGATTGTCTAGGACCACAACAAAAATATGTACTGTTGGGGGTACTCGAGGACCGGAGTTGGGAAACACTGGCTTAAGGCAACTTATTGGTTCTCAGTGCACCTCTCTCAGCTACTGTAGATTTGATTGAGAACCTGATTGTTTTTAGATAGAAGTTCCACTTAAGTACTGATCCAGGACCTGCTGTGTTTTTACTCCTAAATGTCATGTTCAAGATGAGGGTAGCTTAAGCTGATCCTAGAGCAGCGCTTTGGGGTAACTTAGCCTACTTGACAAATCTATAGGACAAGTGACTTGACATTTGTCGATCTCTTAGAGATTGGGTTCCTTAGGGTTGGAACCTGGCAAAATGGTTTTAATGGAACTCTGTGACTGCTTTATATTTTAAATGACGATGATTAAAATGTGTATGCGCTTTCTAACTCAAGCATCAATAATATATACAAGACAAACACAAGATGACACTTTTGATGTTGCATAAAGAATACAAAATCTCCATCCTCGTTATGTTTTTTCCTTCCACCATCAGTTTTAGTTGAGGTTGACATTTGTGTAGTTCAAGAGTAACTGATTTCTTTCAAATGCAACATTGAGAAGTCTGCTTTTTAATAAAACTCCTTACTTCACCATATCTTCTGTCTTCTTGTTTTATATTCCCTGTTTATCATTGTTCTTTTTTTAAATAGGCCACATAATCAACAGCTCTGGTGGACATTCCTGCAGTCAGCATGCCAATTGCGCACTCCCTCAAAACTTGACACATCTGTGGTATTGTGTTGTGTGACAAAACTTTACATTTTAGAGACTGCACTATTGGTTAGGGGCTCATAATTAAGAATTTCACTGTAAGGTCTGTTGTATTCGGCGCATGTGACTAATACAATTTTATTTTATTTGTCCTTTTATTGTCTCCAGCACAAGGTGAACCTGTATAATGATCATGCAGTTTAATCAGCTTCTTGATATGCCACACCTGTCAGGTGGATGGATTATCTTGGCAAAGAAAAAATGCTCACTAACAGGGATGTAAATGAATTTGTGCACAACATTTGAGAGAAATAAGCTTTTTGTGCATACAGTGTGGACATATCTGGGATATTTTATTTCAGCTCATGGACCAACACTTTACATGTTGCATTTATATGTTTGTTCAGTATAAATTGTCTCTTTTGCTGGGTAATGGGTTTAACAGAGTGCTAGTCACTCCTTACTCCACCCACTACATTCACTGCAATGCAATACACTGAGTAAACCAAACATTAGGATCACCTTCCTAATATTGAGTTGCACCCCCCCCCCCCCCCCCTCCCCTTTTGGCTTCAGAACAGCCTTAATTTGTTGGGACATGGACTTTACAAGGTGTCGAAAGCATCCACAGGGATGCTGGCCCATGTTGACCAGCAGTGTTGCAGTTCTTGACACAAGCTGGTGTGCCTGGCACCTACTACCACACCCTATTCAAAGGCACTTAAATATTTTGTCTTGCCCATTCACCCTCTGAATGGCACACATACACAACCAAGCTCTTTAAATAAGACAATACAAAGGCTAAGTAATAATAACTTCTTCTAAGAAATGACAATTTGGAGAGGTGGGTTTAAGAAAATTGTTAGAAGGCTGTACATAATTGGGGTGATATAAACATATATCAACTTGATTTTACTAGCATACTGCCTCAAAAATATTTTATTTTGTCAGGCCAAGTGATTGACATGATGCATTTTTGGTTCATGTCAAGACTGGCCTTGGGCTGGTTTATATGTGTAAAGTTGCAGCCATTTCCATTACATTAATCTAATTCGTTTAACGGATATGTTAGTCCATCATTGTTTACATTGTGTTTTTGAAGCAGGTGACTTCTCGACTAATCAACTGCTAATAATTGGTATTTGGTACCTCCATTGGGGCAAGGCAAGAGTGCATGAAAGTCTCGAATGAAATGGCATTTTATTTCACACTGGAAGCGAGCAGGGTAAGCAAAATAAAAAGTGTTATGGTGTTTTGTCTTCCCAACTGATATTCATCAAAATAACAGTACATTAATTTATTATTTTGGAATTAATATAACATTCAAGACTAAATGCATATGTCTATAACACAGTCCCCCTCCAAAGTTACACATATTTGGTTAGTAGAGACGTTACTGAGTATTTTCCACCCGACTTCAGATGATACGGGTAGAAAGGTTTTCTCTCTACAATCCAATATGTATTCTATGTACAATGTATTACATAGGGGGCTACGGAGGGGGTGGAGTGAAAACCCTCAGCAGGCGGTGGGACACAGTCCCCCTCCAAAACGAAACATATTTTGTTCGTGTAGAGACCCTACAGAGTATTTCCCAACCCACTTTAGCTGAGGCAGGTAGAAAAGTTGTCTCTGCATTCCAATATTGTATTCCCCCCCAAAAGTTAACCATATATTGTTTTATTGTTTTCATAAATTACTTATTGACTTTTCTTGTTGGCACCATAAAAGTGGCCATTGATTAAACCTCAATATCTTTTGAATGAGTTGTCCACATTGCAATGTTTTGAAATTCAGGCTTATTATATTATATTTTTAAGGAATTCCTCATTACCATACGAGTGATGTCATAATTTGTGCTGCTGGTAGAATACCCCGTTCTTATAACAGCCGGGTGACTGACTGCTTCTCAGAAGGAAGGCTGGCAAGGGTGAGAGACGTGACTATTGTGGATCCTCTGGGGAGCCTCAACAACAACAAGCTGACGAGGCAGAGAAGAGTCTCTCGATTCCCACCGGGGACCAGTATGAAATATTGTGAAAAATGTATGCACTCACTACTGTAAGTCACTTTGGATGAGAGCGTCTGCTAAACGACTTAAATGTAAATTGTAAGCCTGACCTCTGCTCTGTCTGTGGGGAAATTCTTTGCTCAATCAACCCATCTTAAAGTACACCAGCGCACACAAGAAAAAATACATAAGGTTGCCATAGACACCATTGAAAACACAATTAATTTTGGAATGATTTGGGGTGAAGGGGGCCACTAGGTACTTACACATCCATAAATCACTTACAGTCCTCATCTTATTTAATGTAAGCCTACTGAAATGTATACAAACACAATGTCAGTCCGGAGTTCACGCCAGTCAAACTCAATCAAGCTCAGATAAAGTATTTGAAATGATTTCAGTCACAATGTACACAATGTTAACAATGTAATAGTAGGTATGTTTAAGCTATGTAAAATACAAATAAAAGCTTGTTCATCACAAAAACAAAAACAAAATCCGTTCTTATATTATGCCGCGTTCAAAGACAAGTTGGAACTAGGAAACTCCAACATTGCTGACTTGCTCTGTCTTTGAAAGTGGGACTACAACCAAATAGCATATCGGAAATATCCGAGTTTTCTAGTTCCGACTAATACATGAACGCGGCATAATACCTTCGTGAATAATGCTAGTGTCACTTCCGTATTGGATTTCGCTAAATTCGAGCGCGGTATGATTTCGTTTCATGTGGAAACGAAAAGTTAACCCGTGTATATTTCTTAGAGTTCGGCTGTATCCAAAACAATTATACCTGCTGTTATTTCAACATGAGTGACGACCCGGACTCTCCTCCCGAAAGGGAAATGAAGGTAGGCATACGTAGTGTAGCTTGCTATGTTCAGGTTGCGGCAATAGCTTACTTGCGCAGCAAGTGCTTTGTTAGCTAGCTGGATAACGTTAGCTAAAGGCAACATAGACGGGTTAACTCGTTTTAGTGTCGGCCTGGGGATAACCTTCCAACTGAAGTACTGTACGGGCTATTCCTTACTGCAAAATCCCCACAATGTTACTGGCTAACGTTAGAAGCTTGCATGTACTTTAGTGAAAGATGACTAGCTAAACCAGACTCCGCTAGGTAGCTAACAACATCACGAACATCAATATGTCTCCATAAAAGCAATGTAACTTTATAGATTAACATTTGATAGATAACGTTACCTAGCTAGCTGTGTACAATAGGGTGTCTAACATTGACCTTAAGCTGTAATTTAGTAAGTAACGTTAGTTAGCTACTAACTACTGTACGTTTATTTGTTATATACATTTTTTTTTTTTATGAACAATAGCACACATACAAAAACAGAAATATACAGACAAGGGTGCATAAACCTAGCTACATAGACAGGGGTATTACATGTCTAAATACATTTTCAATTTGTCAGTTTTATTTTATGTACTTTTTGTTTTGACATTTACTGACCATTTCAAAATATCGTTTCAGTTCTATCTTAAACAATGTAAAGATGGGTTTGTTCTTCACCCACTTCATCTTTATGGATAAATAATCTTGGCCTTCTAGGCAGAGTGGTAAAGAAAATGCCATATCTCAGACTGGCAAATAAAAATCAAAGATTTAAGATGGGCAAAAGAACAGACACTGGACAGAGGAACTCTGCCTAGAAGGCCAGCATCCCGGAGTCAGCCTCTTCACTGTGGACGTTGAGACTGGTTTTTGAGGGTACTATTTAATGAAGCTGCCAGTTGAGGACTTGTGATGCGTCTGTTTCTCAAACTAGACACTCTAATGTACTTCTCTTCATTTGTGCACCGGGGCCTCCCACTCCTCATTCTATTCTGGTTTGAGCCAGTTTGCGCTGTTCTGTGAAGGGAGTAGTATACAGCTTTTCACGAGATCTTCAGTTTCTTGGCAATTTCTCGCATGGAATAGCCTTCAATTCTCAGAACATGAATAGACTGACGAGTTTCAGAAGAAAGATCTTTGTTTATGGCCATTTTGAGCCTGTAATCGAACCCACAGATGTTGATGCTCCAGATACTCAACTAGTCTAAAGGACAGTTTTATTGCTGCTTTAATCAGTACAACAGTTTTCAGCTGTGCTAACATAATTGCAAAAGGGTTTTCTAACGATCAATTAGCCTTTTAAAATGATAAATTTGGATTAGCTAACACAATGTGCCATTGGAACACAGGAGTGATGGTTGCCTCTGTACGGCTATTTTTTTTTAATTTTTTATTTTACCTTTATTTAACCAGGCAAGTCAGTTAAGAACAAATTCTTATTTTCAATGACGGCCTGGGAACAGTGGGTTAACTGCCTGTTCAGGGGCAGAACGACAGATTTGTACCTTGTCAGGGTTTGAACTCACAACCTTCCGGTTACTAGTCCAACGCTCTAACCACTAGGCTACCCTGCCGCTATGTAGATATTACATAAAACAACAAGCCATTTCCAGCTACAATAGTCATTTACAACATTAACAATGTCTACTCTGTATTTCTGATCAATTTGATGTTATTTAATGGACAAAAAATGTGCTTTTCTTTCAAAAACAAGGACATTTCTAAGTGACACAACTTTTGAATGGTAGTTTGTCACAACAGGTGTACATATATGGGTCAGGGCAGTGTTATGTCTGCTGATATGACATGGTTATAACTATCATAATATTATAATGGTGGGTGTCAAATAAAACGTTACCTACTACTGATGACCTTTCCTTTAAATGTACCTGTTAAAACTGCTACTCTAGCGATAACCATTCATGAATGTTGTGCTCTGAATCTTGTTTTTTGTTTTTGCTATTAATAGGAGCATTTTTGCCCAGAAGGCATTTATTCAGCTACTAGCTATCCCAACATTGGTGGTAGTAGTACTATAATAAAGCACCACTAACTACCCTTTTGACTCATTTACATATCTAACTCATCCTATCAACAATATATGTTTATTAACATAGACAATGTTCTTTACAGGTCTTAAACCAGTAGCCTACAGTACAAGACTTTCAGTGCTATCACGGTCATTAAGTATTTTATTATTATTTTATGCAGGATTTTCAGTTCCGGCAAATGAAGAAAACCAGAGTATTTGATTCACCTGATGACCTGCCAAAGGATAGATCAAGTCTACTTGCCATCTCAAACAAATTCGGACTGACATTTGTCGGACTAGACAAAAAGATCAAGGTGTACCGCACGCGGGACATCCTAGCTGCAGACAAAGTTGATGGGAACTCCAATGAAATAAGTAAGAATGTCCTTAAATTGGTCATTCCATCTTGTACAGTTTTTGCTAAGCGAAGACTGTTAATGGCTTGCCTTGGCCAAATTGACTTGATTTCTACCTTTTTCTCTACATCTTACTCCCTTCTCTCTGTTATCCCCTTTCTCTCTCCCTTAGTTGAGGGGATAGCAGCCTTGGCTGATGTTGCTGTGGAGTTGCCTGTGCACAACCTGGGCCTCAGCAGTGATGAGCTCACCCTGTCAGTCAGCGGCATGTCAGAGGAGTCTGGCCTGTCATTGGACTTCTACGACGTCCGTACCTTCATCAACAAGGTGATTAACTGACTCATAACAACCCCCACCTGCTAATGGAGCAGATGAATCGCTTTATGTTCTAGTATCTGCTGCAATATGTGTGTTCTCTTCATTTTTCATTGGAATCTGTTATGGCCTGCTTTTTTGAGAGGCAATATGTCCATCTTTGGGGGACAGTGTTAGAAAACCACTTTTTTTCAGGGTGAAGTGATACGGTTTCGTCATGGTGAAACAGAGTTCAGAGTCCAAGCTTTGATATCAGCCACAAGCACAATAAGACTAGTCACCCCCACTTCTTCAATTCCGTATTTCCCCACACACTTAATCCCCTCACTTCTATGGCTGTCCCCTTTCTCCAGGCCCGACAACAGAAGTTGCCGTTTGTGACTCTGCGACCTGGAGTCGGCCTGGGCATAATTGTGCAGGACCTCAAATGGAACCCGGTGCAGGCGTCCATGCTGGCCACCTGTCTGTCTGACGGCAGCATGATGGTGCTTGAGGTCACAGACAGCGTCACAGTGCAGGCCCAGCTCCCCGCCACCGAAGGAATCACCTGTGGTGAGTGTGACAGTGTGTCATCACTTTAAAGATTACATGCTGAAATTATTTACATTTTTATGTGATTATCATTTATACAGTTTTGCTCACTATTTCTGTCATCCTCTCTCTTCATACAGTATGCTGGAGTCCCAAAGGAAAGCAAGTGGCAGCAGGAAAAATGAATGCGACAGTCAATCAGTACACTCCAGTAAGTCTGACCCATCAACTCCAGCATAGTACAGTAATTGTAGACACACTCATTATTCCTGTGCCGTGTGTATGATGTAGTATATGCCCTGGTGTGACTCTGACTCTGCTCTCCTGAACAGGGGCTTCAGGAGAAGAAAGTGATCCCTTGCCCAAGCTTCTACAGCTCCGACAACCCTGTCAAAGGTAAACTGGACACAGATCCCGCTGGCCTGAAGCAATAAACCTATTAGCCAAATAACCCGAATCTCACATGTTTTATTTGTGTTGTCCTTTCTCTGTCAGTACTTGATGTGCAGTGGCTGAGTACGTTTGTGTTTGCCGTGGTGTATGCAGCAGCCGATGGCTGTCCAGAAACACCCCCTGAACTGGTGGTGATCTCCCTCCCTGTGAGTAGTACCGCTGCTCTGTCGTACAGCGGAATGATTAGAACATTTTGCAGTGTTTAATTGTTATAATATTACAAGGTTCATTTCACGCAGTGACAAATGTTTTCCTTCCTGATTGTGACATTTTGACAATTAACATGTTGATCTGACAGACAAAGACCGAGAAGAGGGAGGAGAGGTACCTGAACTTCAATGACCCCGTCTACGGCACCTGCACAGAGAGACAGCTGCACTACTTCCTCAGCCACATAGAGGACTGGTGAGACGCTGCCCACTCTGTATTCTGCCCTGCCTGTGTACAGAACACTGCAAAAGCTAAAAAGCTCTTGTTTGTAGAAAGTGGCTTTTGTATGCGTACTCAGTTGGTATAAGCTCTGTTCTGTTTTGATGAACAACCGTGAGGTTGGTTAATCACATATACTCGTTGTTTCTCCTTCTTTCAGGGATGTTGTTCTTGCCGCCTCGGCAGCCTCCATTGAAGTCAGTGTCATCGCCAAGCAAGAAGATAAGGTAATATTTGGGGACCCGCTATTGGTTTGATTCTCACCTTAGGTCTTAGAAACTGTAGCAGGTCAATGTGGATTTCTCAACTTCAGATGTCTTTGTGCACCACATAGATCCATTAGGTACCTCCCACAAGCAAACATCACCTCAGCATCTTCTGATAAATTATTATAGAGTAGCAAAGCCTGGGTGGCATGTAGCCTAGCGGCTAAGAGCGTTAGGACATAACCGAAAAGTTGCTGGTTCGAATCCCCAAGCTGGCAAGGTGGAAATATCTGCCGTTCTGCCCTTGAGCAAGGCCGTTAACCCCAAACAACAACTACTCCCCGGGCGCAATGACTTGGACGTCGGTTAAAATACCCCCTGCACCTATCTGATTAAGAGGGGTTGGGTTAAATGCGCAAGACACGTTTCGGTTTAATACATTCTGTTTTGCAACTGACTAGGTATCGCCTTTCCCTTCCCAAAGGCCAACTGATGTTGATCAAGTGAGCAACTGAGTGTCTATGTTATGTAACCTCTGCATGTGCTGTTGTGGTGTTGTTCAGTCCAACTGGGAGCTGTGGCTGCTGGAGGACGCCAGTAGGGGAGAGCTGCCCGTTTCACAGAATAACGACGACACGCTGCCTTTGGGCCTGGCCATCGTCTACACCAGCCAGCAGGAGATCCACATCAGTGAGTGGTTGCTGCTCTCTCTTCTTCCAACTTTCCACATTCTTCTATGACCCCATTCCAAACTGGTCACTTGATCCTTGGCCTGCATTAGGATTTGTAAATGTTTAAAGTAAGCTATTTGACAGGCACTTCTGCCAACCTGCCATATTGTTACCAGTCCAGTTCGCCCAGATCTGAGAATGTAGACTACACTGGAAGCTTCAAGCAAAATAAGATGGTGAACCATTTGGAATCAGCTGATATGTTGGTCAACCATGGCAGGATCAGTGAATGTTGCACTTCAATTAGATGCATAGTTAAACTTTTTGTAATACACTGTGCAACGTTCATCTCCTCAGTAGCAGTTGGTAGGCAACGCTGGTTGGCGCAGTGTTTTTTTGGGGCAGCTGTGAGATGAAAAGTGATAAGCTACTGTCTCAGAATCTACTGTTTAAGGCAGTCAGACAGTCACATAGCACCGCTGATGTTGCTGTCTGGGCTACCCACTCAAAAGGACTCCACCAGCAAAACAAATCAGTTTGTGCAGCATTTTGAAATGATTGTACTCTGATCAAACCCAAGTGAGACCTCAGCTCTATTGGAGAGAAAGAGCAAGGGAGAGATGGTGAGGCCCACGCTCATTAGAATGACTCAGACAAATGAAATTACAACAAACAGCATAGCCAGACAAGCATATCTGAGAATGTTGATGAGGTTTACCTTGAGCTTTCCAAACTTTTGTTTTCTCTATAGAGAGCAGTCTCAGGCACACTCATTATTTGTCTCATCACACTGGCCTTAGTGATGGTGCTCGGGCTTTGTTTCTTATTAAGACCTTAAGGTCTCTTAATTCACACAGAAATATAGCCCTTCCTATGCTCTGTCCTTGTACTTATCTCAGCTTTGTGTATGTGTGGGTGTACATCTGCCTCAAGAGCTTTAGTGTGTTTGACCATGTGGGTGTTGGTGTGCCTTTCAATGGCTGTGGGTTTGCTTTTGTATTGAAGTCTGTGTGTTTATGCCTGTGTGTTTCTCTCTGACTACCCATAGTTGTACTGCGCTTCTCGTTGGCCCTCTAACATATCTATCACCTCAACTGTCGTTACAGCTGATGAGAAGACTCTTCCCCCGGTGCCCACTCTGCTGCTTCTGTCTACAGACGGAGTATTGTGCCCCTTTTCACTGCTCAACCTTAACCCTGGGGCCAAGCAGCTGGTCGCTGCCCCCACCAACCTGGCTCTGGACGGAGAGAGACTGCCCCCTGCGGGTCTGGAGGAAATTTTTCAAATTTATAAATAGTTGTATTTATTTTCTGTCTCACTGGAGACATTTGTCTTATGATACTTGCTATACCTATACTACTAACATACTGTGGAGTACTTATAATAGTGTTGTGATATGGCCCACTAAAAGCAGCGCTCTCCTCTGCTTTGCAGGTTCTGCAGCCCCCCCGCCCCCTTACCCAACCCCTCTCGCATCAACCCTGGGGTCGTTCCCTCCTCTCCGCCCCCCCTCGTCCCCCACACAGACTCCCCCTGCCTCCCTGTTCACCACCACAGCCCCAGCTCCAGTCTCCTCATCCGGCTTCTCATTCTCCATGCCCACTTCCTCCTCCACTGCTCCTCCCGCCTTGTCCCTCGGGGGCTACACGGCCTTCAGCGCGGCCCCAGCTTCGGGCACCTCCGCTGGCTTCTCCTTCGCCTCCAAGCCTCTGACTGATACCCCTGCCGCAGCCTCCTCCTTCTCCTTCAGTGCCCCCAAGCCTCCAGTGGTGGAAACTACTCCAGAACCCTCCCCCACTCCGACGCCCACCCCCCAGCGCCTGGCCACCGCCTCCCCTATCACGGTTTTCCGAGGTACCCCCGAGCCAGCCACTCCCGCTGTGAAGATGAACCTCAGTGACAGGTGAGAGGAGAGTTTGATATAACTTGCTGAATAACTTACTGTGTTCACATATGTCTTAGATGCGAGCTGGCTGACTTGGCTAGATATATTTATGTTTCTGTTCCTCAGGTTCCTGGCAGTGGAGACCCCTGCTCCAGCTGCAGTTCCAGCCTCCCTACCCTTCTCCTTCACCCCCAAACCTGCATTCTTTGAGCCCACCAGCCAGCCCGCCCCGCTGCCCATTGTCACCAGGCCCACAACCATGCCAGGTAAGGAGAATGATGAGCTTTACAGCATTATTCATACATATTTATATGAATGGCTTTGATAAAATAATACAATTTTAATTTGTATACCAACATTAGCATATTTGTCAAATCAAATGTTATTTGTCACATACACAAGCAAATGTTAATGCGAGTGTAACGAAATGCTTGTGCTTCTAGTTGTGACCATGCAGTAATATCTAACAAGTAATCTAACCTAACAATTTCACAACTACCTTATACACACACAAGTGTAAAGGAATTAATAAGAATATGTAGCAGGGGCTCGGGTGGTTGTCGTCCTGGAGGGCAGGTAGTTTGCCCCCGGTGATGCGTTGTGCAGACCACACTACCCTCTGGAGAGCCTTACGGTTATGGGCGGAGCAGTTGCCGTACCAGGCGGCGATACAGCCCGACAGGATGCTCTCGATTGTGCATCTGTAGAAGTTTGAGTGTTTTTGGTGACAAGCCAAATTTCTTCAGCCTCCTGAGGTTGAAGAGGTGCTGTTGCGCCTTCTTCACCATGCTGTCTGTGTGGGTGGACCATTTCAGTTTGTCCGTGATGTGTACGCCGAGGAACTTAACTTACTACCCTCTCCACTACTGTCCCGTCGATGTGGATAGGGGGATGCTCCCTCTGCTGTTTCCTGAAGTCCACGATCATCTCCTTTGTTTTGTTTACATTGAGTGTGAGGTTATTTTCCTATTTTCCTGACCACACTCCGAGGGCCCTCACCTCCTCCCTGTAGGCCGTCTCGTTGTTTTTGGTAATCAAGCCTACCACTATAGTGTCGTCTGCAAACTTGATGATTGAGTTGGAGACGTGCATGGCCACGGAGTCGTGGGTGAACAGGGAGTACAGGAGAGGGCTGAGAACGCACCCTTGTGGGGCCCCAGTGTTGAGGATCAGCGGGGTGGAGATGTTGTTACCTACCCTCACCACCTGGTGGCGGCCCGTCAGGAAGTCCTGGACCCAGTTGCACAGGGCGGGGTCGAGACCCAGGGTCTCGAGCTCAATGACGAGTTTGGAGGGTACTATGGTGTTAAATGCTGAGCTATAGTCGAGGAACAGCATTCTTACATAGATATTCCTCTTGTCCAGATGGGTTAGGGCAGCGTGATTGCGATTGCATTGTCTGTGGACGTATTGGGGTGGTAAGCAGATTGGAGTGGGTAGGGTGGGGGTGATATGGTCCTTGACTCGTCTCTCAAAGCACTTCATGGTGATGGAAGTGAGTACTACGGGGCTGTAGTCATTTAGCTCAGTTACCTTAGCTTTCTTGGGAACAGGAACAATGGTGGCCCTCTTGAAGCCGTCTGGGCCTGCAGCCTTCGAGGGTTTTACTCGCGTTGGCTGCAGGGAAGGAGAGACCGCTTGTTTTGGTAGCGGGCCGTGTCAGTGGCACTGTATTGTCTTCAAAGCGAGCAAAAAAGTTGTTTAGTCTGCAGGGAGCAAGACATCGTGGTCGGCGACGGGGTTGGTTTTCTTTTGTAGTCCGTGATTGACTGTAGACCCTGCCACATACCTCTCATGTCTGAGCCGTTGAATAGTGACTTTACTTTGTCTCTATACTGACGCGTAGCTTGTTTGATTGCCTTGCGGAAGGAATAGCTACACTGTTTGTATTCAGTCATGTTGTAGTTTGGTTTGTGATCCTTTATCTTTTCTGTCTCATCCCCAGTTCGCCCAGTCCAAACCAGTACACCCCCCATGGTTGCACAGAAACCTGCCCCAGCCACCCAGACAAGTGCACCCACTCCACAGGTATTAAATCATCAGCCTTCTCAGGTATTAGGCCAATCCATTTATTGTAGTACTGGTCATAATAGTAGAGACAAAATCTGTCTGTGTTCCCTCCTGTAGGCAGCACTGAGTGTGAAGGCCCTGGAGAGGCAACTGCAGCAGAGGAAGGACTCGGACCCAGTCATGGCTGGAATACTGGAGGAGGTAACAGATTAACCTAATGGTCTTTCTCTTAAAGCTGTAATCTGCACACGTGAAACAGCACCACTGTTCGTCCCAGCGTCTTTGTTTTGTTTTGTTGATGAAACAGAGGTGAGGAGTGTCCGGCATTGTGATTTAAAAAAAAAATATATATATATATATATATATACAGTACCAGTCAAAAGTTTGGACACACCTACTCATTCAAGGGGTTTTCTTCATTTTTCGTATTTTCTACATTGTAGAATAATAGTGAAGACATCAAAACTATGAAATAAAACCCATAAAAACAAATCAAAATATATTTTAGTTTCTTCAAAGTAGCCACCCTTTGCGTTGATGACAGCTTTGCACACTCTTGGCATTCTCTCAACCAGCTTCATGAGGAATGTATTTCCAACAGTCTTGAAGGAGCTCCCACATATGCTGACCACTTGTCGGCTGCTTTTCCTTCACTTCTTGGTCTCTCATCCCAAACCATCTCAGTTGGGTTGAGGTCGGGTAAATGTCCCACTAAGCGCAAACCAAATAGGATGGTATATTGCTGCAGAATGCTGTGGTAGCCTTGCTGGTTAAGTGTGCCTTGAATTATAAAAAATCACTGACAGTGTCACAAGCAAAACACCATCACCTCAATGCGGTGGGAACCATACATGCGGCGATCATCCGTTTACCTACTCTGCGTCTCATAAAGACACGGTGGTTAGAACCAAAAATCTCCACTTTGATCTCATCAGACCAAAGGGCAGATTTCCACTTGTCTAATGTCCATTGCTCGTGTTTCTTGGCCCAAGCAAGTCTCTTCTTCTTATTGGTGTCCTTTAGTAGTAGTTTCTTTGCAGCAATTTGACCATGAAGGCCTGATTCACGCAGTCTCCTCTGAATAGTTGATGTTGAGATGTCTCTTACTTGAACTCTGAAGCATTTGTTTGGGCTGCAATCTGAGGCTGGTAACTCTAATGAACTTATTCTCTGCAGCAGAGGTAACTCTGGGTCTTCCTTTCCTGTGGCGGTCCTCATGAGAGACAGTTTCATCATAGCGCCTGATGGTTTTTGCAACTGCTCTTGAAGAAACTTTGAAAGTTCTTGAAGTTTTCCACATTGACTGACCTTCATGTAATGATGGACTGTCATTTCTCTTTGCTTATTTGATCTGTTCTTGCAATAATATTGGTCTTTTACCAAACAGGGCTATCTTCTGTCTACTACCCCTACCTTGTCACAACACAACTGATTGGCTCAAACGCATTAAGAACATATTAACTTTTAGCAAGGCACACCTGTTAATTGAAATGCATTCCAGGTGACGAGAGAATGCCAAGAGTGTGCAACGCTGTCACCAAGGCAAAGGGTGGCTACTAATCTCAAATATAAAATATATTTTGATTTGTTTTAACGCTTTTTTGGTTACTACATGCTTCCATATGTGTTGTTTAATAGTGTTGAAGTCTAAACTATTATTCTACAATGTCGAAAATGTAAAAAATGGTTCTGTATAGAAGAAAGTATGTGGACACCCCTTCAAATTAGTGGATTTGGCTATTTCAGCCACACCCGTTGCTGACAGGTGTATAAAATCTCCATAGACAAACACTGGCAGTAGAATGGCCTTACATAGTTTTGATATCTTCACTATTATTCTACAATGTAGAAAATAGTAAAAATGTATAAAAACCCTTGAATCGGTAGGTTTGTTCAAACTTGACTGGTACTGTATATTCTGGTGTTCTGTTGCGTGTGCATTGATGGCCGTTGTTTAAAGTAACTTCTTTGTTGTTAATATTCCAAATGGGCGTAGCTGTTTCACCAAGTAAGGATTCCAGATTTAAACTACTGCTATTTAATTACTTAATGCTGTTTGTTGTCATAACCTCACATAATCACTGTAGTTAACACAGTAAGTATATTGTCCTTGTGGTAGCTTCATGCTGATTGTGTTCCTCTCAGATTGGCCATTTCCAGAAGGAGCTGGCTGACCTGAAGGCGCGCAGCCACAAGGCAGACTTTAGAGTGGGCACCATAGAGGAGATGAAGGAGCTGAGGAAAGAGTCTAAAGACCTCCACGTCTTCACACTGGAGATTAAAGAAACCACTGAGGTACGAACTGAATTTGATTAGATTGTATTATTAAAATGAGAGGTAAAGCCAGTCTGAATCAGGACATGAAGCTTGGTGAAGTTGACATTGTTAATGTATCCAGTTGTGTCCAATTCAAAATAACACACAACAAACTGGTACCACACACACTACAACCTCCTAAAGACCCTTTCTATCCCTCATAGGCTCTAACCATGTGTGTGTTCTTGTTCTCCCCAGTCTCTCCATGGGGACATCAGCACTCTGAAAACCACCATGCTGGAGGGCTTTGCCGGTGCAGAGGACGCCAAGGCCATGAGTGAGCTCAACAGAGACAGAGGCTACCTGCAGCTGCTGTACAAGAAACCACTGGACCCACGCAGTGAAGACCAACTCAAGGTAAGCCTGGGGTGGAGGAGGATGATTGCTCTATACATTATGGGAGGATGAGATGGATGGTTGGGTGTGTAAAGGGAACTTCCATGATTCATCAGAGTGGATGTTTTAGAAATGGCAAAGGCAAAACACTATTGAACAAGATGACACATGTTAAACAGTTTTTTGTACAGCAGACTTAATTTCCTCCTGTTTTTTTCCCCTTAACCAGGAGATCCGCAGGCTGTACCAGTATGTGAAGTTTGCTGTGGAGGATGTGAACGACGTGTTGGACCTGGAGTGGGAGAAACATCTGGAGAAGAAGAAGAAGAAACAGAAGTTAGTGAGAAAAATAAAATAGATCACTTTTAATTTTTTACCTGTAATTCATTTCCTATGACAATTTTCTCATTATCATTCATTGTATGTTAAATGTTTCCTTTCTAACCAATTCCCTCTGTGACTCCTGTCTCTCCCAGACACATGATTGTCCCAGAAAGGGAGGCTCTGTTCACGGCCCTGGCCAACAACCTGGACATCATCAACCAGCAGAAGCAGAGACTGGACACACTGGTCAAAGACCTCCATGCCCTGCGGCTCTACAACAAGACTGCAGCCTGGAGTACCCCTGGCCCCACCCAGCCCGCTGCAGCCACCCCCACAGAACAGGGGTATGTACAAGGGTGTATACCTGAAATACAATGGCCAGATATGTAGCAGCACGAGGATGTTTTTGGTCTGTTTAGTTTTTTTATATGTCAAATGTTCATTGGGGCATGTGTGTGTTGCAAATAATGATGCACAGTGGATTAAAAATGAAGTAGGCTATCAGTCCTCATGAACTCAGTTCTCATGCTGCCAAACATACTAGAGGTCGACCAATTAATCGGAATGGTATTTTTGGACACTGATTTAAAAATATATATATATTTTACACCTTTATTTAACTAGGCAAGTCAGTTAAGAACACATTCTAATTTTCAATGACGGCCTAGTAACGGTGGGTTAACTGCCTTGTTCAGGGACAGCATGACAAATTTTTACCTTGTCAGCTCGAGGATTCAATCTTGCAAACCTTATGGTTAACTAGTCTAACGCTCTAACCACCTGCCTCTCATTGCACTCCACGAGGAGCCTGCCTGTTACGCGAATGCAGTAAGAAGCCAAGGTAAGTTGCTAGCTAGCATTAAACTTCTCTTATAAAAAAACAATCAATCAATCATAATCACTAGTTAACTACACATGGTTGATGAAATTACTAGTTTATCTAGTGTGTCCTGCGTTGCATATAATCGATGCGGTGCGCATTCGCGAAAAAGGACTGTCGTTGCTCCAACGTGTACCTAAACATCAATGCCTTTCTTAAAATCAATACACAAGTATATATTTTTAAACCTGCATATTTAGTTAATATTGCCTGCTAACATGAATTTCTTTGTCACTTCTCTTGCAACAGAGTCAGGGTATATGCAGCAGTTTGGGCCGCCTGGCTCATTGCGAACTGTGTGAAGACTTTTTCTTCCTAACAAAGACAGCCAACTTCGCCAAACGGGGGATGATTTAACAAAAGCACATTTGCGAAAAAAGCACAATCGTTGCACGACTGTACCTAACCATAAACATCAATGACTTTCTTAAAATCAATACACAGAAGTATATATTTTTAAACCTGCATATTTAGCTAAAAGAAATCCAGGTTAGCAGGCAATATTAACCAGGTGAAATTGTGTCACTTTTCTTGCGTTCATTGCATGCAGAGTCAGGGTATATGCAACAGTTTGGGCCGTCTGGCTCGTTGCGAACTAATTTGCCAGGATGTTACGTAATTATGACATAACATTGAAGGTTGTGCAATGTAACAGGAATATTTAGACTTATGGATGCCACCCGTTAGATAAAATACGTAACTGTTCCATATTTCACTGAAAAAATGTTTTGTTTTCGAGATGATAGTTTCCGGATTCAACCATATTAATGACCTAAGGCTCGTATTTCTGTGTGTTATTACGTTATAATTAAGTCTATGATTTGATAGAGCAGTCTGACTCAGTGATGGTAGGCACCTGCAGGCTCGTAATCATTCATTCAAACAGCAATTTTGTGCGTTTTGCCAGCTCTTCGCAATGCTTCAAGCATTGCGCTGTTTATGACTTCAAGCCTATCAACTCCCAAGATTAGGCTGGTGTAATCAATTTGAAATGGCTAGCTAGTTAGCGGGGTGCGCGCTAATAGCGTTTCAAATGTCACTCGCTCTGAGACTTGGAGTAGTTGTTCCCCTTGCTCTGCATGGGTAACGCTGCTTCGAGGGTGGCTGTTGTCGTTGTGTTCCTGGTTCGAGCCCAGGTAGGAGTGAGGAGAGGGACGGAAGCTATACTGTTACACTGGCTATAGTAAAGTGCCTATAAGAACATCCAAATAGTCAAAGGTTAATGAAATACAAATGGTATAGAGAGAAATAGTCCTATAATTCCTATAATAACTACAACCTAAAACTTCTTACCTGGGAATATTGAAGACTCATGTTAAAAGGAACCACCAGCTTTCATATGTACTTATGTTCTGAGCAAGGAACTTAAACGTTTGCTTTCTTACATGGCACATATTGCACTTTTAGTTTCTTCTCCAACACTTTTTTTTTTTGCATTATTTAAACCAAATTGAACATATTTCATTATTTATTTGAGGCTAAATTGATTTTATTGATGTATTATATTAAGTTAAAATAAGTGTTCATTCAGTATTGTAATAATGACAATTACAACAAATAAATAAAACAAATCGGCCGATTAATCAGTATCAGCTTTTTTTGGTTCTCCAATAATCGGTATCGGAGTTGAAAAATCATTATCGGTCGACCTCTAAAACACACCCTCGTAAAACTGACTATCCTACCGATCCTTGACTTTGGCGATGTAATTTACAAAATAGCCTCCAACACTTTACTCAGCAAATTGGATGCAGTCTATCACAGTGCCATCCGTTTTGTCCCCAAAGCCCCATATACTACCCACCACTGCGACCTGTATGCTCTCGTTGGCTGGTCCTCGCTACATATTCGTCGCCAAACCCACTGGCTCTAGGTCATCTATAAGTCTTTGCTAGGTAAAGCCCCGCCTTATCTCAGCTCACTGGTCACAATAGCAGCACCCACTCGTAGCACACGGTCCAGCAGGTATATTTCACTGGTCATCCCCAAAGCCAACACCTACTTTGGCCGCCTTTCCTTGTAGTTCTCTGCTGCCAATGACTGTAACGAATTGCAAAAATCACTGAAGTTGGAGACTTATATCTCCCTCACTAACTTTAAGCGTTAGCTGTCAGAGCAGCTTATCGATCGCTGCAGCTGTACACAGCCCATCTGTAAATAGCCCATCCAACCAACTACATACCTCATCCCCATATTTGTTTTTGTTTTTCTGCTCTTTTGCACACCAGTATTTCTACTTGCACATCCTCATCTGCACATATATCACTCCAGTGTAAATTGATCAGTTGTAATTACTTTGCCACTATTGGCCTATTTATTGCCTTACCTCTTTACTTCCTTTGCACACACTATACAGATGTTTCTATTGTGTTATTGACTGTACGTTTGTTTATCCCATGTGTAACTGTTGTTTTTGTCGAACTGTTTTGCTTTATCTTGGCCAGGTCGCAGTTGTAAATGAGAATTTGTTCTCAACTGGCCTACCTGGTTATAGAAAAAAAATACTTTTGTGTTTAATAGTTTGGACAACGAGCTGGAGAGTTTGAGAGATGCACTCCTGAAAGCCAGTCTAGACACCATTCCTAAGACCTTACAGTCTTCAGGTAAAGTACTTTCCAACCCGTGTCTCACTGTGTTAACTATTGTTCTTGAGTGATGTAAATGTATTATGATTCTTTCCACTTCTTCAGCCAAGATGTCTCCAGTGAAGCAGTCTCAATTGCGTAACTTCCTCTCCAAGAGGCAGACACCACCAGTCCGCTCCACCGCTCCAGGTACTCCCAACACACAGAACATAGTGAGCAGTGTAGTGTAAGTAATGTGTGGAATGTACTTCTCCTGAATGGTTCCATCTTTTACCCCAGCCAACCTGTTCCGCTCGGCCTTCCTCTCTCCCAATTACTACGAGGATCTGGACGATGTGAGCTCCACCTCCTCCCTGTCTCAGGCCCTTGACCCAGACTACTCCCACTGTTTTGAGGAGGAACCGGAGCCCGAGCCTGCCCCCCTCCCCGTGCTGCCCACCTCTATGCCCCGCCACCCCACGGTGGTACGCACCCCTTCCATAGCCCCAGGGTTTGGTGCCATCCAGTCCACTCCTTTCAGCAAGGTGCACCAGGGCCTGGGCCTGGGACTCAGCCCCATCCTAAGCACAGGTAGGAAACTCCATTGACTTTTTAGTTTACCTTTATTTAACCAGGTTGGTCAGATAACAAGAGGTTCTAAAACTTTGCTGTTGTACTATGTAGTTTGTATTGCATGTTTTATCTTCTAGTAACAACCATCAGGACAGAGAGGGGACTGCCAACCATATGACAATGTGCTGTTCAATGTGGTTTTCAGAGAGCTGGTCTGTTGTACAGTAAGTTATCAAATGTACTAACATCTTTAGCGATTTTTCTAGTTCCAACCAATAAGATCAACATGGGAGGTGCGGACAGCACGGCACTAGCCACTAAGACGGTGAAGCACGGAGCCCCTCCCACTGAGAAGGCCACACCCGTCCCCCTCCCTGCCCAACAGGCTGCTGCTAAAGCTGCTTTCCTCAGGCAAATGGCTAATCAGAAAACAGGTAGGCGGGGCTTGACCTTTGTAGGTTGCAAATAATGGAAAGTGTAATGCCTTTGTGACTGTTTTTCTGTCACTGTAACTCCCATACAACGTTGCATTTGCCTAGTAAAGAATCTATCAATGTTTCATTTTCTGCTCCGCACAGGACATGGGACCTGTTTCCGTATTGTTCGACCATATTATGCTCTTTTAACCTCGGTAGTATAACTTGCTAGTTTGTTAATTTTTCAATCTGGGAAGAAGCTTTCATTGGTGGTCTCGCTACACTGAAAACAGCAGAGCTTTAGTGACTGGTAAAGCTTTTCTGCTCACCATCTGTCTTCATGCCATATTCATACTCTGACACCATGGGGAGACAAAGACCAGGATCACTGGTGAACTGACAACCCCATGGTTTTACGATGCAGAATTATGGTTGATAAAACTTTAGTCAACAAATTCAATTATCTAAACCGTACTTTTAATCAATTAGGCCTATTCATGCTAGTATACGTCTGTGTCAGTAACCCAACATAACGTGACATTTAGTACTGTTAGATGCACACAATTATGCTATTATTGTGGATAGTCAGATTAATATAATAGTTTGAGTAAAATGTTTGCATCCTTTGCAAGAATAGCAACATGCTTTTGCATGTATTTTATCACTTTTGTATAATGATGATGATCATTTGATTTTTCTTCTTTGTGGACAACCAGTGGTCAGTTCTTCTCTGGCAGAGTCTACCCTGAAGACCGTTCCCCAGGTGGTCAACGTCCAGGAGCTCAAGGACAAAGGACCGCCACTGCCTGTATCCACTGTGATCAAGTAAGTCTTCATCTTTATTACCATCCCTCTTCATCAAGGCTTTACCTGGAGCCTACTTTCAACAGCCTACTTTTACTTTTTTCTGATTGCAGTCCCCAAAACACAAAATATATGCACATAGATAAGACATTATATTTAAAAAATATATATGTAGATAAGAAATGTGACAAAGTAAATACATTTCTCGTGATTAGGAGCACGGCTGAAGGATTCCTATCTCATACCACTACAATATTACAATAATTGGATGATTCCAATCTGACTCACCATTACTTTACACTGAACCTACAGTCCACATAAATATTGTACACAGCAGCTTTCTTGTGTGTGTTTCTGTTTGTCTAAGTTAAAGTACTGTGCACTGCAGTGTTGGGTCTGCTGACAGTGCTGTGTCCCTCACGGTGTCCCTTGGGGTCTGCCACAGTGAATCTGTTTCTCTTTTTTTAAACAACTCAAGTCACGGAAATACGTCTTCCTTAGTCTAATAAGCATAACGTGTATTTTTTTTGAGTTTGAGCGATGCAGGGTCTTCCGATTGGCCAGGCTTTAAAATGAGGTCACGGTAGAGGAAGAGAGGGGGAGAGGGAGAGAATTGTTATTTTAGCTTGGTGAGGCATGTTTACAGTGACTCGCTGAGGCAGAAAGATACAGCCACATACAAATAGGGGCAATGAAAAGAACGTGGGGAGCGAGTGTGCCATATACAGTACACAAAACATACTGTGAAATACTTCCCCTGGTCCAGCACATAGACGGTCACAGCACTAGACTGGCGCTGCATGGGGGGGGATGTGTATGTGGGGGATGGGCATACACGTGGGCAATGGACCATGATATAAAGTGTGTGCGTGTTGTGAGTTTACGTCCTGTCCTGGGGGGGGGGGTACTAGCCTATGCCGTTTGTCTATTCGTGTGGCTGCATACGCCCATGTACAATATGTGTGGTTTGGGATCTTTTGTGCGAGTTCCATCACAGCTGGCATATCCCAGGCCTCTAGTCCATATGCTGGGGGCCACAACAGCACAAGGCATAGCACTGCCATTCTTTCACTCTCTCCTCTCTCTGCCTCTCTGTCTCTGTGTGTATGTTACAAGATGACCAGCAATAAACTGATCAATTAATCTGAGAGCACAAATACACACAGAATTGAGCAATCATAAAACGCAAGGGTGAAATAAACAACCGTAGGACACCCAGGTTATAACGCTAATGGGGTATATGTGAAGGGCATTGGTGTATAGACTAGACTAAAGCATGATATTGAACCCTTAAGATCAACACACACAAAAAGACATAAAGTATTTTTATGTGAATATGTCTAGAGACTAAGCATTAAAGAGATTCTCCGGTACTTTTGTATACTTTTTAGCCAGTAGTTCTGCTGTGTGTGCATCTTGCTATCTGTCACTCAAATAGCGAGGGGCTGAAGTTCATTGGCTATAAATCGAATTGCTAGGGGGCTCGCCCAGGGAAAATGGCACATAAGTTTCCAGAAAAAGTAACTTTCAAACTGGATTTTGTGGCTAATTGAGGTAACACAGTAGTACTGCTCATAGATTATGCATATACAGTGGGGCAAGAAAGTATTTAGTCAGCCACCAATTGTGCAAGTTCTCCCACTTAAAAAGATGAGAGAGGCCTGTAATTTTCATCAAAGGTACACTTCAACTATGACAGACAAAATGAGGAAAAAAAATCCAGAAAATCACATTGTAGGATTTTTTATGAATTTATTTGCAAATTATGGTGGAAAATAAGTATTTGGTCAATAACAAAAGTTTATTTCAATACTTTGTTATATACCCTTTGTTGGCAATGACAGAGGTAAAATGTTTTCTGTAAGTCTTCACAAGGTTTTCACACACTGTTGCTGGTATTTTGGCCGATCCCTCCATGCAGATATCCTCTAGAGCAGTGATGTTTTGGGGCTGTTACTGGGCAACATGGACTTTCAACTCCCTCCAAAGATTTTCTATGGGGTTGAGATATGGAGACTGGCTAGGCCACTCCAGGACCTTGAAATGCTTCTTACGAAGCCATTCCTTAATTGCCCGGGCGGTGTGTTTGGGATCATTGTCATGCTGAAAGACCCAGCCACGTTTCATCTTCAATGCCCTTGCTGATGGAAGGATGTTTTCACTCAAAATCTCACGAAACATGGCCCCATTCATTCTTTCCTTTACACGGATCAGTCGTCCTGGTCCCTTTGCAGAAAAACAGCCCCAAAGCATGATGTTTCCACCCCCATGCTTCACAGTAGGTATGGTGTTCTTTGGATGCAACTCAGCATTCTTTGTCCTCCAAACACGACGAGTTGAGTTTTTACCAAAAAGTTATATTTTGGTTTCATCTGACCATATGACATTCTCCCAATCTTCTTCTGGATCATCCAAATGCTCTCTAGCAAACTTCAGACGGGCCTGGACATGTACTGGCTTAAGCAGGGGGACACGTCTGGCACTGCAGGATTTGAGTCCCTGGCGGCGTAGTGTGTTACTGATGGTAGGCTTTTTTACTTTGGTCCCAGCTCTCTGCAGGTCATTCACTAGGTCCCCCCGTGTGGTTCTGGGATTTTTGCTCACCGTTCTTGTGATCATTTTGACCCCACAGGGTGAGATCTTGCGTGGAGCCCCAGATCGAGGGAGATTATCAGTGGTTTTGTATGTCTTCCATTTCCTAATAATTGCTCCCACAGTTGATTTCTTCAAACCAAGCTGCTTACCTATTGCAGATTCAGTCTTCCCAGCCTGGTGCAGGTCTACAATTTTGTTTCTGGTGTCCTTTGACAGCTCTTTGTTCTTGGCCATAGTGGAGTTTGGAGTGTGACTGTTTGAGGTTGTGGACAGATGTCTTTTATACTGATAACAAGTTCAAACAGGTGCCATTAATGCAGGTAATGAGTGGAGGACAGAGGAGGCTCTTAAAGAAGTTGTTACAGGTCTGTGAGAGCCAGAAATCTTGCTTGTTTGTAGGTGACCAAATACTTATTTTCCACCATAATTTGCAAATAAATTCATTAAAAATCCTACAATGTGATTTTCTGGATTTATTTCCTTCTCATTTTGTCTGTCATAGTTGAAGTGTACCTATGATGAAAATGACAGGCCTCTCATCTTTTTAAGTGGGAGAACTTGCACAATTGGTGGCTGACTAAATACTTTTTTGCCCCACTGTATGAAGTACACATTGACACATTCAGCCCAAAGCGGGAGGTTTAAAACAATTTTCAGTAGTCACCAAAGTTCCAGCTGTTTTTGAGGTTGGATTGGCAAGATCAAGACCCTCCAAACATGCTTAGAGAAGCATTCATACAACAGTAGATTTCTACCAACCATAAGCCTGTTACATGCTTCCCAGTGGAAACCGTTTGCGCACAAATGATGGAAGTGTTCGGACTTTTTGCGTTCGTCAGGTTTCTTTAGGCTGTTCAGGCACACACTTTTTTCTTTTAAAGGGAGTATTTGGAGGAACAGACGTTTGTGTCGCCTTCTGCTAAGATCAAACCGAACCTACTATACGGGTGCCTTTAGAGCCTAGAGTGACGGTTAGATGGCTGACATCCTGACCTTGTGACTTAAAGAGTCAGATGGAACGCCGCTAATTAAAGACTTAACGTTGCTCAATAATTTGAGATGTGTATTAGAGCTTTGAGATCACACACACATACGCACACTTCCCAAAAAGTGCATACATTGGATGCACACACAGACTCCCGTCACGCTTGCGTGAGTGTGCTCAATTTTTGACCTCTTGTGTCACTGCAATTTCTGATATAAATGGCTGTTGATGACAGCTGTGCATGTCATTTGTCAATGCCAGAGGGACTGAGCGGTGCAAGGTTGGACAGAATGGACAGATGTTGGCAGCTGGCATACGGGTGCAGGCTAGTGATGGGGGATAAATAGTTACATATCGGGATATTATTTTTGATGATGTATCGTTTTGATATCGCAATATTATTTTTAATGTTAGTTAGTTGTACCTGCACCAAAACTCCAGTATTTTTTCCTTCATAGTGTTGTTCTCCATCTTTTTAAATTGGGGGCAAATTTGCTTTCAGCACTTTTATTTCCATGACTGATCAAAACTCGTTTCCTCATGCTCTCGCTTGTCCTTCTAGCAGACATACGGTGAGCAATATGTTTGGAACATTGAATCGCAATAAAAAATCACCGTATCGAATCACATTACATATTTAATCGTGAGAATCGCAGTACATATTGTATCTGCACTTAAGTATTGTAATATCTTGAAGCCCCTGGCAATTCCCAGCCCTAATACAGGCCTGTGTCCCTGTTGTCATAATGACAGAGAGAGAATGTCACTCCCCAATGTCACAGCACATTCAGACTGGAGGGTGGAGGAGGACCTTCAATTTGTACCGTCAGCAGTTTCTGTTTTCATAATAATTGTTCTTGGGGGAAGGAGCAGTTGAAAGTGCATTTTATGCTTCTGAAGTGTAGATAACGAATAAACCCACAAATGTTCTACTCTTTGTAGACAGTAACTGGTATTTGGGAATGAAATAGTTTGAATAAATTGATTTATTCAGACAACTCCTTACATTTTGATTTCATTTAAGACTGTCAAATGCACATTACCCATCATCCTTGTCTAGGGAGATCTTCTTTGTCTCTTACTTTGACACTGCTCCCTATTTTTCACCACAGCATCAAGCTACATCATCCATGGCTAATAGTCACCTATAAGCAGGTTATTACTTCCCAGAAGAGCTGTACGCAGGAACAGCCATTTACTAATCCCATGTCCCCAGCCTGTCCTGTCTTTACTGCAGTAGTGGTGTTGTCCTGCCCCAGCTACGGTGTGTAACTGGGGACATAGTATAGATTATCAGAGCTGCTGCTGCCAGCCAGATGCCAAGAGCCACTGTGACCTTTCACTTGATGGCGTGCCAACGTCCGGACGGAGAATGGGATTTGGTGTATGGGGGGGAAACCTAACTGCAGCAGTAATAGTGTTTTCTCTCACACAACCTTTCTCTCTCCTCTGTCCTTCCTTTCCTGTATTTCTCTTTCTTGTTACTACATCTGTCATCTCATGCCCTTTTACTTACTCACACACACACACACACACACGACTGACAAAATGTATCTTACTTAAACATGCCAGTCATGGTCTTTTGAGCAGAGCACCTCCAAGCATATAGCCAGCTGTAGCTTCCTATCCTTCCTATTAAGATTTACTTTGATTAATTCATTTAATTTTATCCGTGGGTGGTCTTTTAATTTCAAGCTTCAGTGCCTGTGTGATAGAGTTACAGTGTACTATGTTCCAATTAACAGCAGGAACATTGCACTGGAGTTGGGTGGTCACTGGTGCCTGGCCTAGCCTGGTTGGCAGTGTCAAAGCCAGCTGACTTGTAAACCTGGGCTGATTCATAGCAGTGCTTGTAAATGTGTGTGTCTGTTGGTGCCAGGTTACGCTGTGTGCGTGCGTGTGTAGGGCTGGCTCAGTTACCATGTAACCGACTGTTATGGATGAAGACCATCATGGGGCGGCAGGTAGCCTAGTGGTTAGAGCACCGAAAGGTTGCTGGATCGAATCCCCAAGCTGACAAGGTAAAAATCTGTCGTTCTGCCCCTGAACAAGGCAGTTGTTCCCCTGTAGGCTGTCATTGTACATAATAATTTGTTCATAGCTGACTTTCCTAGTTAAATAAAGGTCAAAAAAAAGAAAAGGTGTGTTTATTAAAATTTCCTGGGAATGAACAGCTGACGCGTGTGTCTGCTTGACTTTTATAGCACCTAGGAAAGCGCAGGCGACAGCAGAGCTCTCTCATCTGAGTTAATGCACTGCTAAGGCCTGCCCATGCAACTTTGATGGAGAGACACTGAATTATTCAGTGGGTGTGACCCAAGGCAAGCCGTAGGGGGAGCGGTCAACACCCAGGTGCTGCTCACCAAACTGACATGTTTTTAACTATGGATGCGTTGTAGCATGGAGAAACAACACCTAGCTGCGGCCTTTGCAGATCTGAAATCATTAGTTGGGTGTAAGCAAAATGGAGGAGTCTCCAATAAAAACCTGCCATCATCATTTTGCTTACACCTATCTAATCCTTACCGTGCTTGGAGTAATTCTGAATTATTGTATGCTTCACTGTTGGTTAAACTACTTATCTACTCGTGTTCCAGTGCACCGTACTGCCACAGATGGAAGAAGGAGCCAAATGTCTCACAAGATGTAGCAATCTGAAACACCTGTTTAGTCTAGTGGTGTGAAGTGAGAGAAGATGGAACTAGATGAAACTTGGCTGACTTTCTGCCAATTTTCTCATTGAATGTTTCATCAATCTCAATTCAGGTTTCTGTTCCCAAAACTAGAATCCATTGGTTTTGGTTTTGTTTGGTTTTGTTTAGGAGTGTATGGGTGAATTGAGTTATTGGATAACGGAAATATGCTAAAACGCACCAATGTGATCTCGCTAGCTAGTGCTTGGCAATGCCCACCACCTTGCTTGTTCTGCGCACTATGCTTAATTTGCTCCCATTGAAAACGACACCAGTGACAGATCTTGAGTTAGTTACCATTAGATTTTTATTTTTTTATTATATTATTTTTAATATCATTTTTTTTTACACCTTTTATTTAACTAGGCAAGTCAGTTAAGAACACATTCTTATTTTCAATGACGGCCTAGGTACAGTGGGTTAACTGCCTTATTCAGGGGCAGAACGACAGATTTTTACCTTGTCAGCTCGGGGATTCAATCTTGCAACCTTTACAGTTACTGGCCCAATGCTCTAACCACTAGCTAGCATTAACCTTCTCTTATAAAAAACAATCAATCATACTCACTAGTTAACTACACATGGTTGATGATATTACTGGTTTATCTAGCGTGTCCTGCGTTGCATATAATCGATGCGGTGCGCATTCGCGAAAAAGGACTGTCGTTGCGCCAACATGCATGTACCTAACCATAAACATCAATGCCTTTCTTAAAATCAATACACAGAAGTATATATTTTTAAACCTGCATATTTAGCTAAAATAAATCTGGGTTAGCAGGCAATATTAAGCAGGTGAAACTGTGTCACTTCTCTAGTGGCTGTTGTCGATGTGTTCCTGGTTCGAGCCCAGGAAGGAGCGAGGAGAGGGAAGGAAGCTGTACTGTTACACTGGCAATAGTAAAGTGGCTATAAGAACATCCAATAGTCAAAGGTATATGAAATACACAAGGTATAGAGAGAAATAGTCCTATAATTCCAATAATAACTACAACCTAAAACTTCTTACCTGGGAATATTGAAGACTCATGTTAAAAGGAACCACCAGCTTTCTTATGTTCTGAGCAAGGAACTTAAACGTTAGCTTTCTTACATGGCACATATTGCGCTTTTACTTTCTTCTCCAACACTTTGTTTTTGCATTATTTAAACCAAATTGAACATATTTCATTATTTATTTGAGGCTAAATTGATTTTATTGATGTATTATATTAAGTTAAAATAAGTTCATTCAGTATTGTTGTAATTGTTTTTATTTATTTGTAATAATGACAATCGGCCAATTAATCGGTATCGACTTTTTTTTGGTCCTCCAATAATCCGTATCGGTGTTGAAAAATCATAATCGGTCGACCTCTAGTTACCAGTATCTTTCGCACTGCCTGATGAGAGAGCTTATCCCTGGAAGGGACCCTGTTGGCAATGGGATTTCACTGGCTTTTCTTGGCCTGACTTGGGCATGCTTGAGTGAGTGTGGGCTTCAAGATGACAGCATTGGCACCCCACAGTTCAAACTCATCACCATGTGATTAAACTTTGTCAGAAGATCAGCTGTCACTTTACACTACACATCCTCCTCTGTCTCTAACCTCACTGGCTATACGTCTATAGCGGATGATCCAGGATCTATTAGCGTTTAGATTGCATATCTGTCAAGCCTGTTCAGTGTGTCTGTCTTGTTTAGTGCTTAGGCTATTTCCTCCACAGACACACACACACACAGTCCTTTGCTTGTGTGTCTATTGATCCATGCGGGCTCCCCAGGGTGGCGTGGTGCTCATACTGATGCAGCACTGAGACGGCCATGAGGAAAGCGGCTGATGAGCTGAGTGATCATCCCCAGCTCTGCCACCTGCTCTTCTCTGTCTCTGCGTCTCTCTAAATAGTTACAATGCAACTTCAGTTAACATGGAATTCTGAAGGCAATTTAGTTCTTAAAATGACAAGGCAATGCATTCTTGGAGACAGTAGATATTTTACAAAATAAATAATGTATTTCAAAATAACCAGGGTAAAGCAATGAATGTACAGGATGATGTGATGGCAAAATGATGTACTAATGTGATAAGCTACAGAATCAGAATCAGACAGGGAATGGGGATTAGAGGATCAAACAAACAGTTATTCTTTATATTTCAGAATGAAACAAGGCAGGCAGGGATTATAGGAGAAATATAGATAGTAATGATAAAAGTAACAGATACAGGTTACACACACATTCAAAGCAGGGAAAAGATAGGTGGAATAGCATTCCTCATGAAGCTGGTTGAGAGAATGCCATGAGTGTGCAAAGCTGTCATCAAGGAAAAGGGTGGCTACTTTAAAGAATCTCAAATATATTTTGAGTTGTTTAACACTTTTTTCTTTTTTTTTTTACTACATGATTCCATATGTTATTTCATATTTGTTATGTCTTCACTATTATTTTACAATGTACAAAGTAGTACAAATAAAGGAAAAACCCTTGAATGAGTAGGTGTGTCCAGACTTTTGACTGGTACTCTAGTCAAAAATTTTGAAAGAAATACCGTGTAAAATTCAAGTCAGTTGGGAGTAGGTTTTTCAAGTCCCAATACCTTGTTCATCGGGTCTATGACCTGACGTATAATACAACAATTGACACAGGAGGAGTGCTAATCCCACACACAAATTCTAATGGTGTGAAAAGTCTGACTTCAAGTTGAAAACGAGGACTATACACTATAGAGCTTTACCTCAAAGATTAGAAGATTAGAATACACAACCAAGACAATTGTTTATGGATAACCAATAGTAACTAATATACTATTTAGCGTTTATCTGAATGCACATCGACCAGGGAGTGCCTGGCTTACAGAACGAGGAATGATGGTCACCCCCCTGGAACTCTTTTTGAGTTGCTTTGCAAAGTGGGTGGGACTGGTTGAAATTGGGAACAAACTAGGCAGCTTTTGCCTCTTTAGGGCCATCTTGTGTCATCTGTGGCCAATAGACTACCTGGAGCAGTGTATTGCATGTTGAGAGACTATCCTCCTGCAAGAGTTGCATGTACAGTGCCTTGCGAAAGTATTCGGCCCCCTTGAACTTTGCGACCTTTTGCCACATTTCAGGCTTCAAACATAAAGATATAAAACTGTATTTTTTTGTGAAGAATCAACAACAAGTGGGACACAATCATGAAGTGGAACGACATTTACTGGATATTTCAAACTTTTTTAACAAATCAAAAACTGAAAAATTGGGCGTGCAAAATTATTCAGCCCCTTTACTTTCAGTGCAGCAAACTCTCTCCAGAAGTTCAGTGAGGATCTCTGAATGATCCAATGTTGACCTAAATTACATAATGATGATAAATACAATCCACCTGTGTGTAATCAAGTCTCCTTATAAATGCACCTGCACTGTGATAGTCTCAGAGGTCCGTTAAAAGCGCAGAGAGCATCATGAAGAACAAGGAACACACCAGGCAGGTCCGAGATACTGTTGTGAAGAAGTTTAAAGCCGGATTTGGATACAAAAAGATTTCCCAAGCTTTAAATTTCCCAAGCTTTAAACATCCCAAGGAGCACTGTGCAAGCGATAATATTGAAATGGAAGGAGTATCAGACCACTGCAAATCTACCAAGACCTGGCCGTCCCTCTAAACTTTCAGCTCATACAAGGAGAAGACTGATCAGAGATGCAGCCAAGAGGCCCATGATCACTCTGGATGAACTGCAGAGATCTACAGCTGAGGTGGGAGACTCTGTCCATAGGACAACAATCAGTCGTATATTGCACAAATCTGGCCTTTATGGAAGAGTGGCAAGAAGAAAGCCATTTCTTAAAGATATCCATAAAAAGTGTAGTTTAAAGTTTGCCACAAGCCACCTGGGAGACACACCAAACATGTGGAAGAAGGTGCTCTGGTCAGATGAAACCAAAATTGAACTTTTTGGCAACAATGCAAAACGTTATGTTTGGCGTAAAAGCAACACAGCTGAACACACCATCCCCACTGTCAAACATGGTGGTGGCAGCATCATGGTTTGGGCCTGCTTTTCTTCAGCAGGGACAGGGAAGATGGTTAAAATTGATGGGAAGATGGATGGAGCCAAATACAGGACCATTCTGGAAAAAAACCTGATGGAGTCTGCAAAAGACCTGAGACTGGGACGGAGATTTGTCTTCCAACAAGACAATGATCCAAAACATAAAGCAAAATCTACAATGGAATGGTTCAAAAATAAACATATCCAGGTGTTAGAATGGCCAAGTCAAAGTCCAGACCTGAATCCAATCGAGAATCTGTGGAAAGAACTGAAAACTGCTGTTCACAAATGCTCTCCATCCAACCTCACTGAGCTTGAGCTGTTTTGCAAGGAGGAATGGGGAAAAAAATGTCAGTCTCTCGATGTGCAAAACTGATAGAGACATACCCCAAGCGACTTACAGCTGTAATCGCAGCAAAAGGTGGTGCTACAAAGTATTAACTTAAGGGGGCTGAATAATTTTGCACTCCCAATTTTTCAGTTTTTGATTTGTTAAAAAAGTTTGAAATATCCAATAAATGTCGTTCCACTTCATGATTGTGTCCCACTTGTTGTTGATTCTTCACAAAAAAAATACAGTTTTATATCTTTATGTTTGAAGCCTGAAATGTGGCAAAAGGTCGCAAAGTTCAAGGGGGCCAAATACTTTCGCAAGGCACTGTACAGTACCAGTCAAGTTCGGACACACCTACTCATTCAAGGGTTTTTCTTTATTTTTGTTGTAGAATAATAGTGAAGACCAACTATGAAATGACACATGGAATCATGTAGTAACCAAAAAATATTATTCAGTGGCCACCCTTTGCCTTGATGACATATTTGCACACTCTTGGCATTTTCTCAATCAGCTTCATGAGGTAGTCACCTGGAATGCATTTCAATTAACAGTTGCCTTGTTAAAAGTTAATTAGTGGAATTGATTTCCTTAATACATTTGAGCCAATCAATTGTGTTGTGACAAGGTAGGGGTGGTATACAGAAGATAGCACTATTTGGTAAAAGACCAAGTCCGTTTTATGACAAGAACTGCTCAAATAAGGAAAGAGAAATGACAGTCCATCATTACTTTAAGACATGAAGGTCAGTCAATCCGGAACATTTCAAGAACTTTGAAAGTTTGTTCAAGTGCAGTCGCAAAAACCATTGCGCTATGATAACTGGCTCTCATGAAGACCCAGAGTTACCTCTGCTGCAGAGCATAAGTTCATTAGAGTTACCAGCCTCAGAAATTGCAGCCCAAACAAATGCTAAGTAACAGAGACATCTCAACATCAACTATTCAGAGGAGACTGCGTGAATCAGGCCTTCGTAATCGAATTGCTGCAAAGAAACCACTACTTAAGGACACCAATAATAATAAGAAGAGACTTGCTTGGGCCAAGAAACACGAGCAATGGACATTACATCGGTGGAAATCTGTCCTTTGGTCTGATTTTGAGATTTTTGGTTCCAACCGTTCTGTCTTTGTGAGACGCAGAGTAGGTCAACGGATAATCTCTGCATGTGTGGTTCCCACCGTAAAGCAAGGAGGTGTGGGGGTGCTTTGCTGGTGATAATGTCATGATTTATTTAGAATTCAAGGCACGCTTAACCAGCATGGCTACCACAGTATTCTGCAGTGATACGCCATCCCATCTGGTTTGTGCTTAGTGGGACTATCATTTGTTTTTCAACAGGACAATGACCCAACGCACCTCCAGGCTCTAAGGGCTATTTGACCAAGGAGAGTGAGGAAGTGCAGCATCAGATGACCTGGCCTCCACAATCTCCCGACCTCAACCCAATTGAGATGGTTTGGGATGAGTTGGACTGCAGCGTGAAGGGAAAGCAGCCAACAAGTGCTCAGCATATGTGGGAACTCCTTCAAGACTGTTGGAAAAGCATTCCAGGTGAAGCTGGTTGAGTGAATGCTATAAGTGTGCAAAGCTGTCAACGTAAAGGGTGTCTACTTTGAAGAATATTAAATATATTTTGATTTGTTGAAGTTTTTTGTTTGTTTTATTTCATAGTTTTGATGTCTTCTATTATTCTACAATGTAGAAAATAGTAAAAATAAAGAAAAACCCTTGAATGAGTAACCAGCTCGATCTCACCTATCTTTTCCTTGCTTTGAATGTGTTTGTAACCTGTATCCGTTACTTTTATAATTACTATCTATATTTCTCCTATAATCCCTTCCTGCCTTGTTTCATTCTGAAATATAAAGAATAACGGTTTGATCTTAGGCCCTCTAATCCCCATTCCCTGTCTGACTCTGATTCTGTAGCTTATCACATTAGTACATCATTTTGCCATCACAATATCCATTATTCATTCATCATGCACATTCATTGCTTTACGCTGGTTATTTTGGTAAAATATCTACCGTCTTGCATTGCCTTGTCATTTTAAGAACATAATTGCCTTCAGAATTGTAACTTAACCTTAGTTATAATTGTAACTATTTGGTGCCCTGTCAATAATTTCATAGTAATAAAGCATGCACATTCCATATCACAACCCACCAACCTTATGTGAAACACACACACACACACTCTTATAACACACTCCCTGGCATATCTCCACTAGAGCGGGAGATGAGCTATGCCCCTAGTCAGGCTGATATACAGTATCTCTGATGTAGAGTCATGGCACAGTTGAGGTGAGTCCATCACACGAGCCATCAGCCCTGGTTTGTGTATGTGGCCCTCAGCCGAGATAAATAGACCCCAGCTAGATAGCGGGTCACTGCCTCCATCGCATCTGATTCACTGCCAGCATAGGCTAACAATCTGAGTGCATCTCTCCTCTCCCAACTGTCTCTCCCCCTCTTTCATCCCTCACAGCACTCACTGCTCCAATCTCCCTTTTTTATCACTCTTTTTTTTCAGCCTCTCCCATTCTCTCAATCAAACAGCTGTCTGTCCCCTCCCTCCCTCATCTTTGGTTCTCCCATCTCTCTCTCCTAGTCGCTCACTGTCTTTCATTTTCTCTCTGCCTTCTCCCAAAATCGTTCTCTTTCCATCTATGCTAGTGCTGATCGATTAACCAAATTGTCATTATTTTGTGGGGGTTATTAAACAAGTAATTGCCCGACGTCGGTTCATTCACACCGTTTCTCCAGAGGGAAATCAAATCATTCACAAGAGAGTTGAAGTCTAGAACTATATGGGACACTGGGCTGAAGGAAGTTGTAGTTTTCAGTAAGCAAATATTCAACCTAGTTCAGCGCTGAAACATGGTAATTGTCTACAATGACCATAATCCATTGTGCCTGTTCTTTTCCGTCTATGATACAGATGGATACACTTTTATGCCTGCTACTTTAAGTTAGATACACACAGACCGCATAAGCCACCGCATGAGAGAGGAATGTACACAACACACCGAGAGAATGGGATAGAGAGTTTGTTAAAGTATGTCTTATTTACTAGTTAAATGATTTAATCAGACAGCTCTGCAACATATTTAGGCAGGCTAGCCTAGCTAAATAGGTTGATTAAAGACTGTACAGTATGGGGAGAACAGAGATAACATTAGATGGTTGGTTGGCTGGCTGCTACTGCCTAAGCAGAGATGAGATGATGAATTTAGGGAATTTAAAGTTTTATGAAGTCATCAAATTAAAATAGTAATATACACAACTGAAATATTTTGTTATTTAATAGTAATTTCCTTTTTCTCGATGTGGAACATTTTCAATATTTTGGCAATTGAATATTCAATATTTTTGGCTTTGAAATTTCCATTAAAAAGCTCTTTATAATTTTTGTCATTATTTCATAATGCATTTAATGTTCAAGAAAAATAATTTGAAATCTCTAACGGTGATTTATTTTTGCATAATCGAACCGAACAGACCTCAAAAACCACTAATCGCTCAGCCCTGATTTCCACCCCTTTCCTCTCCCTCTTTCTCGCCAACTCTATCGCTCTGAGATTATGTAATTAATGCAGAAACTCTCTCACTTTCTGCTGGGCCAGGCCTCGTTCCACTGTTGTGTTGAGGTTGAATACATTTTAGGCAGGACTCCCCCTGGGGCCATTTTCCAAATTAGCCCTGCTCACAATAACGAGTCCACCCCAGCCAAACAGTCAGATAGGGGGATTATTTTAGAGATGCACTCCCCAGCCAGTCAGTCTCTCAGTCACAACACTGGGCCTGTAATGTGTCTATCCACGTCAGTATGGTTCAGTTGGCTATGGTCTGTCTGTGGCAGTAGTTATAGGGTTGATGCTGGAGAATAATTAGTGAGGCAGTGCAGTCCACCATAGCTTTTGTTTTCTGTGTTCTATTCACTACTGTAGATATTGTGCATGGCCCTGGCTTTTATCTGGGATGACATTAGCCTTGGATTATGCCACGTATTTTCAGATGGGGCAGTAAATTATAGGCTGATACAAAGTTCTAATGCGCACACACACCCCAATTAATCAACGTGGCATGAATTGTTATCATACCTCATTTGTAGGTATGTGCATGTCTCCTCATGACTGACTTGCATTCACTTACTTTCAGAAAGCAAATCCTGATGAGAGTGTGGAGAAGAGAAATTAGGCAACATTTAAAATTTGATGTGCTGTGTAAATCCAGGTCGTTGCTCAATTATTTTCTTTCCTCTCTCTTTCTCTTTCAGCTCGTCAGTCCCAGCCCCGGTTGGTCAGGTTGTTCAGCAGGTTTTGGCGACGGTAGCCAACACCAACCAGGCCAAACGCGTGAGTATGAAGAGTCCATCTAACATCCTCCCAACTGTCAAGGCGTTTCATCTGTGTGCTTTCCGCTATCAGAGACTGAATATCTCTTGTACACCCCATCTCTAAGAACTCAGCAACTCCGTGTAGTTCCTGGAGTTCCAGTGTACTTGGCTGACCGCTGGCCTGCGATGTTATAGCATAGAGTGGAAGGTCATTATGACAGGGCTGTGAAATGCCCCAGGTTTCTCCCATGTGCCGGCGGAGGAGTGATACAAGTGGCGACTGGGTGGGAACGGATTCATACAGGGGAACTCTCTCACACATCACACCTCAGTCCGAACCAGGTTTAAGTTCATGGGTTGCATGACTCATAAACCTACACACAGAAACACTCACAGAAAACACTGCGTATAACACTAAAACACTGTTTTGCAAGAAACAGACTCCAAAGTCTGAGTAGTGAGATGAACTAAATTACATTTAACTTTGACTTAAGATAAACATGAACCTTGATTGTTAGGTTCTCTAAAACACCCTCTTACTTTGTGTGTAGTTATTCTTGAAGCCATGGCAATGAGAGATGTATAAACTTTCCTTCTGTTGTTTTTCTCCTCAGAATTCTACTCAAGGCATACTGAAGGTGTCTGCTGAGAGTATCCACTCAGCTTCCCCCCAGGGTTTTGTGTTTGGTAAGTACATAAAGATAAGATGTTTTAGATGCTCATCATATCAAGACACATTGGAAAATGCCTTCCACCTTTTCCCAGGTAATATTTTTTTCAATGGTTTTTATATACTACAAATATACACAATTTCTGGTTGAACCATTCATACATTACATCCATTTGATTACATTCATTATATTACATATTTTATTAGCTCTTTGTATAAGGTGTGTTAGAACTCTTTTGTCATGCTTATTTTAATGTCATCTCCTCCTGTCCCTCTCTCCCAGGCGGACCCCCTAAACCTGACGCCCTAGTTTCCCTGGCCTCCTCCAGCTCAGCCCCGTCACTAGGGGAGCAGAGCAGCAAAGCCTTCTCCTCCTTTACCACAGCGTGAGTCACTGGGGGTCAGGGGTCAGAGAGGGAAACTTCATGTCAGACCTTCTTGATCAGAAAACAGGAATGTTTTTTTTTTTTTTTAGCTCTGGCTGACTGTTTTCTCATACTTTATGATGCTTTTGGACAGGTCTGCCGGGGCCTTCAGTTTCTCCTCTGTGTCCCAAGGAGCTCCACCAGGTACCTCTCTCAAATGTACCGCCATATATGCCTCTCATTGGTGTTATTAGACACTAAAGTCAGTGCTATAGTTCATTGAATGCCATATCAATGAATTACAGTAACTTCCATTAATATCCCGGGTGTTTATTTTCTTAAATTACTGAAGACAGGCGCATTAGAGACAGGCGGAAGACACATTTAAGTTGAATGCATTCAGTTGTACAACTGACTAGGTATTCCCATTTCCCTTTCTATTTGAGCCAGATGTCTCTTTCTTTAATGTTTAATTCCAGCATTCACTTACATTTTTAAATCAATTATCAAATAAAACATTAAACCTCGTAAGCAATTAATTTAGACCCGCCATTTATTTGAAACAGCGAGTATTTACTTAAATGTGTGCGGTTGCCCGACTATTAAAAAGGATAGGCGGCTATTTGAGACTAATTGAAGTTTTGCGGTAGTCATGTATTAAATCTATTTGTTCAAAGTGTTTCAATGTCTGGCATAGTTTGTAAATCTGCTATCCATGTTTCTTCCTCCCAGTGAAGGACGCCAGTAAATTCTTCTTTGGCAGCGCTGGTGCCACCGGCAAGATGATGTTCAGCTCTTCTGCCGGAGAGGAACCCTTCTCTTTCATCCCAAAATCCACTTCCCCCACCCTGGGGAGCACCAGCTCCCCTCCTCCCAGCATGTCAGGGGAGCCTGTGAGGCCCACCCCCACCTTCAGAGTGGAGCCCCAGGCACCCAAGGTGGTAGGAGGAGAGACTCTGGGTAGTTTCTCGGGTCTACGCGTGGGCCAGGGGGACGAAGAGAAGCCCTCAGCGGCCGCGTTTAGCTTTGGCCAGCCGGACAATGGAATGGGGCTAGGTTTAGGCATGGGCACGGCCCAGTTTAGCTTCGGGTCGACCCTCCAGCAAGGAAAGCCAGCTGAGGCTGCGTTTGGTGAGGCGGATTCTACCGTGACAGACTTATCCAAGACTGCATTCAAGCCTCCCGAACTGGCAGCCCTGTCGATCACCAAGCCTGCGTTCTCAACGTCAGCAGCCACCTCCTTCAGCAGCCTCCTAGCTGCACCCCTCTCTTCCCCTTCCCCCACCTTGGAGGAAGAGCCCCCCAAAGCCCCCACCCCCTTATCAGACCCCACTCCACCCACAGAGCCTGTTCCCTCACAGCCCAGCCCCTCTGTCAGCCCCCCTGTTGCTGAGCCTGAGGTTACTAGCTCCCCAGTGTCCTCAGTCACCCCCACCCCTACCATCCCTGAAAAGGCCACAACTTCCCCTGCCTCACCCCCCTCCCCAGCTCCCCCCATTGCCTCCACCACCCCTGTCCCCCCTGCCTCTACCACCCCACCAGCCCAGGCAGCCCCCAGCACTACCCCAGACCCTGCCCCCGAGGCATCACCACCCACTATCACCCCTACTCCGGAGGCCCCACCACCAGCCTACCCGGCCCCCAGCTCTGACAAACCTGGCTCCATCTTCACCCAGCCACCTGCCATCACCACAGACAGCACCACTATAGCTGTCACCAGCCTCACGACGGTCATAAACACCGCAGCCCCTGCTGCCACCACCACCACCCCTACTGACTCCAACACCGCAGCCCCGGCCACAGGCACAGTTTTCGGACAGCCTGCTCCAGTGACTGCCGGCGGCTTTAGTTCCACCGGCTTTGGTGCTCCACCTGCAGGTGCAGGGGCTGGCTTTGGAAAACCTGTATTTGGGCAGACAGTTGGCGGGTTCGGCCAACCTGTTCCTAACGCAGCCGGTGGCTTCGGTTTTGGCCAGTCTGCGTTCGGGGCCAGCCCTGGATTTGGACAGCCTGCAGCGGCCACCACTGCTGCAGCTGCTAGTACCGCTGCTAGTGGAGGTGGTCTGTTTGGAGCCCCCAGTGCCAGCAATGCCAGCAGTTTTTCCTTTGGCTCCCCCAGCGCCAGTACGGCCAGCAGTACAGGCACGGGCCTGTTTGGGCAGCCGAGCGCAACCCCGGCCTTCGGGCAGCAGAGTGCTGGGTTTGGACAAGGCTCTATGTTTGGAAGCAACACAACCACCACATCCTCTACTGGCTTCAGCTTTGGACAGCCTGCAGGTGAGTGTATCTGTGATATGTCACATGTTTGTGAAAATGCACTAATACGAAGTAGCTGTTAGGCCTCTGCATTCCATATCACAAAACTGCAAATTAATCGTCAATGTAATGTTATATATTTTATATGTGGCAGACAGCTCAGGACAGTGGTCTTATTGGAAGAGCATCCCTTGGACATCACCATGACACTATATTAAGTTGTTTTAAGCCTCTAGCATTTACACAGATGGCCACTCAAGCTGCCAACCTGTCTTTCTTATTGACTAGATGTACAATCTCTTTAGGAATCAGATGATACCTTAAATGCTTATGGATTGTATTACCAGATTCTAGTTGATTTTGATTGATCTCCAAAATCTATATTTAGGACTACTAGGCTGGTATTATTTCAGCCATGGTATGTTGACCTTATATAATTGCAGCATACAGTGCCTTCGCAAAGTTTTCAGAGCACTTGACTTTTTCCACATTTGAAGTTACAGCCTTATTCTAAAATGTATGAAATATGGATTTTTCCTCATCAATCTACACACAATACCCCATAAGGACAAAGTGAAAACAGGGTTTTCTACATTTTTGCTTAGTTATTCAATTAAAATGTGATCACATTTACGTAAGTATTCAGACCCTTTACTCTACTTTGTTGAAGCACCTTTGACAGAGATTACAGCATCGAGTCTTCTTGGGTATGATGCTACAAGCATGGCACACATGTTTGGGCAGTTCACCCCATTCTTCTCTGCAGATAATCTCAAGCGCTGTCATGTTGCATGGGGAGCGTCGCTGCACAGCTATTTTCAGGTCTCTCCAGAGATGTTAGATTGGGTTCAAGTCCGGGGTCTGGCTGGGCCACTCAAGGACATTCAGAGTCTTGTTCCGAAGCCACTCCTGCATGGTCTTTGCTATGTGATTTAGGTCCCTTTTTGGCAAACTCCAAGCAGGCTGTCATGTGCCTTTTACTGAGGAGTGGCTTCCGTCTGGCCACTCTACCATAAAGGCCTGATTGGTGGAGTGCTGCAGAGATGGTTGTCCTTCTGGAAGGACACAGAAGAGTTTAGAGTGACCATCAGGTTCTTGGTCACCTCCCTGACCAAGGCCCTTCTCCCCCGATTGCTCAGTTTGGCAGGGCGGCCAGCTCTAGGAAGATTCTTGGTGGTTCCAATCATCTTCCATTTAAAAATGATGGAGGCCACTGTGTTTATTGGGAACCTTCAATGCTGCAGTAATGTTTTTGGTACCCTTCCCCAGATCTGTGCATCGACACAATCCTGTCTCGGAGCTCTACGGACAATTTATTCAACCTCATGGGCATGCACTGTCAACTGTGGGTTCTTATATAGACAGGTGTGTGCCTTTCCAGATCATGTTCAATCAATAGAATTTACCACCGGTGGACTCCAAGTTGTAGAAACATCTCAAGGATGATCAATGGAAACAGGGCTGAGCTCAATTTCGAGTGTCATAGCAAAGGCTGAATAATTACATAAATAAGGTATTTCTGTTTTTTATTTTTAATAAATATGCAAACATTTCTAAAAACCTGTTTTCGCTTTGTCATTATGCTGTATTTTTTATTGATTTTTGAGGAATTTTTATTGCCATTTTGGAATAAGGCTGTAATGTAACATAATATGGAAAAAGTCAAGGTGTCTGAATACTTTCCGAAGGCGCAGTATCTAGGGAACGAAGCAATGGGGCATCCTGATAAAGGCAGTTACCTCAGTTACTCATCCAGTCAGAGCTGCTGCCAAAGTGCTTAAATTAATGTAGTTGTTTTCCCTCTGTGGGACTGAGCAGCATCATTAGGATGGGTATTTATCACGCCATTAGGATAATGGAGCTTAGAGAGAAGGCCACTACTCTCTGATGGTCTTATCCAGTCCAATCCCATCCATCCATCAGGGCCTGTTAGGATCTGCTGGTATTGGCTGGCAGACCATACTCCTCCATGGGTCATAGGCCTCTCTAAGCCACTATGCTGGAGGAAGTTGGCATTGACCACTGGTATAGGGTGGTCAGTTTTGTTTCACCTGGTACCGATCTGGTTAGGGTTGAGGATGGTGGTTAGCTGATCCCTGATGTTTACTTCTAGGGGTAAGCTCTACCTTGACCCTGTAAACGCAAGTATAAGGTAAACCCTCTACTTATTGCCGGGATGATACCAGTATTTCGATAGTCGTTAGTATCGTGACAAGGAAAACAAAAACAAGGCAAATTTAACTTCTTTAGAAAACAGCCCTAATTTTGGAAACAAACATTGTTTATATCCAGAATCACATGTATTTATTTTCCAAAATATAGACAAAATGTACATACTGCAGGTTTTTAAAGAACCAAGAGTTACTGTTTAAAATGTTTGCGCTACTGGTATTGTCACAACCCTACTATACATGTTAGCAAAAATTTCAGAACTGCAAATTAGAGAAGATTCTATGTTTTGTTTGATTATGCAAATGATAGCATTTTAGCAACATTAAATATTATTATAATCTGTTCATATACACCCCCAGGAAGAATATAACACCATTATTTTTTTTTCTGACAAACGAGCACTTAAATATGGTCATTTTCACGTTTTCATAAATTCTTAGAAAGTATACATAATTCCCAAACAAGCGCATTTGTGAAAATTCAATAGCAATATAGAGTGGGAAAGCAGCCGTGCGTTTGGACAATTAATAGACACTGCAGGAAAGAATACCTAATAAAAACGCCTCTCTTCCAGGACCGGAATCTATGGAGACCGGTGTGCCATAGCCAATCGGCGCTTCAGTAGGCCTTTATACAAATAACCCATTTGCCACACGGTCCTGCCATCATTCACTTTGAACTGTACTGGATGTTTACAGGCAATAGCAACTGGCGACTTTAGATCATTAAAACGCATTCACCAAATTCCACAAAATACACCTGAATGGATTTTAAAAAAAATGTAAATACCACAAGTTCTCTTACATTTTTTAACTTTACAGTCCTATTGGTCAAACAACCATGAAAAGATAGGCTTTCTCTCCCTCAGTTATGCAGATCAACAATAAGATCAACAACTAATGCTAGTCAGAGCGAGATGAACTAAAATCAAACGAGGGAACATTCGATAAACCCTTTCAAACTTTTTCAGCTAGTTGGCCATCAGATTTTCACTGATATAAGATGGGTAGCCTGTTTGTCCATCTGCAGCTTGCCTGCCAATGCATATTTGGCCCAACCAAGCACCCAAGCTAACTGGCTAAAGTTGTCGAACTTTCTAGCTAGCTACTTCCAGACACAAAGAAAACACCTCACTCTGACCGTTTTACTCGCCCCAGCAGAGCTGATTATCTAGAGCATTCGTGACTAACTATTACTTTTTTGCCTACATTTACTGACACTGGTCATATTCAGCGGGTGTTGCACATTTGTAAGTTCATCAGTTATTCTGAACACTCAGATGAGTGCTCTGAAATTGGAGTAGATAATTTGCAAACGCAGGAGATATGATAACTGGATAACAGTTGTTCAGCATAGCTAGCTAGCAAAGCAAAGATATTTACATTTCTTGCTAGCTAACCAAATGACACCTGTATCTCTAGCTATGTAGGAACTGAAAAACAGTATGAGTGGAAAAAAGTCAGTCACTCACCCATTCCTCCAATGAAATGACATCCTCCTAGCTAGCAAACATTAGGCTCTGTGTTTTGAGCATGCTACATAAATAGATATGCTAGCCTATTTGCCATGTTATGACTGACTTGTGATCATTGCTCTTGCTAGTTTGATTGTATTGACATTCCCAGCCTTCGTTACAGTCGTCTGTTTTTGTCCAGCATATTGAGTAATTGAAACGGAAACAGTGAATCCCAAATGGAGGCCGCAAACAATGTACCAGGCCAGCTGTGATTTATAACCTGATAGTAATATTTTTTGGACTACCAAGAAATGTATTGGTAAATTATATTAATCATTCATTGAACTGTATCCATTTATTCTGCCAACAATGCCTTACTGTATGTCATGGAATGTTGAATCAAATCAAACCTGTTTTTAAAACCTCTTGTAACATTGGTTTTGTAGCATAAACTGGGAATTTTATATTTTTTACTGCTATGATTCTGTTTCATAATTGCAAAGTAGTTAAAACACTGTCAGTTCCACTTTAAGGCATTATTATGGCACCACGTTAAAAAATATTTTGAGTGGTGAAGTAATGTTGAGCCGGGAGTTGCCCTATTCCCAGGGATTCTCTGATTTCCCATCCATGCTAAGAGGTGCTGGGCCGCGGGAAGACAGTTGACCTGTCTGTGTGTGTCACAACAACTCAGCAGTTACTGAAGCAATGTCTCGGTTCTGACTGTCCTAGGGCTCTGTGTTCCCACCCAGATAGGCTTTCTGTTATATCATAGTGACAATGTGTCTGTCTGGCCATATGCATGTACTAATAGTGGAGATAGGGTTACACTTCAAAGCCACGTTGGGTTACTTTTTCATTTTAATTACACAAAGAATTGAATGTGGAAGCAGGGTTAGTCACTTTGTCAAAGTGATGTGGTGAACAGGAAATCTGAACTAGTTATCTGTAACGGAGGAGGTTGTGATGGGGGTTAATTGAGCTCACTGGTGCGCATGGTCTGTACCACTGTCGGTGCCTTTGTCGGTCTTTACTGTATTAGATAGGCAATATGTGAGGAGAGCAGCCCTTGGCCAGTCATTTATCTGCGGAGCCCCACAGCAGGTTAAACATGAATTAGGCCTACTTACCCTGCATCAGAGCACGCCTGGTCGATGTCGCTCTTAACAAAGCTGGATTAAGATGGTATAACCAAAGACCAGACTACATTAAATCTGTCTTGAAACAGAGGAGGAACTGCCTGAACTTGTCTAATAAGAAAGCTCCATTTTACATCATAGACATGGAAGAAATCGGAGAGACTTTGGCTTTGCTCTGTAAGCCTAGGGGTGATTTCTCTTAACTCTATTAGCAGTTTGGTAGAGAGGGCAGTTAGGGGTATCTAAGGGAGTGTTAATAGCCAGGGTCATGTTTGTTTCTAAATGTCTTTGTGCAGGTCTGAGGTGACAGCAGCCAGTCTTATAGCTACAATAGCCAACTAGCTACCAACGCCAGGACAGCAACAGGTGTTACGCTATAAATGGCCCTAGAATTCCTATTGAGTCTGGATATCTGTTATGCATTCCCATGTATTATTTCTGTCCCCTTCACGGCTGGCTAGTTATTTCAGGCAGTATATTGTCAGCATAGCTATGTGAACTAGCAAAAGGGCTGCTGTTACATTTGATTTTGTTGCACGTCCGTCGTCCGCAAACTGCACAGGAACATTCGTGAATGTATTCGTTAATAAAAATTAATGTTGACTGTTCCTTAGGGCTGTCCCCGGGGAGAGAGGGGGGGGGGGAAAGACTTGTCACTTCTTTCGACCAATCGACTGGTCAAAGAAAATATAGACACCTTATGTGATTTGATAAAATCAACTAAATATGTAGGCTACTGAGCTTGTCTGATGCTTTAAGCCCACTGTGATTAAAAACTTAACACACAAATGTCTCAAGGGAGACTGAGATCAAGATAGCCTAACCAAAATAAATAAATATGTTCCCGAATCATCTCCTCCCTCTGCTGCTAGCCTTCGCAGAGTCTGCCACTATGCTCTAGAAGTTGCCGGTAATAGGCTACAACCAGGTGTCGGTAACCTTTTTCCATTTGGAGTGCCAATTTATCTTACCATTTCTACCAATCTGTGTGCCAGTTATGATTTTCATATGCACATTCTTGTGGAACAGTTCAATTTATTTGATAATAAAGTCTTCGTATCTCAAAATAGTTGTCATGCGATTAATAAAAATGATATCTAAATGAAAATTATACAAATCTAAAAGTAACTTCTATTGCCATTGCCAACTATGTAAAAATAGCCTACCTGAAGCCAACAAATAAAAACATTGCAGCCTGCAGGTAGAAAATATTCTGATTAAATAATAAATTACATTGGCTATTCATGGCCTGTCTGCAAGGAACTTCAAAAATTTTATCAACTATCAACTTGGTCCAGCCTGAAGCTTGCACTAACAAACTTGCAACATTGTATAAAATATTAAGGACCCTCAGTTTCCCGGGCCAGTGAGCTTCAGACAGACACAGCTGTAGTCTATTTGCTTAAGGGAATAAGTAATCAGGTATGCCTATTTTAAGATGTTTCCACCGGTTCGGAGCATGACATTTTCCCCCCACTTTTTTCGAATGGGAGAGAGCTGGAAATATTTTTCAAATAGGCTACATTGAGGAACTATTGGCATTCTCAATGGATGTAAAAACAGACTGAGTTTACTTGCTGTTTGCGGTGAAGAAAACATTCCTTTGACGCTCCACAGCTCAGTAGTGGTGGTGAGTTAAATCAGAAATACTATCAGATTCCCAAATGGGCACATTTATAAGCCTATGTTTGCCCCCAGGCCAGGTAGCCAAGGCCTACTTCTGTGTAATCAGGTATGAGTCCTTACTCAACATTGACAGGAGCCCTCCATACGAAACACAATGAATAAATGGACAACTCGTAAATGGAATGAAATAAACCAAAACTTGTTTCTCACAAGTGTAACCTAGGTTGTGCGCTCTGCAAACAACGTATCCACTCCGACAATGAGAACTGTAAAATATTGTAATATTGAACGCCTATATTGAATGCATTAACAGAAATTACTGTAACCAAACAAACATTGTAGATGATAAATGATGGGAATTAACAGTACATGTACTGCTGGTGATACTGGTGTGCCATCCCCGCATTCTCCACAATGGATTAGTCCACTCAGACAGGCGTCAGTCAAGACATGTGCAATACATTTTTGTTGTTACAACTGCTCAACTAAAATATTCTCGATTGACCAACAGCCTATCAACCAAACAATCGACCAGTCGACTAAATGGAGTCAGCCTGTTTCTTTTATAGAAAATTAGCATACGCAGTCAGAAGCGTTTCATCTACGCCCTAAACTTGTTCACAAACAAGGTCACCACATGGACTACTTCAAGCCACAGTAAATGATAGGGTGGGTGTCATGAATGAATGAGTCATTGCCAAGTCCCAGGTCCAGACTAAAGGCAGTCCCAGCATTAATTTGTAGACCTGTCCCCATACTCTGAGAGAATAACATTTCATGTTCCGCCTGATTTATTATAGGGGAGTTGACTCTCGGCATGAGGGATTTAATGGACAGTCGTACAGCCCGCTTTCTAAAAGCCACCAATTTAAAGGGAAAACGAGCAGAGGCCCAGGCAAAAATGGAAGTGGAATAAAAGGGAAATGTGGAGTTGACTGGTGGAAGATATTCACCAGCCAGTATGCCTTTCTTTCTCACACGCGCAGGCACGCCCACACACACAGCTTACGCTCTGCCACACACACACACACACAGCTTACGCTCTGCCACACACACAGCATGTACGCATCCATCTAGAGTTTGTCAGAGGGCTTATCACACTGCATACATATCCAGTGTACATGGTGGCATTGTGTCAGAGATAAATGTGGGGATTTGTCTTTTTCTGCTCCACTGTCTTCCCCTCTCAGTCATCTATAACCTGCAAAGAAAATAGTTCTGTCGCCATAGTCTAATGCTGCTGGAACGAGACCATCCATAAAACGACTGCGCTATCAGCGTGTACACACACACACACACACACACACACACACAGTTCTGACTTCCTACCACTGTCATCATCGCTAACCTTAAATGACTGTACGTCTAAAGGGCAAATTGTGATAGTTTGCATGGTTGTATTGTACAGAGCCTGCTTAATGTATTTTATGTGCTACTTATTATTTTCTGTCCTCTTCCCTCCCAGCTTTCGGAAACTCCTCCACTACCTCAGTGTTCGGTCAACAGTCCAGTACTGGGAGTGTCTTTGGACAGGTAACATTCACATTTGACAGTGTGTACAAAATAGACAACCATCATACCATTTTGATATGTAACACTTCAGGGAAAGACTCCCAAATGCCCCTCTTCAAATGTGCACACGCCGCACCACTCACATACACATGAGATGCATTTGGGTAAGAATCATGGAGAGAACTCTTCAGGGAGGCTCATATGTACTTATTACTACATAACCAACACTGATCATTGTGACCTTGTTGTGACCGTGGCTGTGCACCCCTCCCCCTATCCTACCCAGCAGCAGCCATCCAGTGGTGGGGGTCTGTTTGGATCTGGCTCTGCCCCGGCTGCAACCTCCCAGCAGGCAGGGGGAGGCTTCTTCAGTGGCCTGGGGGGCAAACCCAGTGAGGACGCCGCCAACAAGAACCCTTTCGGCACTGCCGCTGCCACCGGGGGCTTCGGACAGCCCAACCAGACAGGTGGGAGAACCAACAGGGGCCGAGAGGGGTTGTAGCAGAAAGGATGACTGATCTTAGATTTAAACTTCCTGTTCAATTTTAAGACGGATGGGTGCAGTTATCATCAGCAGGGGGGAACCCTTTGATTGACATCCCTCTTGAAAAAGGATGACAAAGTCCACTGCAATAAATTCATAGCTCAAATATTTTTGCATTAATGTTATCAAGACTGATGTTTTCATGTGGGGGGGGGGTAGCGAATATAATCATATTTTTTGTTTCTAAACACAGCCTCGCGTAAATTGATTTTCCTCAGCATTATGCTGCGAGTCTTAATCTCATAAGCAGAGCAGTGATTTAGCCTGTTGCTGCTGGAGGCACTGACAGCGTATGTATCTGTGCTGTCCTATCTATGACACAACATGAGTCAACACAACACAACCATCCTCTATAGCTCCCGGTCATATGTTACTGCTCAACAGACTGGCATAGTTTTCCATAGCAAATAGGCTTGTATCTCTTGTTTTCTTATTCCTCTAATGCACATAAACTGCATCGAATCATCCATGTTTGTTCTGTAGATGAATGCAAATATGTTAATATTTTCTCAACCTTTGAGACCTTGAGGTGGTACGTGATTCATTTGTGTTAAACAATGTTAATGAAATCATTAGTCTGCTTTTCTTCCAAGCTATATTTCACTGTGGTACTGTACATGTAGGTTTGATGAGTAGAAATAGCCACTTGAGCCACCCCCATTCTGTCCTCCTATGCCCTCTTTTGTTCCGAATTGAAATGGTGCAGTATTCTGATTATGGCTATGTGAATATGTATGACCCATTTCATAGGGACTATGTGATAGTATATCGCTTGTTTGCCCACGGCTTTGATTCTTATGAGATAAGTCATGCAATGGCACTCGTATTGCTTTCTATTACATTTTCCCTGAACATATTCTTACCCACATTTTCACCCATGTCTTTGCTGCATGCAGACCATTAGCTTTCAGTCAAATTCCTCAATTCCATTGTTTCTTGGACACAATCACCTTTTGGAAGAGCACTGCAAATGACTATTTTCCCTGAGTAGCTCTTAACTGACAGTAGGCGTTGTGCCATGCTGCGTAATACATCAAGTGTCCGTCCCAATGTCTTCCACACACACCTAATACCATTTAGCCACATATCCATTTCCTCCCTCCTTGTCTCTATGATGAAAAGTGACCCCCTTTATCTGGTAGTCAGGTAACTTGTCTATGTAACCACCCAGCCACAGGAGAATCCATTTTGATTTGAAAGGTGATTATTTTATTTTCTCTCACGTTGTTTGCTTTCAAGTTACTATGTTGCAAATTGTTGAAGCGTGAAGTGCTAAATTGCATCTCAAATTAGATTTCAGTGTTGCGTGTCATTTACACACAAGTACTTTCCATGCTCAGTATTACCATTATGGTGAAAGCATTGTGCAAAAAAAAGTATGAAAATGGCTCCTAGAAAAGAGTCTGGCTGATTTGATATATGATGTCTGGGACTTGGAAAAGATGTGTGAAATGAACATGAGCAGGAAACCTTAATTCGAAAACTAGAATTTAACGATCCGAAATTAGGCTTTTAAACATCTCTCCAGTGTCTCTCTATCAAAAAGAGAGGAAAGATTTACATGAGTATTGAAACATTGGCAGCGTTGACATGGGGGCCATCTGCCAGTGCAGTCGGAACAGAAAGTGACCAGTGGGCTGTGAGGTTGCAGCTGATCCCAGGTCAGATGAAGAGGTCGACTTCCCAGCCATTTAAAAGTGAGATGCACTGCACTGTGAAGATCAAAAGACAGAGGGAGACCTGGGTCAACCGGAAAGTGTGTTGTTCTCATGACACCCCCAAACAATATTCCACCACATCGGTCTAGAGATGAACATCTAATGAGCTTGGAGGGAGATGGATGGAGAGAAAGAAGTTAGGCGGCTGATTTTCCTCACATAATTAGGATTTTGAAATGGATGTGTCTGAGTGAGGAATCATGGGCAGGAAAGAGAGCTCTGTGAAGCTGTCAATGGTTTCCCATAGCATTTCTTAGGCAGGATGCTTAGCTCAGTGGCGCTCTGTCTAGAAATCTTTTGGGTTCATTTGAACTCTTATGGAAAACACATGGTTGGTTTACTTTTGTGTAGAAACTCTTGTTTTCCTCTCTATCTATTGGAAACACTAAGGCTGTTGACTTAACTATAAGTTAACTGGAACTGAGTACCGGCCCTTCAAATGTTCTGCTGCTTGAGTTCCTATACCTCTTATAGAATATTAGCTCAAAACTATTGCACCTAAATATGAACAGTCCCAGCACTCAAAATGAGTACAGGCACCTATTTCAGTTTAGCACTGCTATAAATCCACTGTTAACCTCTGTTTGTCCTACAGGAGGAACTACCCTGTTTGGGAACAGCGGGGCCAAAACCTTTGGCTTTGGCTCACCAGCGTCAACATTCGGAGGGGGGGAGCAGACGGCCAGTGGAACCTTCAGCACGGGAGGGGGGAGCGTGGCCGCTCAGGGGTTCGGATCCTTCTCCACCCCCACCAAACAAACAGGTAGGCTACACCCTCACCCCAAAACAAGTGACAAGTCACCCAGCTCTGTCAACCCCAGACTTTTGTGCCCATGGTAATGTACTGTATATGTTCAAAAGTGTTATCCAATAATGTTACAAATAACCCTTCTTTTGTTAGCCGCACTTCTTCTTGACACACTGCCCGCTTAACCGAAGTCAGCGTGCATGCGCCCGGTCAGCCACCAGGAGTCGCTAGAGTACAATGGGACAAGGACATCCCGACTGGCCAAACCCTCCCCTGACCCGGACGATGCTGGGCCAATTGTCCGCCACCTCATGGGTCTCGGTCGCGGCCGGCTGCGACACAGTCCGGAATCGAACCCGGGTCTGTAGTTAAGCCTCTAGCACTATGATGCAGTGCCTTGGGCCTCCCGAGTAGCGCAGCGGTCTCTTTACAATACCTTCTACCCTCTGTGAACGCATTCCCCATCACTATCCCCTCCAGTCTCTTTGACTGTAATAGTAACAGCCATTTACATTCTTGGCTCCGTCTCTGATGTTGTCCTGTCCGCCTCGGGCTGTTGATGCGGCGGGCGGCTCTGTGATGTGTGAGGGTCAGAGAGAAAGGCAGGTGGTTGTGGATGAACACTCCACACACGCATCACTTCCTCTTTGGCCCTGTGGCATCAGCAGATCCACTCCCTGCAACCTCAGCTGCCGTCACTGCTTGCTCCCCAAGGAGAGACTCACTCTGTACTCCTTTATCATCTGAGTTATAGCTACAGTCACATTATCTCTCTCTCTCTGCCAGTACAGCACTAGTGGATCATGGTTAGGCTACATTCCACAATGTAGCATCTTTCCAAGCTAACGCAGTTATATTTCCTCAATTTAGCAAATAATATAGCATATCTTAGCAATTAGGGTCATAGCGTTCCCTAAAAGTTAGCACCACTGCAGTTTTGTCTTGGCATTTTACTCAGCTAGCTATATAGCGGTAGCATCTACCCCTAAACTCTTCTGGTCATATTCACAAAGCATCTAAGAATAGGAGTGCTGATCAAGGATCAGGTCATCCCTCTTATTCATTACCTGATCATAGATTAGCACTCTTACTCTGAGACGCTTTATTAATACGGAACCTGTGTCTTTTTGGTACTGCTGTCACTTCTATAGCTACTATCACTGGCCAGGCTCCAAGGAATGTAATCCCATTACATTAACCCAATCAATTATTCACTGGGCCGTGTTCGTAGCCAGGCTGTCATTTCAGTGAGCCCCTCTGTTTATGACTCTCTTTTCATCCCAAAGCGTGTGTGGCTGGAAATTGATTCCCATCAAGCCCTCATAGCCGCAAGTGTGTGTGTGTGTGTGTGTGTAGAAATGGAGGTGTTGTAGAGCAAATAAAAACTTTATTAATCATGTTGGGGCTGTTAGTTTCAGGGCAACGGCAGGTGTGACATACACATCCATCAAAGTTGAGGAAGAATATAAACATTGCCTGTGTTTGCTTCTATTTTTGAAGTATTTACTTATGTATGGTTAGTATTAGACTGTGGTAAGTGTCCCCTGAGACATTCTGTCCTGCCCGCCCATCTCAACGAATTCTAGAATATTGCTCATATACGTGTCAGCTTTATTCATGTAACCGTCCCGCTCACGTATTGTTATCAAATCAAAGTCAGCCAACTTACTCTTCCTCACACCCCTCTATCTGTACCCCTTCAGGTGGTTTTGGGAGCGCCCCTGTGTTCGGTAGCCCCCCTGCTTTCGGGGGCTCCCCAGCGTTTGGGGGGTCAGCAGCGTTTGGCTCGACCCCGTCCTTCAGCAGTCCCATGGGCTCCTCAGCCAGCAAGGTGTTTGGCGAGGGCACGGCAGCTGCCAACGTGGGAGGATTCGGGTAAGAGAGAGGGGGCGGCGGGTAGCCTAGGGGGCGGCGGGCAGCCTAGGGGGCGGCGGGTAACCGAGAGGTTGCTAGTTCGAATCCCCGAGCTGACAAGGTAAAAATCTCTCATTCTGCCCCTGAACAAGTTTGTTCCTAGGCCATCATTGTAAATATGAATTTGTTCTTAACTGACTTCCCTAGTTAAATAAAGGTTAAATAAATATAAAAAATATGATTTTAAGGTTCAAATTAAAGGAAAGCAATATAGGGACGAGGGGCTTTAGCCATTCCAACTGAGAGCACGCTGACACCTCCTAGCCACTGTTTTCATATTAACACACAGATTTTGTCACCAACACTCCCTGATAAGTAAATAATACCTTGCTAACCCCCGACCTCCTTTCTCAACTTGGGGCATAATACCCTAAACCCTGCTCGGCTACACTGGCACACGTTAATGAGCTTGACATTTAATTTAGAAAAGTCCACAGTAGATGAGTATTGAAGATTTACTTACTGCATTTACATCAAGTATTTAAGTATTTCTGGTATTTGTTTATCACTATACATCAGGGGATGGAAATCAGTCAGCTATAACCACCCAGACCTCCTGCAGAGTCAACCTTTGTTCTGAATTTAACCTCAACCCTCATTGTACAATTATGGGAGAAAATGGGATTATTCCTTCATCCCCTCCCGCTCAGCTCCCTCTCCCCCTGGAGCAGCCCCCTGGCATGTGCAGGCCTGCTGAGGCGTTGGGCACCTCTGCCAAGCCCCAAACCACAGAGGCATGCAGAGCTAGATTATTCCAGATAATCCCACTCTGAGGTCATACCGCCAGCAGATTAAGATGGGCTAGTTCCCCCTTCTCTCTAGCCTCCCTCTCTCTCTCTCCCCCTGGGGTTGTTGTATTAGGCACAGGTCTTCTAGAGGGAATTGCCAACTAAACCCCCACCCCTCAATTCTCTACCACACACTCTACACACACACGATTTACACCCTCTGCCTCGGGTCCTGTTGGCTGCAGGGAGATGGGAGCTAGCCTTGCCGTGCGTGAACTCATCTCTCTGTTTTTCTTATTCTTCTCCCATTCTCTCACTCCTTTCTCTATTTAAGTTGTCAGGGTTTCATCCTATTGGGCTGTCAGATGGCAGCAGGCCAAGTGGCTTGGTGTTTTCATTCATTCCCTTCCTCCATTCAGTCACGCTTATTTCGTTTTTTTATTTTTTGTGTTATTATGTCAGTTATTTTTGCAGTCTCTCACTTATCACCCTGCCGTCTTGTTTACAAGGAGAAATATTGATAAAGTTGTTTACGAATGCCGGTCCTAGTTTTGTTTTCCAACCCCCTGCAAATATTTCTTGAAAGATGGTTTCGATGATACAGTATTTCATGACTCCCTACAACCAGTAAATGTCACCCTCCCTATCTTTTTAAAGTCGCTCCTCAATTTAGCAGTTTGCCGTACCTAGTGATGAGGCGATTGACCCAAGGGCGGTAGAGGTGGGCGGGCTGAGCAGAATAAGATTGGCTCCTGTATTAGGGTCAGAGGTCAGCCTTTATTTCTGTCCAGGGGTCTACCCATGCTGCCTCCAAGATTAAAACCAGCAGAGCAACTGAGCTGGCTGGACGGCCCGGACTATTCTCTACCCCTCTCTCACTATCCCTCTATATTCTCGCTCTCTTCTTTCATGTCTTTATACGTCTGTCTATTTTTCCTCTTCCCCTCTCTCTCTGTCTCCTCTGACTACTGCAACACACTTATTACATATGCACATAGTATAGTATGTCTCTCCTTCACTCGTCCTCATCCCCTCATCTCTGCTGATGTTTGATGACTCTAGTCAAATAATCCTGGTTCGGTTGTGTGACTGGCACTGGTCTTGTCTGTCTCGCTCAGGGCACCTGAAGCCTCTGTCAGAAGTAGCTTCCCCTCACACTGTTCTACTACATTTAAACTCAATAAAACATCAAACAAACTCTGCTCCCTGACTGTGTCACAGCTTCCACACACAGATCCCAGATCAGTAGGGGAAGAGCCGTGGGAGCATTAGCGACTTATTCCATTGTCATTTAAATCAAGGCTTATTGCAATATGCTTTGATGTAATGGGCTCTGATATTATTCCAGGCAAGGCTGTTCCTCTGCATATTTTAGGTTACCTCTCCTCTCTGGGTTAGAATGGTAATGGGGACAGAGTAGAGTGACTGGGGTAGTGTGCTAGACTAGCTGTACTAAACAGTCTACAGACTGGAGGGAGAGGGAGTTAAGGAGCACAGAGCATAGTAATTCTTCCTCTGACTGTATGGTCTCAGGACTGACGTAGACATAGAGTATTATAATGTGGATGTAAACGGACCAGTGCCTCAATAACGTAAGAAATCAAATGTACCAATGGTTATTCAACACATTTCCATTAAATGTTTATTAGGCTATTGTTAGACTGTAATATTGAATATTCTTATATTCAGTCTTTTAATGTTTTTAATCTTTTATGTGCATTTCTCTTCCTTCACAGCTTTGCTTCCACTCAACAAAGCACACTGTCGTTTGGTGCTCTGGCCAACCAGAGTGCCCCATCATTTGGTAACCTGGCCCAGCAGCAGCAGGGGTCAGGGTTCGGAGCTCCTCAGCCCAGTGGCTTCTCTGGGTTCGGACAGCAGGGAGGAGGAGGTGAGTAGTAATATCTCACCCGTTCAGTTCTTTCAGATCATTACATGGGAACGCTGCTCCAGATTATCCAGATGCACCCCAAGCCTTAATTGACCATTTCTCTTCCCTCCCCTCCCTATTCTTGTGACTAAACTGTATGAAAGGAGTCCAACCCCCAGTTTAGTCATTTCTGCCCCTGCAGTCTCCTCCCCACTCCCCCAGCCACGCTAATAAGGAAAAATAAACAAGGTCCTCGTTTGAAGCCTTGCCAATGAGTCCCTTCCCCTATTCCCCTGAAGTAAAGCCACTGTTTTTTTAATGTAACCTTTATTTAACTAGGCAAGTCAGTTTAGAACAAATTCTTATTTACAATGACGGCCTGCCTTGGGGCAGAACGACAGATGTCACCTTGTCAGCTCGGGGATTCGATCCAGCAACCTTTCTGTTACTGGCCCAACGCTCTAACCACTAGGCTACCTGCCGCCCCCTCCTAAGCCCATTAGTGACTGTTTTAAATAGCAGTCATTTAGCCTAGTGGCTAATACTATCCCCAGCACTCTGTCTGCTGTGCAGTACAACAGGGCCACAAGATGTAGCACTAGGTTCATTCTAGGCTAGGCTAGCCGTGGGGATGGTGGAATCCCACAAGTGGCTTCCTATTAACGCACATTCCTACTGCAGTCACATGCTGCCATGCAAGTTATCTTTTTTGTTTGTAAATGGCAGTTTTCTCAAGATGGGTAGATGAGGGTGGGAAGAACTCTTTCAGAATTTTACACTGAACGAAAATTTAAATGCAACATGTAAAATGTTGGTCCCATGTTTCATGAGCCAGAAATGTTCAAGAAGATTATTAAACAGCATGATCATTACACAGGTGCAGGGGCAATAAAAGGCCACTCTAAAATGTGCAGTTTTGTCACACAACACAATGTCACAGATGTCTCACGTTTTGAGGGAGCGTGCATTTGGAATGCTGACTGCAGGAATGTCCACGAGAACTGTTTCCAGAGAATTCTCTACCATAAGCCGCCTCCAACGTTGTTTTAGAGAATTTGGCAGTACATCCAACCGGCCTCACAACCGCGGACCACGTGTATGGTTTTGTGTGGGTGAGCGGTTTGCTGATGTCAATGTTGTGAACAGACTGCCCCATGGTGAAGTTATTGCATGGGCAGGCATAATCTACGAACAACGAACACAATTGCATTTTATCGGTTGCAATTTAATTTATGGGTTGCCTGTTATGAGACCCATTTTTTTGTAAGGTAGAGTACCAGTCAAAAGTTTGGTCACCTACTCATTCAAGGGTTTTTCTTTATTTTTACTATTTTCTACATTGTAGAATAATCGTGAAGACCTCAAAACTATGAAATAATACATGGAATCATGTAGTAACCAAACAAGTGTTAAACAAATCTAAATATATTTTAGTCTTCAAAGTAGCCACCCTTCGCCTTGATTACTGCTTTGAACACTCTTGGTATTCTCTCAACCAGTCTTGAAGGAGTTCCCACATATGCTGAGCACTTGTTGGCTGCTTTTCCTTCACTCTGAGGTCCAACTCATCCCAAACCATCTCAATTGGGTTGAAGTCAGGTGATTGTGGAGGCCAGGTCATCTGATGCGGCACTACCATCACTCTCCTTCTTAATCAAATAGCCCTTACACAGCCTGGAGGTGTGTTTTGGGTCATTGACCTGTTGAAAAACAAATGATAGTCCCACTCAGATTTAACCAGATGGGATGGTATTGCTGCAGAACACTGTGGTAGCCATGCTGGTTAAGTGTACCTTTTGAATTCTAAATCAATCACAGACTGTGTCACCAACAAAGCACCCCCATACCATCACACTTCCTCCTCCATGCTTCACGTGGGAACTACACATGCAGAGATCATCCGTTCACCTACTCTGCGTCTCATAAAGACACAGCGGTTGGAACCCAAAATCTCAGTTGGACTCATCAGACCAAAGGACAGATTTCCACTGGTCTAATGTCCATTCCTCGTGTTTCTTGGACCAAGCAAGTCTCTACTTCTTATTGGTGTCCTTTAGTGGTATCTTTGCAGCAATTCGACCATGAAGGCCTGATTCACGCAGTCTCCTCTGAACAGTTGATGTTGAGAAGTGTGTGTTACTTGAACTCTGTGAAGCATTTATTTGGGCAGCAATTTCTGAGGCTGGTAACTCTAATGAACTTATCCTCTGCAGCAGAGGTAACTCTGGGTCTTCCTTTTCTGTGGCAGTCCTCATGAGAGGCAGTTTCATCATAGCGCTTGATGGTTTTTGTGACCGCACTTGAAGAAACTTTCAAAGTTCTTGAAATGTTCTGAATGGAATGACTTTCATGTTTTAAAGTAATGATGAACGGTCGTTTCTCTTTCCTTATTTGAGCTGTTGTTGCCATAATATGGACATGGTCTTTTACCAAATAGGGCTATCATCTGTATACCCCCCCTACCTTGTCACAACGGCTTAATGGCTCAAACGCATTAAGAAGGAAAGAAATTCCACAAATTAACTTTTAACAAGGTACACCTGTTAATTTAAATGCATTCCAGGTGACTACCTCATGAAGCTGGTTGAGTGAATGCCAAGAGTGTGCAATGCTGTCATCAAGGCAAAGGGTGGCTGCTTTGAAAAATCTCAAATATATTTTGATTTGTTTTTTGGTGAGTACATATGTGTTATTTCATAGTTTTGATGTCTTCACTATTATTCTACAATGTGGAAAATATATAAAAATATAAATCATTGAATGAGTAGGTGTGTCTAAACTTTTGACTGGTACTGTATCTGTGACCAACAGATGCATATCTGTATTCCCAATCATGTGAAATTCATAGATTAGGGCCTATTTCAAATCCTGTTAGGTCTAGAGGAACCAAGTGGTTGACTGGCTCTGGAACAGAGGTAATAAGGTGGAAGTAGTAGTAACTCACCCAGGTTTCTCTCTGTGTTATTCAGTAAACATTTTACAGAGTCATTTGGAATAGTCTCTACTGATAATTCTATCTAGATCAAGGGTGTTAAACAAATCGGGGGTGGCAGGCAACTCAATAACATTTAAAATGACTAAAACCAAATTGAAACTGTAGAAATGATACTGAACCTACATTCATACAGTTTCTTGACTGTGTCCAGCTGGCTAATAATCACTGAAATGAAAGCTGACAGTCAGAGCACTGAAAATACCCCCCAAAAATTGCACATTTTGACGACAAGAAAATCGAACCATTTTTCAGTGCCCCTGGGGCAAAAATAGTTTGATCTAAATTAAGTGTGTTTTTTTTTTTTTTTTTTGTCTTTTTTTTTTGTTGCAGGCTTTGGGTCTGCTGGCGGTTTTGGATCGAATCAGTAAGTATCACTCATCTTTGTGTGTGGATGGGTGTTTGGTGTCTGTTCACATTTGTTGTGTTCATGAGTGTCTTTGCTTGAGTGTATACATTTGTATGTTGAGTGTTTGAACCCTCCCTATACGCACTCGCTTGTGTCTCTGGCAGTAGCGTGTGAAGGAAAAGTGTGACCACAGCCCACTTATAAGAATCTGATGGGCAGCACAAATTCATAACAAGCTGCCCTAATATATCATCCCTCCTTTCCCCCTTTGTCTCTCCTGTACCTTATTCAACCCTCACCATTCTCATCTCTAACACCACTGATCTCCTCACCCTCGAGGCCTCACCCCAGACACTCGCCTACTCGAGCCGCTTCCCCCTCTTTGCTCTCCTTTTCCCCCTACCTCATCTACCGCTCTCCTTTTCCCCCTACCTCTACCTCTTCCCTTTCTCCCTCCTTTCTTTATCTCCTGCCTCATCCCTCCTTTATCTCTGCCCTCCCTCCCTCTCTCCCATCCTGCCTCCTCCCTCCCTCTCTTTCCCATCCTGCCTCCTCCCTCCCTCCCGCTCTCTCTCCCTCCCTCTCTCTCCCTTCCTGCTTCTCACTTTCTCTCCCTTCCTGCTTCTCACTCTCTCTCCCTTCCTGCTTCTCACTCTCTCTCCCTTCCTGCCTCCTCCCTCTTCCCATCCTGCCTCCTCCCTCCCTCTGCCTCATCCCTCCCTCTTTCTCTCTCCCCTCCTGCTTCCTCCCTCTCTCCTTTTGTTTCTGCCCTCCTTTTCCTCCTCCCACTATCCCATGCCTCCTCTCATTGTGCTGCTGTGTCACATGGCCCCTGTGTATCCCCCAGGGTGCATTGCAGTGGAATGCGATCTGAAGTGCTCAGGAGAGTGTGGCAACACGGCCCAGCTCAGTCATTCACACGCTGTTAGATAAGCTCCTCTGTCTCCCTCTGTTCCGCTTCACCCTCTCCCTCCTCTTCTCTCTGTTCTTGTCTTCTATTGCTTGCTTTCTCTTCCTCGTCCCTCCTTTAACACCCCCATTTCTGACCTTGCTCCCTCCCTCATCCCCCCCTTCTTCCTAATTCTCCTTCTCACTCGCTCTCCTCTTCCTCATCCCCTCATCGTACCCATTTTATAATTGTTGATTAGAGCAAAATGCTGCCAAATGCTCTCAGATGGGTCCTCTGTATGTTTTAGCTTCATTTGATGCAACTAGAATGTATATGCTTAAAGAAACATGGTTTATATTAATACTCTGACACAAGCAAGCATTGCGTTGTTGTTTTTTTTATAAGTCTTGATGTACTTCTGAATACATTTTCATGAGGCAAAGTATTTTCATGTAGACAGAATTTACAGTACATAACGGCAGCTATATGTAGTTCTTAAGTGAAGTTAATTTCATTCCCCCCTCCGTCCCATAGAAACTGATGCCACTCTTCATGTAGCTGCATCCTAGTATGACTCTAAATACCTGGACATATCTCAAGTGCCTCTCATCGCTCTTCCTCCTTCTAGTCCCATTCCTACTTTCTTCTCTCCACCTCCCTCAGTTCTCCCCCTCGCCCACCTATCTCAACCCTCTCTCTCCTTCTCTGTTCCACCCATCCATTTACGCCTTCATCTTCCCTTTTTAGTGTGCTATGTGTTGATATGTATCGTGTGCCCTCCAGGACTCCCTCTTCATATATGTTGTATGTCCCTGTGTATACAGTACGTACATCCCTCACAGTACTGTCAGACAGCAGTAGTATTCCTCATAATCATCAGTCAGGGCCTAGGGGGAAAAGTCCAAACCATCACATAATAAGGTAGCTAACTTTCCAAGCAGAATTTAGTTTTTTTTGTTTTGTTTCTGTCTTCATTGTTTTTTTTTTTCTTCAGATCATCTTCTCAAACGTTTGGAGCCGGTCCGGGTTGGAGAAGCTAGTTTTTGTTGACCCCCCCCGCCCCCGTGCGAGTGCACCCCTGGTGTGTGTGACCAGCAACACTGCTCTCTGCAATCAAGCTCTTTGAGTAGACTACACCTAAAGGGAGAAGGGGGAGGAAGGGTGCGCAGGTTGGGGGTGGAAGGAAGGGGGGTTGAGGTGAGACAGACCAAACTAGTTGTAAAGTATGTAGACTGATCTTATAGACCATCGTAATAGTCTTACGTCAAGTACATCAGTGGTGACTACCATGTGGAATGTGTATTTGGATGAGTGAATTTACATTTTGTGTTTTTCAAATCAGAACAGTTGGCTGTAACGTTATAATAGATTTGTTCATCCATATGAACTTTGTTTTCCTCTATAAAATAATTCTGCAGTTCATAATTGAGCCTCGTTCGCACATATTTTGAATCTGGGAAAGTTTTAAACTTTCAATTGAAGTTTTAAGATATCTTATATTCCAAGCTTTAATAGTTCTGATAAGAATCAAGTTCTTAATGTTTCTCAAAACATGTCTTGTCTCACTAAATGGAGTAGAAAATACCATCCTCCGCAACAATAATTCATAATTTACTGACTCCAGGCAAGACTTCGGCAGGTCGTTGATAGAAGTATCAACTCTTGATTGCGTACAATGAACTGCAATATGAGAAAATATTTTGCTTTTTATAATGCCTACTGCTGGTACCCCCATTCCTATAAATATGTATATTTTATACATGGAAAATGGGAAATAAACTTGGCAATTCTCAAATCTGTATCTAATGTAGTCTCTCTTTTTTTGACAACGCACTGAAGATGAGCACTAATTGATCGCCTTTTGTTGTTTTAATGATGACAGCCTCTGGCTATTTTCCTATTGCCTTTGTGTCTGTTTGATTTATTTTTTATTTAACTAGGCAAGTCAGTTAAGAACAAATTCTTATTTACAATGACGGCCTACCGCGGCCACATCCTCCCCTAACCCGGACGACACTGGGCCAATTGTGCCCCCCCTATGGGACTCCCGATCATGGCCTGTTGTGATACAGCCCGGAATCAATCCAGGGTCTGTAGTGATGCCTCTAGCACTGCGATGCAGTGCCTTAGACTGCTGCGCCACTCGGGAGTCTGTCTGTCTGCTTATTAAACAAGATTTCATATATGATTAGCTTGCTGTTTAACAATTAGATGTCTTTGGACTAAATACTTTACTGTCTATTGTATCCGTGGGGAAAATTTGTTGCACATTTGTGGCAGTATCATGTAAGTTGATGTATTTAATTGATGTAATTAATTAATCAACCTTGGATTAAGAGTATTTGAATCAGAGAAGAGCTGCTGAAGAGGGTTGTCTCTGGCATTAGCTGGCGAAAAATGAAGTAATTGAATGCATCATAAGTAAGGTAAGGGAGCTCCAGGTGGGTGGAGGATGTGGAGGAATTCACTGGCCCTTATTAAGTATTAGACATTTGGATGTAAGCTTAAGACATTGCAGGAATGAGTGTATAGTGAAAAGAGGGGTGCTAGTGTTTTGTAGTGGTATCTGGTCTTTGTGGCTGTCACCAGAATGCCATCCATGGTCACAGCAATTGAGAATGTCACCGTCGCTCTGTCCCCTTAACTCTGGCGGGCCTGGCAATGGGGGGAATGTTGCAAGCCCGGACACTCAAGTGATTGGGGAATGTTGCAGTCACATGTGACCTAGAGTCCTAGCTTCCCACTGTAACAGTTGAATTTATCCTCCCCTGTTTGCTAGGATATGATTGGTCACACACACTGTGTTCAGGGCAGATAATATTAGAGATGGATAACAGTCAGTGGTATCAGAGGTAGGCAAGACTAGAGAGAGGGAGTTACATTTGTATTGGACTTCTGGATGTTTTCTACCGCTTATCTTTCATACTAATGTACAGTACCAGTCAAGTTTGGAGACACCTACTCATTCCAGGGTTTTGCTTTATTTTTACAATTTTCTACATTGTAGAATAATGGTGAAGACATCAAAACTATGAAATAACACATGGAAACATATATTAACCAAAAAAGTGTTAAACAAATCAAAATCTATTTGAGATTCTTCAAAGTAGCCAGCATTTGCCTTGATGATAGCTTTGTACACTCTTGACATTCTCTCAACCAGCTTCATGAGGTAGTCACCTGGAATGCATTTCAATTAACAGGTGTGCCTTGTTAAAAGTTCATTTGTGGATTTTCTTTCCTTAGTGTGTTTGAGGCAGTCAGTTATGTTATGACAAGGTAGGGGTGGTATACAGAAGATAGTTCTATTAGGTAAAAGACCAAGTCCATATTACGGCAAGAACAGATCAAAGAGAAGTGACAGTCCAGCATTACTTTTAAGACATGAAAGTCAGTCAAACATTTAAAGAACTTTGAAAGTTCAAGTGTATCTGCAAAAACCATCAAGCGCTATGATGAAACTGGCTCTCATGAAGCCCGCGACAGGAAAGGAAGACCCAGAGTTATCTCTGCTTCAGAGGATAGGTTCATTAGAGTTACCAGCCTCAGAAATTTCAGCCCAAATAAATGCTTCACAGAGTTCAAGTAACAAACACATCTCAACATCAACTGTTCAGAGGAGACTGCGTGAATCAGGCCTTCATGATTGAATTTCTGCAAAGATACCACTACTAAAGGACACCAATAAGAAGAGACTTGCTTTGGCCAAGAAACACGACCAATGGACATTAGACCAAGATTTTTGGTTCCAGCCGCCTGGTCTTTGTGAGACGCAGAGTAGGTGAACGGATTATCTCCGCATGTGTGGTTTCCACCGTGAAGCATGGAAGAGGAAGTGTGATGGTGTGGGGTTGCTTTGCTGGGGACACTGTCTGATTTATTTAAAATTTAAAGGCACACTTAACCAGCATGGCTACCACAGCATTTCAACTGGACAATGACCCGACACACCTCCAGGCTGTGTAAGGGTTATTTGACCAAGAAAGAGAGTGATGGAGTGCTGCATCAGATGACCTGGCCTCCACAGTCACCCGACCTCAACCCAATTGAGATGGTTTGGGATGAGTTGGACCACAAATTGAAGGAAAAGAAGCCAACAAGTGCTCAGCATATTTGGGATCTCCTTCAAAACTGTTGGAAAAGCATTCCAGGTGAAGCTGGTTCAGAGAATGCCATGAGTGTGCAAAACTGTCATCAAGGCAAAGGGTGGCTACTTTGAAGAATCTAAAATATATTTTGATTTGTTTACCACTTATTGTTACTACATGATTCCATATTTGTTATTTCATAGTTTTGATATCTTCACTATTATTCTACAAATAGTAAAGATAAAGAACAACTTTTGAATGAGTAGGTGTGTCTACACTTAACTGTATGTTTTGCTGTTATTGCCCAAGGGGAGGTGTGTTTGTGTGGTGTGTGAAATGTCAGTCATGGGTATACGTATGTGGAATATCTGATCCGTTTCAATATCTCACTTGGCAATTAATTATAAATTTTGCTACACGGGCTACAGCACAGTATCCACCCTCCTTCCCACAATTCACTTAATCAAGAACAGTCTACTTTGTGTTGTGGATTTGCTGCTGCTGCGCAACGCTGATACGTACTCCGTGTCCTGTGGTGCTCAACAATGACAACTCCCAGAGTGCAGCAATGCCTTCTCTCTCGTCCTTTTCTCTCTCGTCCTTTTCTCTCCCTCTGTCGTTGCTCTGACAGAGAGCGGGAGAGTAGTGCAGTCATACAAGCACCCGTGGGGACAGCAGCTGTTTTTGAGGAATTCAGATAAAAACAACCACTCGTCGGTTTCTCTCTCCCTCTTTTTACAGAGGGATGATTAGCATTGTTCACGCTCTCGCTGCTTCATCGGTCCAGCCTTTTCTGCTCGCTGGCTTGTCTACAAGCCGGCAGAGTGTGTAATGCAATAAGCCTACCCAGTGTTGGATGCGGAGCTGATTTCTGGGGGGTCAACCTATGTTGATGTACCCAGAGACCTACAGTTAAAGTCGTAAGCTTACATACACTTAGGTTGGAGTCATTAGAACTCATTTTTCAATCACTCCACACATTTCTTGTTAACAAACTATAGTTTTGGCAAGTCGGTTAGGACATCTACTTTGTGCATGACACAAGTAATTTTTACAACAATTGTTTACAGACAGATTATTTCACTTATAATTCCCTGTATCACAATTCCAGTGGGTCAGAAGTTTACATACACTAAGTTGACTGTGCTTTTAAACAGCTTGGAAATTCCAGAAAATGATGTCATGGCTTTAGAAGCTTCTGATAGGCTAATTGACATCATTTGAGTCGATTGGAGGTGTACCTGTGGATGTATTTCAAGGCCTACCTTCAAACTCAGTGCCTCTTTGCTTGACATCATTGGAAAATCAAAACAATTGTAGACTTCTTCAAGTCTGGTTCATCCTTGGGAGCAATTCCCAAACACCTGAAGGTACCACGTTCATCTGTACAAACAATAGTACGCAAGTATAAACACCATGGGACCACGCAGCCGTCCTTCCGCTCAGGAAGGAGATGTGTTCTGTCTCCTAGTGATGAACATACGTTGGTGTGAAAAGTACAAATCAATCCAAGAACAACAGCAAAGGGCCTTGTGAAGATGCTGGAGGAAACGAGTACAAAGTATCTATATCCACAGTAAAACGAGTTCTGTATCAACATAACCTGAAAGGCCGCTCAGCAAGGAAGAAGCCACTGCTCCAAAACTGCCATAAAAAGCCAGACTAGGGTTTGCAACTGCACATGGGGACAAATATCATACCTTTTGGAGAAATGTCCTCTGGTCTGATGAAACAAAAATAGAATAGAATAGAATAGATCGTTTGGAGGAAAAAGGGGGAGGCTTGCAAGCCGAAGAACACCATCCCAACCGTGAAGTACGGGGTTGGCAGCATCACGTTGTGGTGGTGATTTGCTGCAGGAGGGACTGGTGTACTTCATAAACTAGATGGCATCATGAGGAACGAAAATTATGTGGATATATGGAGGCAACATCTCAAGACATCAGTCAGGAAGTTTAAGCTTGGTCGCAAATGGGTCTTCCAAATGGACAGTGACCCCAAGCATACTTCCAAAGTTGTGGCAAAATGGCTTAAGGACAACAAAGTTGAGGTATTGGAGTGGCCATCACAAAGCCCTGACCTCAATCCTATAGAAAATTTGTGGGCAGAACTGAAAAAGTGTCTGCGAGCAAGGAGGCCTACAAACCTGACTCAGTTACACTAGCTCTGTCAGGAGGAATGGGCCAAAATTCACCCAATTTGTGGAACGATACCTGAAATGTTTGACTCAATAAAACAATTTACGGTAATGCTACCAAATACTAATTGAGTGTATTTGAACTTCTGACCCATTGGGAATGTGATGAAAGAAATAAAGGCTGAAATAAATCATTCCATCTACTCTTATTCTGACATTTCACATTCTTAAAATAAATTGGTGATCCTAAAACAGGGACTTTTTTACTAGGATAAAATGTCAGGAATTGTGAAACACCAAGTTTAAATGTATTTAGTTAAGGTGTATGTAAACTTCCGACTTCAACTGTATGTTGAAGTTTAGAGGTATGGCACCTGTCCTGTTTTCTCGCCACTTTTATGTTATGGGAAAGTTATTCGCTTTAAGTTGAAGGTTTGGTCGCCTGTTGTCACTGGCTAATAGAACTTATTTGCTTTTCAACTCGTTCATCTTAGGAGAATTGGATTTGATTGTCTTCAAATCCCCAGTGACTCATTTAGCAACAGAGGCATGGGTGCCAGTGAGGGTAGCGTTTGATAACCTTGGTAAAAAATATCCCTTTCTCCCCACCACACAGATTGGACAGGGAGAGAGGTAAACAGATGTTTTAAAGTCTGATTTGGAGAGTGTAGTCAGTAATCACTATGGTCTAGCTTTGTGGCTGGCAGCTTATTTTATTATGTAACGGGACTCAAGCAAGCGAGAGCACACCGGAGACTCCAAATTCAAGATCAGTGAGAGGTTTGCAAATTCGCAAATCAAACAGTGATTGCGTTCTTATTACCTGATATACAGTGGCATTAGAGGTGTAGTTAGATGAGTGTGTGTGTGTGGGTGCGCCATCTCCCAGCTGCCCAGTGCTATCCCAACAACACCATGTCATGCCAAGTACATGTAGCCAATGTTCCCTTCACGTGGTCAGAGGTTTTGAAATACTGCTCGCTCTCTCTGTGTGTGAGATAGATAGATAGATAGTTGACCCTACTCCCAGTCTGTATTGCCTTGTCTGATTGGACAGTAAGGGTGCAGGAATCAGTCTGTGTGCCCTCTAGGGCTTTTACAGTAATTACATGCAGACATTTTGTATTTGATTGCCGTCTGTGTGAGGGAGCGCCAGTGAAATCAGCCATGCGACCCTGACTTTAACATCACATCAGCCAGCGAGTTATCTGATCACAATCCACTAACTGAGGAGAGAGGAAATAACAGTCCATATCTTAGGCTGTGTGCTGTCAGTGTTTCTGTGTGGATGTATAGATTTACCTCAGCCGAGATAAGAGTGCCGCAGGCAGACATCGTAAATGAAAGGAATCACAATTAGTGTCCACGCTCATCACTGATACCGGAAGAAGGCCGCTAATTGTTATTTAAGAGGCTCTCGGTCTTTGCGCTGTTAGCGGAGGCTAGGTAATCATGCCCGGAGTGGAAACATTCTTTACTGTAAAAACAACCTTCTCTCTCTTTATACTCCCGTCTGATAATATAGTCCTCAATGTGTAGGTTTATATATCCATTGGTTTAGACTGCTTGCTGTGAGTTCAGCTGCTGAATGCACCCATGTGATAACAAAATATTAGCCTTAGCCCACTATCTGCTGAGCCCCCCTCTTATTTCATCCAATTATTTAACTCATCCCTTGGTTGGTGTCACAGTTAATGGTGCCCCCCACTTTCATTGTTTGGGCATTAGCTTATCAAGTAGGAAATGGTCTTTAAACACAAATAACCTAAAAAGAAGTTGTTTCTTTCAGATGATCCAGTGAGGTCCCCTAATCCAGGAGGAAACTAAATGGTGTGTTTTCAAGTTGAGAACAAACCTGCTACAGTTAATAATGGAGGCCTGTGCTGCCATGCCGTGTCTAACACTGATGTTTCTGTGCTTTTACAGACCAAGATGGCCTGGACTACAATAAAGAATCTACGCTGTTTTAATTTTGGAGGGAGGGAGATCTGTTATTTTGGCCCACAATGTTTATTATGTAAGCTTGGTCTACAGTATCCATAAAGAAATTATATATATATTATTTTTCATCACAGGAAAAGAGCCTAATTAAACTCAAACTTGATGTTTGTGGCAGTCATGCTTTACTGTACCTTTACAATATTGCGAGGGATTATGCTGAAAAACACTAGCCTGACACCTCACACAATTTTTCCGCTGTTCTGTCATTCACTACATACTTTAGTCTAAGACTGCCATCATTGAAGTTGTTTGTGGTGACGAGGCGTTGTACAAGAAGTAATCAGCAATTGTATTGTCTCTAACCAATCAGAGTATGAAAGCCAATGACGAACTTTCAAACCACCGCTTTACTCACGTGTGTTCTGGCTCTGGCCCAACCCATAGGTTTCTGGACCAATCAGACGGCCCCAAATGTGTTCCTATTCGGTGAAGGAGGTACTCAGATGCAGACTCATTGCAGAGAAGAAACTAACGTCCGTGGGCATATGGTGTAGTGTTTGACCTGAACAAGGAGTGTGGGTAGCCAGGCAAGAAATACACTGGACCCTTGCAGTTTTCAGAAACAGTAGCACATTATTGACCTTACCAGGACACCATAATAGGAGTTTATCCAAAAATAGCAGAGTTGTGATTAAATTCCCTTCACATTAACAAATATTTACAGCCTGATTTTTAAATTAGCAACAACAAAAAAATCCTGTTTTTGCTTTGTCATTATGGGGTATTGTGTGTAGGTAGGTTGATGAGAAAAAAATAACAAAATAATCCATTTTAGAATAAGGCTGTAACCTACCAAATTGTGGAACAAGTCTAGGGGTCTGAATACATTCTGAAGGCACAATATACATATTGATATCAAAATCAATAGTGATGGTTGAGAAATTAGTCCCATAAAATTCCAGCGCAGTGAATATTTCATGTCAAACCTTGCTTGTTGAAGATACAGTCACACCTCACGGTCTGAAATGTTGCATAAGAACCACAACAATATGAATACATCTCATTTGAGTTTAATTCCTTCTCAAAGCTTCCCTTCCTGTTCCAGCAAATCTATAGCAGAATTATTACCTGTAGCACGGTAGAGGCAGATCTTTAACTGCTTCTGGTGATCATTCATTCTTTACCATTAGAAAAATAAGACTTGCCTGTCGATCAGCTGCCTTGCTTTAGCATGGGAATAGTAAGGAACATGTTCGTGACCAGGCAACACCGGTTGTTGTGGATGTTGTAAGGTGTTACACATGAAACGGGCATGTGGAATTTGAAGTGCACGCCGATTAGACCCACACTTGTAGGTGTGCACCGTATAATGGCCTGGATAAATGTAATCTAGGTTCAATGTGCAGAATGTTTTATTAATATGCTGGTACTATTGCAAGGCACATGCAACTGGATGCGGACGTGCACTCTACACAACCCATTCTGACCATGGAAAGTATATTGTTTCAATGGGGCACTCCTCGTTCTGTCACACACAGATGCCAGTCGGCAGTGGTGCAACCCCCCCACCCACCTTTCTTAATCCTGTCATTCTTTACCTCGGTCCCCATTGCGTGTAATCCCTGTTGGATGATAAACTGTGGGGGATTGGAAGATCTGGGTGAAATGAGAGGAAGCGGCCACATGTTTTATTAATGGCAGTGTGTGGGTGCAGGACTGACAGTGTCAGCTTAAAACTCTGACAGGAGAAGATCCCTTGCACAAGCCTATTTTCCTCAGTAATCTGTAAGGAAGTGTTGGTGAATTTGAAAGCAGTGTTGAAGCAACTGATCTCAGATGCAACCTCTCATAAATAAATTGCATTGGTTAAGTATATTATGCTTCAAAATGACTTTTACTGTGTTTGTATTGGTTGTAATAGTTAGTCTTGCAAATTATGCTGAGTGAATTGAATTCTGCATGGATCCGATTTCAAAAGGCGTTGTGATTTATTTGACACACAGTATTGTAGTATCATTAGTCAAGCTGGCCTTTCACCAGATCTACTTTTTCTCTGTTACCCATGCCGTTTCCCCCAGCTGCACTCTGTCAACTCTAATCTGCCCACGAAGCATCGATCAATCTGTTACATAATGTAGACATGAAGGTCGCAGCCAGGTTTTCTACACAGATCTATCTTTTTCCAAGGAACTGTTTTTGCACCCATTACACAGCATGTCATTCATTTTACCACCATTGCAACAAAGCTTAAATAATTAAAGTTGTTAACAGGTATAAAACACCTGATTCTCTCACTGGCAGCTGTTGACACAGACTGTTAGCTGTTGCTAAGGTGTTAGACTGACCAGGTGAATCCAGTTGAAAGCTATGATCCCAGTGGTGGAAAAAGTACCCAAGTGTAAAAGGAAAGATACTTTACATGTACATATTCTCATTCACGCCTTTAGATTGGTGTGTATTAGGTAGTTGTTGGGCATTGTTATATTACTTGTTAGATATTACTGCATGGTTGGAACTAGAAGCACAAGCATTTCGCTACACTTGCATTAACATCTGCTAACCATGTGTATGTGACAAATACAATTTGATTTGATTTGACCATACAAACTGACTCAAGTGAAAGTCACCCAGTAAAATGCTGCTTGAGTACGTGTCTAAATGTGTTTGGTTGTAAATATACTTAAGTATCAAAAGTAAATGTAATTGCTAAAATTTACTTAAGTATCAAAAGTAAAAGTATAAATCCTTTCAAATTCCTTATTATGGAACACTGGTCACTTGTATAATGTACATACTGTTACATACAGTACTTACCTATTTCATATGTGTATATGCTGTATTCTAGATAAGACCATCCTATTCAACTATTGCTGTATATTTACTATTCTATCCTTTTGTATTCTTCATATATACTACATATTCTTTCCACATACTGTCCATAATGTCTATACATCCCATCACATACAGTGCCTTCGGAAATTATTCAGACCCCTTAACTTTTTATACATTTTGTTACATTTGCCTTATTCTAAAATGTATTAAATTGTTTTTTCTCCTCTTGGAAAGCTTATTCTAAACTCCAACCTCTTCCATGTATACTGGGATGATATGCTATTTTATCAATACACTGGAAGGTGTGCTTTTAGAATCTTTTTGACATAAGACTGAAAATTAAACCAAAGATACCCGCAGAGTACACACAGTATTTCATTCTCAATGCTTTTTTTGAGTGAGTATTTATGTGCCACCGAATTCAATTTGTCTTCGTATGCACAGCACTTGCGAAACACTGGATCTGTGTACACCACTGTAAGACTTTGATTCTAGGTGCCAGTGTGTTATGTTACAAACCTGTGTTTTGTTTGTTTGTGTTTGTACTTCAGGGTGTATTTCTGTAGGTTAGCACTATGATTCTTAGACATACACTATGGGAATCTGCGCTGTATACACACACAGTATATCTCTCTGTTGTCATTTCCCCTGTGTGCCTGTCTAGTTAGCCACATCTATTCCTTTCTGTCTGTCATGTGACGCGCATCCCCACTCCACTCCCAGTGGAATGGCCACAGCCAGTATCCGACATTTGATTGGTGCCTCCCAGAGCGGACCGTTCCATCCCAGCGCTCCTCTCTCTCTCCATGGGGGACACAGGGTGCACTTTGATTGACACACGTATGAGTCCATGTTCCGTGCCACTAGTCATGCCCCACACCACGCTGGCAGCACTGTGACAGTTAGGCAGAGAGCCCAGTAGTGCAAGTCCAAGGGGACAGGGACTTACAGACAATGCATAGGTGGGGAGATAGCAGCTATTTGTCTTGCTTAATGTCTGTCTACCTTTACTTCCACTTTACCGTGATAATTTAGCATTTTAGAGTCAATAGCGCCTCCAAATTGTCTACCCACTTGTTTATATACGTAGACATTCTTATTGTCTACTGGGGGAACAAATGGTTGTACGATCAGAGCAGTCAATATTTTCATTCATACAGTAGGAGAAAGGAATGGCTATTCCCAAAAAGGGAGAGACCCGGAGTTGGGGGAAAAAAAGATCTGTGAGATGGAAAGAAGGGATGAAAAGGAAGAGAGAGAGAACAGGGTAGAGCGATGGAGTGACTGTCTCCCTCCCTTAAAGGTTGTTTACAGCTGGGCCAGTGGGGGAGTTGATATTCTGCTCACCGCAGCAGACGGTACGGCACACTCCACCCCTGCTTCAAAAGCACCAGCCAGTCAGTCGCATGGACTTGGCTTCAATCAAAGAAGATCCATCATTACTGTTCCAGTTATTTACTTTATCACCCAGAGAGGAAATGATTGAATCCACACAACCATGGGCTGTCGATCATTCACTACTAATGGCTAAAAGAAGGTAGTTGATGAAGAGAGAAAGGAGCTGCCACTGGATGAAATTACTGATTATCCTGCCCTGATTGAATCCATTGAAGTTCACACACCATACTATATAGTACATGCCTTTATATCACTCGTGCTGTGTAGTTATATTAAAGCAGTGTAGAAATATGCGCATGTCAATTAAACATGTATAACAAAAGCTATTCTATACAAATGTAATTCATAATTCATGAACACACGACTTCAGCAAAACTATAGAGCCCCCAATCTTCAGAAGACATACTTTTGGGATGTCTGAAAACTAGCTGACGGTGTGGTGCCTGTAATTCTATTTGCCTGCCCTTTCATACAGTTTGTCAAGATATCTCAGAGGAGCAGCCTTGGGATCCAATCTAAATGTCACCTCTCCCTCTAATACCATAAGCCCCAAGGCTGGTCTGCTTGATGTGATATTTCAATCAGTCTGGACTGCTGCTTGCTCCTTGATGGAGGCTTGGCAGACATACTCTCTAACACATGTGCACACGCATGAGGAAGGTTCAGATCAATCAAGTAAGCTTTTCCATGTTGGTTGCTGATCTCATTCTGGTCATTTTAACAGAGGCATTGGTCTTGAAGTCTAGTCACAAAATCATCACTATCAACCCAAGATGGGTGACATCTTTTAAGATTTCTCTCCCTCCAACTGACACATAGATGTATAAAACGTAAAGATATTTCCTCTAGGCATAATAAGGATTCAAATGTATCCAGGACAGCTCTAAAGACTACTCTATAGTGCCACAAATACACATCTGTTTTATTCTTCTGGATGTAGCAGCAGTTCTTGTCCCCCCACTTAAAGAAAGTGCTGTAGAGGTGGTGTAATGGAGGTTTCTGGTCATAGCACAGGCTTGTCGCTGTCATGGCTTTGGATGTTGATGATGATGTCAGAGGTTATCATCACTACTGTGTTCCCATCTCTGTGCTTACACATCTCTCTTCCCAGATTATACTGCTCTCTATCAATCTCTCTCTATATTTATCTTTGTATCTATCCCTCAGGTTTATCCTTGTCTCTCTCCTCTCTGTCGCTTTCTCTCTCTCACTCTGTGTCTGTCTCTCTGTACAGTAGTGGTAGTTTTTCAGAGGTATTTCACAGCCCATGCACATCAGTTCATTGATTTATTGCTCCCCTGTGGCAGAGGCACTCACCAGGCCCAATGCCCGAGCAGCATCATTAATAACCTGCCAATCCCCTCTTTCCCTTTTCTCTCTCTCTTGCTCTCTCTCACACTCTCTCCTTGACCATCTCTCCCTCGCTCATCCTCCCCTATTCTATCACTCTTTCCACCCCCCCCCCCCCCTCTTGTTTGTACAAGGCTTACATCATCAGAACTGAGGAGATCAAAATAAGTCATGTTCAGCAATGTGTCCAACCCCTGGCCATAAGGGGCCCTGATGCATACAGGGTTCTTTCCCTTGACACTATAGGTAAATTAGTCATTGAGGTGTCTACGCACCTGGGGGTATGCGACGACACAAGCTAGATCTTCTCAGGTTTTCTAAAGATTCAGTTAGCTTCCCATTCCAGCTAAGGCTTCATCCGTACAATGACTGTGGATATTGCTCTCCTCCTGCAGCTAACTAACAGGCTTGCAACTGCATGTGCATGTTGCACGTGGCTATCCAAACGCCAAACTCTTCATTGAGACAAATCTAAAACATCAATCGATAGGCAATTCAGTGCCATGTTTTTATTTGTGCCGAAATTAAAATGAAAGACAAATTATGTTGCAAATTCAGCAGGCTGTGGTGTGAAATAGGCTTTTAGAAGTGCCGTCTTTATTTTATTACTTTGGTGTGTTTGGGTGTGGTTATCAATGCACAAGCACCTTTTTTCTACTGCTATCGATTTAAAATAATTGTATTAAGTCATACAAAAGTTTTACTGTGCATGAAGTTTCAAATGCATTTGCCATTACTGAATGTGTAATGTAATAGGTATTTTAACATTATATTTTAGCACACACATACATTTAATAATAAAATATTTAATCAGTTGTCGTCCTCAAATGAAGTGGATGATGATGATGCAATCTTTGCGAGAGGGAGGTAATCTGATTTCATTGGTCCTCAACCCGGGGCTCAGACACTTCATCAGAATAAATGGAGTTAGTCCTGAGTTATCCTGCCCCGGAGCAGGTTAGATCTGAATGATTCGTTGCCATAGCAATTTACCTGGCTAAAAGGTGAGCCACTTTCGTGGTACCGGTTATTCCAAGTTGATCTCTGAGTTGACCAAAGTTACCTTACTAACTCCTCAAACTACATTTGTAGTGTTGGGCTCTGATTTTACTCTGAATCGGCAGTATAGAGGAGGAGACAAAATAAACAGCAGACACATGATATGTGGTCCTTGTATCCTTGCATAGACACCCACTTAGTCAGGGTGGCGCAACATTAAATCAAAATACAAATAACATTTTATTTGTCACATGCAAATACTGTGAAATGCTTAAGAATTTGTTCTTAAATGACTTGCCTAGTTAAATAAAGGTTAAATAAATAAAACATAATAATTCACGACTGTCTTTGTGTGTTTGGACCATGATAGTTAGTTGGTGATGTGGAAACCCTCGGCGCACTCCACTACAGCCCCGTCAATGTTAATGGGGACCTGTTCGACCCGCCTTTTCCTGTAGTTCACGATCAGCTCCTTTGTCTTCTCTTGTCAGCGTGGCAGATATAATGTTGCCTTACCACCTGGGGGCGGCCCGTCAAGTTCAGGATCCAGTTACAGAGGAAGGTGTTTAGTCCCAGGGTCCTTAGTTTAGTGATGAGCTTTGTGGGCACTATGGTGTTGAATGCTGAACTGTTGTCAATTAACAGCATTCTCACATAGGTGTTCCTTTTGTCCAGGTGGGAAAGGAGTGCGATTGAGATTGCGTCATCTGTTGGGGCGGTATGGAAATTGGAGTGGGTCTAGTGTTTCCGGGATGATGGTGTTGATGTGAGCGATGACCAGCCTTTCAAAGCTCTTCATGGCTACCGACGTGAGTGTTACAGGGCGGTATTCATTTAGACAGGTTACCTTCACTTTCTTGGGCACAGAGACTATGGTGGTCTGTTTGAGTTAGTCTGCACATGCTTTGTGTACATGTCCTAGTAATCAGTCTGGCTCAAAATTGTGCCCCATTACTCAAATAACTCAATTATGTAATTTGTTATACTATACCCCAGCCTTACTCATAGCACTGGAGTACAATGTTTAAAATATTGCAGAGAGAAATGTCATGTATAGAGCTGATACAATCATTTCTGTTGTACGCAATACATTTCTATCTTAAGGCTCTGTCATGGTGGTAATGTCTTCAAGGAGGGGGACACTAATCCGGACGCTTATAAGAAATTCCGCTACGCCCTCAGACGAACCATCAAACAGGCTAAGCGTCAATACGGGTGTAAGATTGAATCCTACTACACCGGTCCTGATGCTATTACGGTCTATAAAGGGAATCCCATTCACAAGCTGCCTAGTGATGCAAGCCTACCAGACGAGCTAAATGCCTTTTTATGCTCGCTTTGAGGCAAGCAAGACTGAAGCGTGCATGAGTGCACCAGCTGTTCCGGACGACTGTGTGATCACGCTCTCCGTAACCGATGTGAGCAAGAACATTAAACAGGTCAACATTCACAAAGCCGCGGGGCCAGACGAGGTCCCGAGTTGGAATTCCGAGTTGGATGACCATTGACAACTATTTTTCCCAGTTGTCTTGAACACAGTGAAGTCGGAAGTCGGAGATTTCCCAGTTCCCAGTTATTTTAAACGCGGCATCAGATTGTAACTTTGGTACTTCAGAGTTGCCAGCCCCTTTCCAGGGGTGTTATTTTTATTTGGCGTAGAAACTTCTCTTGTGTTTGCCCCCCATTTAATGATAAATCCCCCATCATAGTAATATTTCCTGCATCATATCCCCCCACGATACATTTCCCCCCCCCCCAAAAAAAAAAAACTAAAATGGTTTTGGGTGATGATCTGTGAGGTGATAACATTTTATTTGCTTTGTGATTGGTCAAAACTGAAAACAATTTGTCAAGTCACGTGCTCCTGTTCTTGTATACACTGTAACAAGTACATTGACAATTTGTAATATGCTGAAAAGTGGCTAAACTAAGTGGCTAAACTATTTAGATGTGTTATGGAATGAGTTGGCTGTGGATGTGTTCCGTGTGATGCTTGGATGATGAAGTTCGCTTTTATCTTTGACAATAAAAGGTCAAATTGAGTAATAAAGTTGAAGACCTTTATTTTCCATCAGTACAAAAAAATAATATTTAGATGATGTTTAGAAATCAATGCTATTTAGCCACGTTTGTTGCGTCATACGTTATGTTGCTACTGTTCCAATCACATATTTGAGATCGTTCGCTGCAGGGACCACTCAACAATGATCACAAATACATGATCATATGCGTCAAAGGGTCAACAAGTATGACACTAGATTGGGGTGAATAGCCTAATTAGTCAAATACATACAGTGGTAATTGCCCATTAAAGCTCTGGCATTCTGATCAAAGCCGGGAAAATCATCTTAGCAGGGCCAGAGCAGAGGGGAAGGACGAATGCCTCTGGTCTTCAATAGGGAGTTTAATTAATACTCTCAAACTCTAAACCAAGTCTGCCTTAGTGAAAAAATAACAAGAAAATGACTGTATTTACTGATGTTAATAGATGTTATATTATGTATTCCAAAGTTGACTAATGGATATTTGACTATTGATTATGGTTAAGAAATAGTTTATAAGCAGACTTTCAAATAAGTGTCACCAACTATTTTCCTTCATAATGTATGACATGGTATCAGAGTTGATAAAAGCTAGGGTGTTGTGGGTGCTGTGTGTGCAGCATCTTGGCAAGGTGCTTTTGTAGATAGAATCACCATGTCACAGGGTGCATATTCTCCCATCACAACACTTTAGGAGACAGATGCCAGGGAACAAATAACATTTGCAAATTGTTTTAATTCATGAAAAATACCACTTTTAATTTTCAGTATTTTTTTTTTATCATTGTGCATTTTCATGGTTTTAAATATTTGCCAGTACTGTTCCATTTTCAAGTATCGAGTATCAGTGTCAGTGACAAAGCACAACAAGAAAATACTGTATTTTTGTTTCAGTGCTGTGAAATATATTAGAGCATTTTTCAGAAGACAAACCAACAAACCCAAAGAAATTAGAAATACATAGCCTATTGTGTATAATCTGCTACAGTTAGCCATGGGGCTACTCTACTGAAAACCTAGTCAGAGGTGAAGGGAGCGAAGGGTAAGATGGACAGACAAATGGAATATCCAATCAAATAATTTGTTTACATGGGGTAAGCCAATAGCAAAGGATAGGAAATAATGATGGGCAATCCTGAGAGTGAGCTTGGGCCTGTATTGGTTGAACTAAAGCTACATCTTTTCTGCTGGTCTCTGAAGAGTTGCTGGACTGTTTACAGGACTCTTTTACATAAAGATCCATAGAAAAGGGGGTAGCCCTCAACTAGGAGTTGTGGGTTTAGGAAAGGAAGGTTCTACCCAGTGGCACAACCCCAGAAGGAGAAACATGAAGTCAATGAATTTCACTCATTCAATGATGTTATCGTAATCTCATAAGAACGCCTCATCAGTAGCACATAACAACACGGTCAGAATCAGAGACACATTGAGGCAATCGTCTCCTCTGTGACCTCCCTCTCGTGTGTGTGTTTTGCTGGGGGCCAATAAGCGCTGTTCACACTCAGTCCCAGTGTGATGTTGTGACGATCCGATAGGATGCAAGGAGAGACCGTCCCCGGGGGCCTCTGTCCCTGCTGTTTTATGACAACTGTGTGTGTGCCCCACCCCTTCTAACACTGACCTTTGCCCTCTAGCCCTAAGAGGCCATTGTATATCACTCCAGCCACCCTTGGCACAGCCGAACACAGTGTATCTGAAGGGGGCTCAGTATTTCACAGCAGATATAATAATGGCAGCACTTCCAGTCCCCTCCTCCCTCAGCCTAGATGATTGAGTCCAGAGCAGGGGCTATCTCACAGAGCTGACGCAGGGCAACGAGGGCCATCTGATTAGGCTATTATGCGGGTCCAAAATGTAATTATAACAAGGGAGAGCTGCAGTATACATACTGTATCATAGCTATCATACTGAAGATCTCATTTGGCGAGGCTATCAGTCTATCTAGTTTCCTAACCCTTTTTTAATTATGTTCAGCTGCTACACACTTGGCTGCTCTGTCTTTTCTCATCAGGCAAAGATGTCAAATTAAGGTTGATATTTGGTTGAGACGTCAACAGATTTGAGTCATTTTAAATAAACCAAACCACGAGGTAGGCTAAAATAACGAAGGAAACAATGGTGACTCAACACATTTTTGGCCAGTTGTTGGTGGCATTTGATGGTAATATTACTCTACCAAGAAAGCTTTGCCTCCAAAAAATATCAAACCACAATGGCATAGCATCTATACTAAAACAATACCATCAGTGACAAAAGTGGAGATGCTGTTTTCTCAACCACTTCAAAATGGCAGCTTGACCCCGGTGTTACAAAACACAAACATCGGTCCCTGTTCCTTTTTTCTTAGCGCGTTGTTGTCGTTGATGATGTTATAAGGAGATAAAAAAGCCTGATGCCAAATTCTGCCCCACAGTCATCCCTCTACCACACCCCCTCCCTCCCTCCTCCATGAGAGAGATTTCAGCCCGGGGTAAAGCTGCCGTTCCCACAGATAAATGAATGACTAGACATTGTCCCGTTTATGGAGGTATTTAGCTAGCCGGGGCTTCCCTTCCTCCACACAAGGAAGACAGAGGAGAGGGTGAAGAGAGGAGGGATGGAGGAAATGGAGAGATGGATCGAGGGGAGCAGAGAGAGGAGAAAGTGGGGACAGGGTAAATGGGGAAGAACATCAGAAGTGGAGAGAGGGTGAGGGGAGCGGGCGGGACAAGGAGAGAGAATAGAGAGGGAGGGCAGTGGGATACATCCAGTTAACCTCTGCAGAGCCACCCCACACACAGGGACCCTAAAGCCAAGATTATTTATCTCCAATAGCATTGCATGGAGGACTGCTTTCTTATTGCCCCGGGATTTGAAACACAGTCATTTCCCCTGGCTACTGCTTGCTGTGATTGCTTATTAATACCAATATTGATTAGGTGCTAGCATACCCCTCTCTTCTGACAGCTGTAGAGAGGAGAAGAAAGGCAGAGGGATGGATGGATGGGGCGAGGGAGGTGTGTGTGACAAACACTTTACAGTGGCAGGGGCCCTGAGATGGAGGGAGTGGTGATAAATCAAATACAAGATAACATGATGAAAGAGTATTCTCTCTGTAAAGGGAGGTTGTTGACAACCCTTGCTGTCTATCTGAAAGTCAGCTGAATGTCACTCAATGGGTTTGAATGTTGTCAGAAAACCTTTTACACTGCCAAACATAACATGTGCGTTTGCATTGATGAGATGAGCATACTGGCATTGTGAAAGGGTTTGTTTGAATGAATTTTCTCTGTATGTTCTGTAGGAGTAAAGAGTTCTAGCAGTATTAGGACCCAATTTGGTTCCCTGTAACCCCGTAAATAATGCTAATTTAACCATTATATTTGTTTAAAATACTATTTGTCCTGCTACAGTGGTAAATATTTCTACAAAAATGACAATTGCTGAATGTCATTACACTTTTTGGTGTTTTGTAACAGATGCCTCTTTCCATATATCAAATGGGTGCACGTGTTTGGGATGCTGGAATTATTTTGGTGTGGACGAACATGTGCAGGTAGCCTACTTTTTGAAGAGATTTGTTTGACAATCAGATGAAACCATCGTGACTGGTTGTGTACATACCACATGAAAAGGTCATATATTCAACTATTTAAATGACGTGTGTTTACTATTAGACCCATAAAAACATGTCATGGTATAATTTGCACTCTGTTGTCACTGTTCCATTCCTAAATCCACACACAACAGCACCAACAATCTGGATGGAAGGAGAGACAAGACATGTCAAGGAATATTGCATTGCACATGATTAAAGGCTCAAAGTTAAAAGCGATGTAAACTTAAGGCAGCATGGATTGAATGTCTCGCATGTTTAAAAAAAAAAAAGGTACTAAAACTACACGTCTCCCCGATGTGGTTCCTATTCACTATCCCTCATGTAGAGCACAGAAGAGTGCTTATTCACAAAAAGTGCACTCTCTCCAAGACCACAAATAAAAACACAACTTTGTGCATGTACCATGTACATAAACACAAACATGAATACTATGTTAATTGTTCAACCCACACACACTCCCCAACCCTCCCAAATTACAATCCCCAAAATGCAACAAAAAATGCAAAGTTTCTGTGGGTATTTTTTTGCAATGACTTCATCTAGCACAGTGAAACCCGACCCCAATTGAAGGTAGAATGGTTGCAGTTTGTTCATTCCTGTTTTTAAAGTCTGCTCCAGCTCCCACTTATAGGCAACGAGTGTCCTCTTTCTCCAAGCTGCTCTTGTCCTTGTTTCACTTTCTCTCCCTCTCTCGCTCAATTTTTTACAAAAAGCGAGAGAAGAGATCGGAAACGTAGAGGCAAATAGAGGCAAGGAGCTTGAGGGAAGGTTAAAAGGAGAAGAAAGGAAAAGGAAAGTAGATAAAAAGAGAAGAAAGGAAAAGTGAGGTGTAGGTAGAGGAGTGGGAGAAGAGAAAGAGCGTTTAACCTCCAGAGGTCAGTCAGTATTTGGGCGGGATGACCACGACGGCTTCCCCGGTCTTTGGCCGCCACATGAGCACCTGAGCGTCGTTGGCATTGGGCTTGACCATGGCGTTGGGGGGAATGGGTTCATTCTTGCCCAGGATGTGGGGCTGCTCCTGGGCCACGGGCTCACGCAGCATAGCCCTCTGGCCCAGGAGCTTGTCCGGGTCCACCTCGATGTGGAGCTGCATCCTCCAGCGGATGGTCTGCAGCACCAGGGTCTCGGCCGTGGCCTGATTGATGGCCACCAGCCAGGTGGTGAAGCTCTGGTCGCGGCGGATGCTGCTGAGCTGCGGCATGTTGCTGTCGCTCACAGGAACTCCCCACGTAACGCTGGGGTAGAAGTTGTCGTTCATGCTGACCGTGAACTTGGTGTCCTTCTTGGTGGGGCCCACAATGGTGCACGTTTCCGTGGTGTTGCCATACCAAGGGTAGTTGACGCCATCCGAGTCACTGATGGCCTGGATCTTGCCATCCCGCAGGTCAGGGAGTTCCCAGCTCGACCTGGAAGTGGAAAGGCAGGTTATAGTTATATTTAACCCGGAAGGTTAAAAAACAGAGTGAGGTTTAAAGTTCACGGCAAAATCAAAGATGGTGCCAATCACTCACATTCATATGGGATTGAAGTATCCTTGTGTGTATATATAGCTAAATCTAAACAACAGATGGTGTGAACTGTCAACGGAACTCGATTTTAGAGCACCTTTTTAATGTGAATTTTGGAAAAAGTATTCCTTTAACCTGGAAGTGGAAACAAGAAGGGGAGACTTGTTTTACATGTGGGAATCTCTCTGCATTTGGTTACTGCTTTCCTGACAAAACTTGTTTGAGAGATGTGTCAATCATAATAGGCTCTTACCCACTGTTAAATAATGGCTAGAGGATAAAGGTGGAGACTATCTCCCTGAGAGGCTCAAACAGCCTGGCTGAGTGGGTTTGTTATTGAGAATCAGGGCAGCACAATCACAGCACATACCAGGTTCCCATTGTTAACAGCCTGTCTAACCCACTCCTGTGTAGTAAGTCACTAGATGCATGTCAATGATCTCAAATGGCTTCCTTTTCTCATTTCTCACTGACCAATGATCTGTCAACACAGGATAGGTGAAAGCGATACATCCTAAGCCTATCGGGATTGCTTTGCTTCGTCCACCCTTAATTTAGATCTGAGTGAATTAAGTGACGGTGAATTTTGTAGTATTGAGATGTAGCGGGTGAAATTGTGGGACAGAGGCACCTCATAAACAATCCTGTCCGCCCACTCGGCAGGAAGAAAATTACCTTTCTCCCAGAAGTGGAGGATCAGCAGAACTGCTGTAGATAACAGTGTGATCACCAGTCACATGACAGGTCTGCATGGACATTGGTTCAGTTTCTGTATAAGCACTTTGTGACAACTGCTGATGTAAAAAGGGCTTTGTAAATCAATTTGATTTATTTATTTATTCAAAGAGGTTCTAGATTGTGATCTTTAGGCAAGCCCCCATGTGTGTGTGTGTGTGTGTGTGTGTGTGTGTGTGTGTTATCCATGTCCATTCTTGTCGCTACAAATCACTATCCCCTCTATCGATCTGGCTCCAAAATTACTTGAACAATCTTTACATCTATAAATATATCTCTGACAGGAGCTAAATTGTAACATCAATTTCACTGTGAAGGGCCAACTACTACAGACAATGGCCAACAAAGCACCCCCTGTATTTTTATCTTGATAACACATGGTTTCATGAGAACAGAACATGCCCCAGAGTGAGAACATTTGGCTTTTTCTTTCTCCCTCTATTGGAGGCCTAACGATACTACAGGATCTACCTACTCTTTATGGACTGTATTTTATTATAGTACTATTCTATTTTCAGTACTGTATTCAGAACCATGGGAAGTGCTCTATTGAAATAGATAGGAAGAACCCAACAGATGTGTATTTGTGCCATCTGGGGGGATAGCTGCTCTGAGAGAGAGAGAAGGACCTGTCTCTCTCGCTCTCTCGCTCACTACCCTCTCTTTTCATATTATGTTTTGTTTGCAGAGCCGAGGGACGTCTCTCTAATCTCCACACAGCATAATTGTATTTTTATTTGTTTTATTTTGTTTTTTCCATTCAGTAGCTCTTTAGGCCCAGTGTGAGAGATTAACACACACACACACAAACACACACACAAACAAACAAACACACAAACACACATCTCAGAGCAGCTATCACCTCATATGGCACAAATACTGCACACATCCTCTATTCTGGGCAGATCAATGGCCAAAGTAAATGTGCCTCTCCTATTTCATCTAAGCGACACATTTCTGCTGGTTTGGGGTTCAAAAGAAGAATGCCCCGGTACTCTGATTTGTAAGAGGGCACAACAAAACCTATTCCCCCTCAGGAGACTAAAAATATTTGGCATGGGTCCTCAGATCCTCAAAAGGTTCTACAGCTGTAAAATCAAGAGCATCCTGACTGGTTGCATCACTACCTTGTATGGCGACTGCTCGGCCTCCAACCGCAAGGCACTACAGAGGGTAGTGCGAACAGCCCAGTACATCACTGGGGCCAAGCTTCCTGCCATCCAGGACCTCTACACGAGGCGGAGTCAGAGGAAGGCCCTGAACATTTTCAAAGACTCCAGCCACCCTGTTCCTAGACTGTTCTCTCTGCTACCACATGGCAAGTGGTACCGGAGCACCAAGTCTAGGTCCAAGAGGCTTATTAACAGCTTCTACCCCCAAGCTAAGACTTGAGACACACCATCTAATCAAACGGCTTCCCAAACTATTTGCATTGCCCCCCCACCTTTACACCACTGCTACTCTCTGCTGTCATCTATGCATAGTCACTTTAATAACTCTACCTACATAACTCCTAAAATTTGTTCACCATCTACAGTTGAAGTCGGAAGTTTACATACACCTTAGCCAAGTACATTTAAACTCAGTTTTTCACAATTCCTGACATCACCGCTTTATATTAAAGAATGTGTCATGTCAGAATAATAGTAGAGAGAATTATTTATTTAAGCTTTTATTTCTTTCATCACATTCCCAGTGGGTCAGAAGTTTACATACACTCAATTAGTATTTAGTAGCATTGCCTTTAAATTGTTTAACTTGGGTCAAACTTTTCAGGTAGCCTTCCACAATAAGTTGGGTGAATTGTGGCCCATTCCTCCTGACAGAGCTGGTGTAACTGAGTGAGGTTTGTCGGCCTCCTTGCTTGCACATGCTTTTTCAGTTCTGCCCACACATTTTCTATAGGATTGAGGTCAGGGCTTTGTGATGGCCACTCCAATACCTTGACTTTGTTGTCCTTAAGCCATTTTGCCACAACTTTGGAAGTATGCTTGGGGTCATTGTCCATTTGGAAGACCCATTTGCGACCAAGCTTTGACTTTCTGACTGATGTCTTGAGGTGTTGCTTCAAGATATCCACATAATTTTCCTCCCTCATGATGCAATCTATTTTGTGAAGTGCACCAGTCCCTTCTGCAGCAAAGCACCCCACAACATGAAGCTGCCACCCCCGTGCTTCACGGTTGGGATAGTGTTCTTCGGCTTACAAGTCTCCCCCTTTTTCCTCCAAAGATAACGATGGTCATTATGGCCAAACAGTTATATTTTTGTTTCATCAGACCAGAGGACATTTCTCCAAAAAGTATGATCTTTGTCCCCATGTGCAGTTGCAAACCCAAGTCTGGCTACTATTGCGGTTTTGGAGCAGTGGCTTCTTCCTTGCTGAGCGGCCTTTCAGGTTATGTCGATATAGGACTAGTTTTACTGTGGATATAGATACTTTTTTACCTGTTTCCTCCAGCATCTTCACAAGGTCCTTCTTTGACACCACAGTACGTTCATCTGTAGGAGACAGAACGGGTCTCCTTCCTGAGCAGTATGACGGCTGCGTGGTTCCATGGTGTTTATACTTGCGTACTATTGTTTGTACAGATGAACGTGGTACCTTCAGGCATTCGGAAATTGTTCCGAAGGATGAACCAGACTTGTGGAGGTTTACAATTGTTTCTGAGGTCTTGGCTGATTTCTTTTGATTTTCCCATGATGTCAAGCAAAGAGGCACTGAGTTTGAAGGTAGGCCTTGAAATACATCCACAGGTACACCTCCAAATGACTTAAATGATTTCAATTAGCCTATCAGAAGCTTCTAAGGCAATGACATAATTTTCTGGAATTTTCCAAGCTGTTTAAAGGCATAGTCAGCTTAGTGTATGTAAACTTCTGACCAACTGGAATTGTGATACAGTGAATTCTAAGTGAAATAATCTGTCTGTAAACAATTGTTGGAAAAATTACTTGTGTCATGCACAAAGTAGATGTCCTAACCGACTTCTCAAAACTATAGTTTGATATTAACAAGACATTTGTGGAGTGGTTGAAAAACGAGTTTTAATGACTCCAACCTAAGTGTATGTAAACTTCCGACTTCAACTGTACATACTACCTCAACTAACCGGTGCCCCTGCACATTGACTCTGTATCAGTACCTCCCTGTATATAGTCTCGCTATTGTTATTTCACTGCTGCTCTTTAAATACTTGTTACTTTTATCTCGTATTCTTATTGTTGGTTAGGTAAGTAAGCATTTCACTGTAAGGTCTACACCTGTTGTATTCGGCGCATGTGACTAATAAAATGTAATTTCACATAGCCAGACTAGGGCAAGGGGAGGAGGTTATGTTGGGGATTGTAATATTGGGACAGTGTGTGTAATCTTTGACATGCAGACCCGAAACATCCCATGCTGCAACGGGTGTAGATAAACCCTCTGCATTCTGGATATACAGTGCCTTCAGAAAGTATTCACTTCCGACGGTGCAGCGGTCTAAGGCACTGCAACTCCGTGCAAGAGGCGTCACTGCAGTCCCTGGTTTGAATCCAGGCTGCATCACATCCGGCTGTGATTGGGAGTCCCATAGGGCGGCACACAATTGGCCCAGCGTCGTCCGGATTTGGCCGGGTTAGGCCGTCATTATCAATAAGAATTTGTTCTTAACTGGCTTGCGTGGTTAAATAAATAAAATACAAATTCACACCCCTTGTTACGACTCCCACCGAAGGTGGCTCCCTTGCCTGTTCGGGCGGTGCTCGGCGGTTGTCGTCGCCGGTCTACTATCCGCCGCCGATCCCTTTTCTGTTCGTTTAGTCTTATTAGTTGCACCTGTTCCTTATTGTGTTTCTTGATTTGGTCTATTTAAGCCTGTTAGGCCTGCCTAGGTTTGTGTGGGATTGTTATTCTGTGAGTTTGTGGATGTTCGATTGTATTTTATTTTTCCGGACATTTTGGGTCCTGTGTATGCGCCAGTTGATGCGCCTTGTGTTTTTGGCGTGACAGTTTCTTCCTGGTAATAAAATGTACATTTATTCGAACCCTCTGCGCCTGACTCCAAACCCACTGTTCTTAAAGAACTCTGACACCCCTTGACTTTTTCCACATTCTGTTGTGTTACAGCCTAAATATAAAATGGATTAAACTGAGATGTTGTGTGTAACTGGCCTACACACAATACCCCATAATGTCTTAGTGGAATTATGTTTTTAGAAATGTTTACAAATTAACAAAAAATGAACACCTGAAATGTATTGAGTCATTAAGTATTCAAACCCTTTGTTATGGCAAGCCTAAATAAGTTCAGGAGTAAAAATGTGCTTAACAAGTCACATAAGTTGCATGGCCTCACTCTGTGTGCAATAATAGTGTTTAGCATGATTTTTGAATGACTACCTCATCTCTGTTACCCACTCATACAATTGTCTGTAAGGTCCCTCAGTCGCGCAGTGAATTTCAAACATTGATTCAACAGCTGTAATCGCTGCCAAAGGTATGTACTTACTCAGTGGTGTGAATACTTATGTAAATTAGATATTTCTGTATTTAATTTTCCAAACATTTGCAAAAAATGTCCAAAAACATATTTTCACTTTGTCATTATGGGGTATTGTGTGTAGAACGGCGAGGAATAAAAATAAGAATCCATTTTGAATTCAGGCCGTAACACATCAAAATGTGAAATAAGTCAATGGGTATGAATACTTTCTGAAGGCACTATACGTCAACTTATGGTCCCCTGCCACAGGATGTGGGACAAACTGAATTTGTGTAAGTCACAGACATCTGTCAATACAGGGGGAAGTCCATTTGAGCTAACTGCCTGAGCTCACTTTAACTCATTTCGTAATATTTGGAAAATAATGTGATTTCTCATACCATACAGCTTCTGTTGACTCCAGTAGCCTACCTAACAATGAAACCCAGCTTGAATGGATCAATTGAACAGAGTGTTTATGAAAGCCTTGGCTTTAGAGAAAATTGTGGACTCAGTCCTTGCCCACCACCGCTCTATAGAATCCAACAGTGCTAAAGCGTACTGCATCTTCAAGGACACTATCACCTCTCTATGCACCAGAGACAGTGAATTGATACACTATATATGCAAACAGCCGATTCTGGGTTTGGCGGATGCCAGGAGAATAGTACCTGCCCGAATGCATAGTGTCAACAGTAAAGTTTGATGGAGGAGGAATAATGGTCTGGGGCTGTTGATTCGGACTAGGCCCCTTAGTTCGGGTGAAGGGAAATCTAAATGCTACAGCATACAATGACATTCTAGACGATTCTTTACAATTTTGTGGCAACAGTTTGTAGAAGGCCATTTCCTGTTTCAGCATGATAATGCCGCTGTGCACAAAGCAAGGTCCATACAGAAATGGTTTGCCGAGATCAGTGTGGAAGAGCTTGACTGGCCTGCAAAGAGCCCTGACCTCAACCTCATCAAACACCTTTGGTATGAATTGGGACTGCGAGCCAGGCCTAATTGCCCAACATCAGTGCTCGACCTCACAACTGCTCTTGTGGCTAAATGGAAGCAAGCAATGTTCCAACACCAACTCAATATTTAAAAAGCTGTTCTTAATGTTTTGTACACTCATGTATGTATTACATATCTATCAAAAAGGCTAAAGTTACCTATTAATATTTGAGGGTTTGAATGATATAGGGACATAAGGTTTATCCCCATGGACATGGGATATAAAAGTGGATTTTTGTAAAGTCTTGATGGTTTGGTTTTTTCAATCTAATAATTGATTTGATTTCGCAAAAGCATGGATTTGCAATATGAATACAAATGTGCCTTGGCTTTTCTGCCTTTCCTAATTTCCACAAACTTTTCTCGAACTTTTCTCAGGAAATCATCATGACGCAAGTGTGTTCCAGCATCGAGGTACAGTAGACTGTTGACGTTCTGAAGTTAGCCCTCCAATCTCCAAAAATATCTTGGAGGTGTCAAAGCCCCAGCGCCATTGAGAGGTGAATATGAAAAATGAAGTAGATTACGGATGGCAGGTATGGTCTGGAATTTTAATTCAGGGTTATTTATATTAGGTCTTAGTCTACTCAAATGTGATTGCCTCTGCACATGATCAAACTGTAGCCCTAAGTAGCCTAGTCCCATCACCTGCACCGTTGGTGAGCTTGAAGTAGACCTAGACCTACATTTCACATGATTGTTTACGTTCCCTTGTAATGTGAGTTGAGTTTAGGTTTATACTCACATCCCTTTGGTTCCATATTTGTTGTAGAACTCCATGTGGTTGCATGCTTGAATCCAGCCAACAGTCCACGTCTCTTTACCGGCCACCTGCGGCACTAATACTCGAGCAGAGGCTCGGAAGTGCGGTGTTCGATAGCGCAGAACCACGTTGGATGACTCGTCGATGCTGGTTGGATTGGAGTCGATGGAGGAGTTCACCTCGAGAACGATGATACTTTCACGGAAACACTTGGGCTTACACCTGATACTCTGGATACAGCCCATTGCATTAAATAGCAACACAATCCACAACAACGTCCTGAGATCTGGAGGAGAAAGACGCATGGAAACAGCAACTAATTCACAATTGCATCCATATTTTCAATAGTTAAAAAATACAAAAAAACGAAAAAGGGTGGCACTGGCAAATGGCCACTCCACTGTTCTCCGTTGAGAATGACTAGACTATCACTTTGTTGACATGTTCATAAAAGCCATGCATTTTGCAACCAGTTCTGTATTCCAACACTATGAGGAAAAATGTAGTGTTTTACTCAATAATGGAACTGTTGTGAATACATTCACAGCAGTATGCTTTCTGCTTTTCGTTAGCGATCCGCTCACATCACCAAAAAAGGGCCGATGCAACTTTCTTTTCCGTGTCTTGAAGCTTCCTCCATCAATAGAAGTGCCTATTCAGATGTTTGTGCTGTATGATCTGTTTCACCCCCACAAGAAGCTTGAGGTCGCCCGCGATCACTGGCAACTTGCGACCATCGGAGATGTACACCAGAAAATATTCACATTTAGGCCTACTTTGTGATCTAATAAAGCAGACGAAATAGCTAATTGTGACGCATAATTTACAAAAACTGCTAACGTAACATTTCGACGTCATATTGGCGGAGCTCAGCGCCTCTCATCTGTGAGCCTATTCATTTCCACTTTCATTATCCTCCTGAGTGTGCGTAAAATCAACTTTCCCTCGGATACGCATTCTGTTTTCCATAAGCCACCAGTTCGGTCACTGGTGAAAGGTTTTTATTCCAAAAAAATGTTTTTGTGTGGATAAGAGGTCCGCAGCCAGCAACGGCTTGCATTGAGCAACGTCTTAATTATGTAACAATAAACGATTAACACTTAATGCCACAGTAATAAGCCCCCTTTCACTGACCCCAGTGTTACGACAATTATAACAATGTCACATCAAAAATACGTTACGACTAAATGAGGTGCACACCTCATGAGGAGCATGTACATAATAAATAACCCATCTAGAATAAGTTGCTGAAGGTCTTTACTTACAACATACACAGCCCGCGTGCAATCCTATAATAACTCTATGCACAGGGATTATATGAGAGATAAGAATAAATATTGCTGTCCGTACCCGAAGTCGACGAACATTTTAGACATGGTATGCAAAAGGCAATAGGGCAAGTGAAACGGTTAGCTTAAAATTAAACAATTGGACGTAGTATCATTGCAAAACGCCTGTTGTAGCATAAACCCAATATATTATATTTAAAAGAAATAGAGGTTCACCACACTTTTGAACAATGCAAGGCAAGACCGTCTTTTTGACTTGTCCCCTCAAGACAGTTTATTGGACTGCCCTATATGCGTGCGCACGTGGTTTGAGTGGTAATTCCGTTCTCTTCCCAGTTGGTTCCTTTCTCTTTTATTGTTACGATCAATTGCAAGGTCCAATAGTGGTACCATTTCAATGTACGGTTATTTCATCGTCGGTTATTAGAATGAACACCGCGCAACATTCAAAGGCAACCAGGTCAACTTTCCCCTCTCCGTTTGGATCCCTATCTTCTTGTAGATCAACTAATAAAAACCTATTTTAATTCGAATCATGGAATGTCCGATAACCCAACCAGGCTCCCTCCTCGATTCCTGTCCTTTGGGTATAATTTAGTCCCAATTCCAGAACACACTGTCATTTCTCTGCGCTTGTCCCATTGCGGCCACAGCAGGTTCACCCTCCCGCTTTGGTCTATTTCAGCAGCTTGAGCTGCAGCTCCTTTTAAGTAGCCTACCTTTCAGACGACACTTCCCCTCGCCATTGCAAGCATTCTGGGAAATGTAGTGATGGGCTTTTTTGCTATATTTATTAAATGACATATAATTCAGGCTATAATAGGCCTACTTCTATCAGTCAAAGTGAAATTAATAGCCCTAATGTAATTGAATATTTTTGAGCGATGTTATAGGCCATAGGCTATAGCTCACATCAATTTGGATGAATGACCAATTATAAAATATAAATGGGTGAATATTCAATAACAAAATAAATAATTTTAATGTAGGCCTACTTTGAATGCTCCTGAGAAAACCCCTTTTATTTTCTATAGGATAAAGTACGTTTTCATAATTTAATGTTTGTTATTTTCCTTTCTTCTATTTTGGTTCGTGCTGAGAGCGTCTCTGTCGCTGTCCATTTAAGCACCTTGGAGAACTCCCATCTGGAAGAGCGCGTCCGTAGAAGAGCGCGGTGGAAGTGGGATTGTGCGTAGGCTACGTCATGTCCACGGAAAATGACTGACGATCGAAAAAAAGAGCTCTCATCTTTTGTAAATACTGAATGACTCGCCGAGCTGACTATGGATGCTTGTTCCTTGATTGACTTTAATAGTATCGGGGCTACAGTCTATCTGTCTAACTAAGAATTCCTTGACGCGTTCTCCAAATTCCAATCGTGTTCCAAACGAGAGGGATCTGAACAATAGCCCATTCTTATACATTGGCCTGGTAAGACGATAACAAAAATGTGTCTTTGTCGTTGAGCATAACAGACAAAGTAAAACCAGTGTATTTAGTTTCTACCGTTCAGGATCAAAACAAAACATTATGCCATTCCATGTTAGTTGCTGATGGTCGTATATTTTAGTTTATGACATGTTAAAAGCTGATGATGTTTCACTGTAGATTGTAATTCGTTTGATTGGCCCAGGCAGATGCCAGTCAAGCGTCTTTGTGCCTGCATGGATCTGGTTGTAGGCTTAACACAGCAGCATGGGCAGCGCGCATTCCAACCGGCCTAAATATATCTGATAGGGACGCAGTGGGGGAAGGAGAGGGCGACAGGGCTTAGCTCTGGATATTTAGGCTTCGTGGTTAAAACGAGAAATTGACCTTCTGAAACGTAGTACAGTAACCTTTTTCACCAAGGAGGCGAAGTGGGGCCAACCCAAAATGCCCGCAATTCCGAGTTCTAGGTCCAGGACGCGGGATCGGAACAACGTCCTGAGCAGACCCGAGTTCATGTCCCTGAACCAGCCCCTTTGGAGCGGCAACTCGGAGAGCCAGGGAAACTCAAGGCGACCTGGTCAACCCAAACACCAAGCAAACCTGCCGTGCGACCCGCAGGAACCTACTGACAATGCCAACAAGGATCGGAAAGAGCCCACGAAACTGCCCGAGGAGGACTGTATCCAGCTGAACCCTTCCTTCATGGGGATAGCGATGAGCTCCCTCCTCGCCATTGACATTTGTCTGTCCAAGCGTCTGGGGGTCTGCGCCTATACGTCGTCGTCTTGGGGCACGGTTCGTTCCATGGTCACCCTACTTGCGTTCACCGGGCACGGCATCACGTGGATCATTGGCACTATCGTGTGCCTGACAAGGAGTAATACGCAGGCGGGACAAGAGGTCTTGGTCAATCTATTACTTGGTAAATGCACGCCTCACTCTACCCAAAACACATAGTGTAATAATTCAGTTATTTAATTGTACATGTATGATTCAGCTCTTATTTAATGGTTTTGTTATTATGCTATAGTGTGTCTATCAATGCATGCATTTTTAATAGGTATAGGCTAGGCAGTCTACTGATATGATCACATCTCTACTTCCTTATCCCAGGGCCTGTATTAGGCCTATATAACCCATGTCAATAGGCTAATATTTATGCCATGAAATGTTAACTTGTTAATGCTTCTCACTAAAATATGTCATTGTCCACCAGAATTTAAAGCATCCCATGGTAGAGGATCAGAAGCAGGTAATTAGGAAATCCCTTCATGGTCCCTCTCTCCTTCACCGAGCACAGAAGCAGGCCTGGAGAACAGCTGCTAGGCTCCACATATCACAAGTTTACTTTGGACTAAAGAACTATAAGTAGACATTTTACCAAGCCAGGGGCCTACATCGAAAGACTGTGAAGTCATTATCATCAGTGTCAAGCATAGCACTTCTTATCCCCACTATGGCAGTTGGTACAACATCTACAGTAGAATAATTTTCCAAAGTACCTTATTTAAGTAAATATACTTGATTATCCTTACTTCCTTAATAGGTGTTTTCCCTACATTAGATATAGTAATGCGAATGTTACAGATTTCTCTAACTAGCGGTAATGGAATCAACCTACAGTTGAAGTCGGAAGTTTACACACAGTAAACTTAGGTTGGAGTCATTATAACTCGTTTTTCAATCACTCCACAAATGTCTTGTTAACAAACTATAGATTTGGCAAATCAGTTAGGACATCTACTTTGTGCATGTCACAAGTCATTTCTCCAACAATTGTTTACAGACAGATTATTTCACTTATAACTCCCTGTATCACAATTCCAGTTAGTCAGAAGTTTACATACACTAAGTTGACTGTGCCTTTCAACAGCTTGGAAAATTCCAGAAAATTATGGATTGGTGTTCCGTCAATGGGACAGTTGTAAATCATGCAGCGCGTTTTGTCAAGATCACAGATTTTAGAGAAACAACAAATGTCGGTACATACAGTGGGGCAAAAAAGTATTTAGTCAGCCACCAATTGTGCAAGTTCTCTCACTTAAAAAGATGAGAGAGGCATGTAATCTTCATCATAGGTACACTTCAACTATGACAGACAGAATGAGAAGGAAAAAAATCCAGAAAATCACATTGTAGGATTTTTAATGAATTTATTTGCAAATTATGGTGGAAAATAAGTATTTGGTCACCTACAAACAAACAAGATGTCTGGCTCTCACAGACCTGTAACTTCTTCTTTAAGAGGCTCCCCTGTCCTCCACTCATTCATTACCTGTATTAATGGCACCTGTTTGAACTTGTTATCAGTATAAAAGACACCTCTCCACAACCTCAAACAGTCACACTCCAAACTCCACTATGGCCAAGACCAAAGAGCTGTCAAAGGACACCAGAAACAAAATTGTAGACCTGCACCAGGCTGGGAAGACTGAATCTGTAATAGGTAAGCAGCTTGGTTTGAAGAAATCAACTGTGGGAGCAATTATTAGGAAATGGAAGACATACAAAACCACTGATAATCTCCCTCGATCTGGGGCTCCACGCAAGATCTCACCCCGTGGGGTCAAAATGATCACAAGAACGGTGAGCAAAAATCCCAGAACCACACGGGGGGACCTAGTGAATGACCTGCAGAGAGCTGGGACCAAAGTAAAAAAGCCTACCATCAGTAACACACTACGCCGCCAGGGACTCAAATCCTGCAGTGCCAGACGTGTCCCCCTGCTTAAGCCAGTACATGTCCAGCCCGTCTGAAGTTTGCTAGAGAGCATTTGGATGATCCAGAAGAAGATTGGGAGAATGTCATATGGTCAGATGAAACCAAAAATATAACTTTTTGGTAAAAACTCAACTCGTCGTGTTTGGAGGACAAAGAATGCTGAGTTGCATCCAAAGAACACCATACCTACTGTGAAGCATGGGGGTGGAAACATCATGCTTTGGGGCTGTTTTTCTGCAAAGGGACAAGGATGACTGATCCGTGTAAAGGAAAGAATGAATGGGGCCATGTATCGTGAGATTTTGAGTGAAAACCTCCTTCCATCAGCAAGGGCATTGAAGATGAAACGTGGCTGGGTCTTTCAGCATGACAATGATCCCAAACACACCGCCCGGGCAACGGAGTGGCTTCATAAGAAGCATTTCAAGGTCCTGGAGTGGCCTAGCCAGTCTCCAGATCTCAACCCCATAGAAAATATTTGGAGGGAGATGAAAGTCCGTGTTGCCCAGCAACAGCCCCAAAACATCACTGCTGTAGAGGAGATCTGCATGGAGGAATGGGACAAAATACCAGCAACAGTGTGTGAAAACCTTGTGAAGACTTACAGAAAACATTTGACCTCTGTCATTGCCAACAAAGGTTATATAACAAAGTATTGAGATAAACTTTTGTTATTGACCAAATACTTATTTGCCACCATAATTTGCAAATAAATTCATAAAAAATCCTACAATGTGATTTTCTGGATTTTTTTTCTAATTTTGATGAAAATTACAGGCCTCTCTCATCTTTTTAAGTGGGAGAACTTGCACAATTGGTGGCTGACTAAATACTTTTTTGCCCCACTGTATAAGTGTCTTATATTGGCAGAAAGCTTAAATTCTTGTTAATTTAACTGCACTCTCCAATTTACAGTAGCTATTACTGCGAAAAAATGCCATGCTATTGTTTGAGGAGCGCTCCTAACAACAAAACACCTTTTTCCCCATGATAGGTTTGATAAATTCACCTCTGAAGTTGAAATGTGTACTTACATTCTGAAATCTTGCTCTGATTTATCATCTAAAGGGTCCCAGAGATAACAGGTAGTGTCGTTTTGTTAGATAAAATCCTTTTTCATATCTTAAAAAGGTCCATATAGCATGCATGATCGATTTTGTATTTCCATTCGTTCAATTTGCAAAGAAAGGAATCTGTGAAACTCTCACCCTAAACATTGTTTCAACAACTCAAATCACATTCGTATGTATTCCTCAGAGATTCTAGAAGGTAACAAGACTTCACTATGTCATTAGGGGTGTAGTATATCCTATAGGACACCATATTTGGTCAGAGAGCGACTCCTTCATGGCTCGCTGATGACGCAGGCGGCCATCACTTGACCGACTGTATCTTGACCAATCAGGGTCAATCAGGGTCAAACAAAGCTAGCTAGACTGTATCTAGACCAATCAGGGTCAAACAAAGCTAGCTAGATAGCCAATGATCTGGCTTTACGGGAGTATTCGGAAACCATGTATATGTCGTAAAATGTAGCTACTAACCTTGTATGACAGCATGCCTTTCAATTTAGGACAAAAATTATGCGGATTTTCAGAGTTATGAAGTTATGAAAAGGGGTTGTTTTGCAAATGTTGAACTTATAATATGGCTACTAATACATGTAAAGCTAAATCAAAGTCCAAGTATACAGATCTGACAATATTCTTGCAGAAAACTTTAATATGAATGCGAATGTCTCCTTCACGATTTGCCCAAATGTGCCTGGCGACTTCACACTAAAAGTCTTGTAGTTCACTCATACTTCAAGTTATCCATCTGGAACTTTGCACAAACACTGCTGTCATCTTGTGGACGCTATCATAATTACAATGAAAGTGATAGCTAGAACTGTGCCCTTTCTCTCGCATTTCAAAGATGGTGGAAGAAAAATACTTGTTGTTTTTTTCTTTGTATTTTCTGCTACCAGATCTATTGTGTTATATTCTCCTACATTCAATTCACATTTCCACAAACGTCAAAGTTGGCTTTCAAATGATACCAAGAATATGCTTATCCTTGCTTCAGGGCCTGAGCTACAGGCAGTTAGATTTGAGTATGTAATTTAGGCGAAAATAAAAAAGAAGGGGGCTATCCCTAACAAGTTTTAAACAGCTTGGAAAATTCCAGAAAAGGATGTCATGGCTTTAGAAGCTTCTGATAGGCTAATTGACATCATTTGAATCAATTGGAGGTGTACCTGTAGATGTATTTCAAGGCCTACCTTCAAACTCATGGAAAAATCAAAAGAAATCATCCAATAATCCAAAAATGTAGACCTCCACAAGTCTGGTTCATCCTTGGGAGCAATTTCCAAATGCCTGAAGGTACCACGCTCATCTGTACAAACAATAGTACGCAGGTATAAACACCATGGGACCACGCAGTCTTCAAACAGTCTTCATACAAAGTTGTGGCAAAATGGCTTAAGGACAACAAAGGCAAGGTATTGGAGTGGCCATCACAAAGCCCTGACCTCAATCCTATAGAAGATTTGTGGACAGAACTGAAAAAGCGTGTGCGAGCAAGGAGGCCTACAAACCTGACTCGGTTCCACCAGCTCTGTCAGGAGGAATGGGCCAAAATTCACCCAACTTTTTTGTGGGAAGCTTGTGGAAGGCTACCCGAAACATTTGACCCAAGTTAAACAATTTAAAGGCAATGCTACCACATACTAATTGAGTGTATGTAAACTTCTGACCCACTGGAATGTGATGAAGAAATTAAAGCTGAAATAAATCATTCTCTCTACTATTATTCTGACATGTCACATTCTTTAAAGTAAAGTGGTGATTCTAACTGACCAGGACGGGGAATTTTTACTAGGATTAAATGTCAGGAATTGTGAAAAAATGAGTTTAATGTATTTGGCTAAGGTGTATGTAAACTCCTGACTTCAACTGTAGATGGTGAACTAATTTTATGAGGTTATTTTGACACATGTCTGTGAAGGAAACCAGCAAGCTATATCCCAGACTGATAGTGTCAATTTATGCATTTCTCAGAACAAATTGGGGCCACTGTGCAGATATTTTCTTTTAGGGGGGGGGGGGGGGGGGGGGGGGGGGGGTGCGTGTGTGTGTGAGAGAGAGAGACTTCAAAAGTACTATACACACATTGTTCCCATTCAGCTATACCCACTGAAGCTAAGCAGTGTTGGTCCTGGTCGATCCCTGGATGGGAGACCAGATGCTGCTGGAAGTGGTGTTGGAGGTCCATTAGGAGGCACTCTTTTCTCTGGTCTATTATAATATCCCAATGCCCCAGTGCAGTGATTGGGGACATTGCCCTGTGTATGGTGCTGTCTTTTCCGGATGGGACGTTAAACGGGTATTCCTCACTCTCTGTGGGCTTCCAATATGGGCTGGTTCATACCAGTGAATTCACCATGTCCCTTTTGACACCTGAAATCTTGAGGGATTTTATTGTTACTCCTGTGCTGTGGATGCCTGGTTGCTTTGGGCTGATGTGTGTGAGAGGGTTGTGTGTGTTATACCAGTAGAGTGATTACTCAGAAAAACACTGCAAATCTGTGGACTAAATCTATATTGTGTTCAGTCTATAATCTGTTTAATTTGGTCAAATTTGGGCTATTGTGTTTGTAGCAATTTTCAGGTCCTTGTTCAGGTTATTAATAGTGATCCTTGATAGGATAGGGAACCACCATGTTTAAACAAGCATCCTGATTAAGGCAGCTGTGAATGCAGTATCATTCACAATAGCATCTCTATCTCGCTTCATTTTGCCTTCAGGTTGAGATCCGGTGACTGTGCTGGCCACTCCATTATAGACGGAATACCAGCTGACTGCTTCTTCCCTAAATAGTTCTTGCATAGTTTGGAACTGTGCTTTGGGTCATTGTCCTGTTGTGGGAGGAAATTGTCTCCAATTAAGCACCATCCACAGCATGGCGTTGCAAAAGGGAGTGATAGCCTTCCTTCTTCAAGATCCCTTTTACATTGTTCAACTCTCCCACTTTACCACCACCAAAGCACCCCCAGGCCATCACATTACCCCCACCATGCTTGACAGATGGCGTCAAGCACTCCTCCAGCATCTTTATTTTTTCCTCGTCTCACGAATGTTCTTCTTTGTGATCCGAACACCTCAAACTTAGATTTGTCTGTCCATAACACTTTTTTCCAATCTTCCTCTGTCCAGTGTCTGTGTTATTTTTCCCATCTTATTGCCCAGTCTGAGATGGCTTTTTCTTTGCAACTCTGCCTTGAAGGCCAGCATCCCGGAGTTGCCTCTTCACTTTTGACGTTGAGACTGGTGTTTTGCGGGTACTATTTAATGAAGCTGCCAGTTGAGGACTTGTAAGGCATCGGTTTCTCAAACTAGGCACTCTAATGTACTTGTCCTCTTGCTCAGGTGTGCACCGGAGTCTCCCACTCCTCTTTCTATTCTGGTTAGAGCCAGTTTGCACTGTTCTGTGAAGGGAGTAGTACACAGCGTTGTACGAGATCTTCAGTTTCTTGGCAATTTATCGCATGGAATAGCCTTAACTTCGCAGAACAAGAATAGACTCACAAGTTTGAGATGAAAGTTCTTTGTTTCTTGCCGTTTTGAGCTTGTAATCAAACTCAAATGCTGATGCTTCAGATACTCAACTAGTCTAAAGAAGGCCAGTTTTATTGCTTCTTTAATCAGGACAACAGTTTTCAGCTGTGCTAACATAATTGCAAAAGGGTTTTATTTTAAAATGATAAACTTGGATTAGCTAACACAACGTGCCATTGGAACACAGGAGTGATGGTTGCTGATAATGGGTCTCTGTGCGCCTATGTCGATATTCCATTAAAAATCAGACATTTCCAGCTACAATAGTCATTTACAACATTAACAATGTTTACACTGTATTTCTGATCAATTTGATGTTATTTTAATGGACAAAACACTTGCTTTTCTTTCAAAAACAAGGGCATTTCTAAGTGACCCCAAACTTCTGAACAGTAGTGTACATATTTTTAGCTTGGAAGTGCATCATAGATAACATTGACTCTAGGCTGGTGAAATCCGTGGCTCTCCTCCTCCCTCACCTTCAGTAGTGCTGAGGTGGGCTATATCAGGGGGCAGAGCACCATTGACTTTCATTGGCAGCTCAGCACTGTGCCCCCACTGTCCCAGAATGACCCAAAGGTACCTCATACTCACTTCCATGATGTCCACTCTCCTCTCTCTACCTTCTTTCAATTTCCTCTAACTTTCCTTTTTCATCCTTCCATCCTTAACTCCTTCCTATCTTTCCTTCCTTCATTTCCAACATCTCACCCTCTCTCATTCCATGCTTCCAACCTCCTTCATTCCACCAACTCCCAAATCTTAATGGTCTGTGAACACTGTGAATTCTAATTTGCTAGAAGTCTACTTCACAATAGAACTAGGGTGTTATGTGTGTGTGTGGGTGTACAGGAAGGAGACGGTGTCATCAATGTCTGAATCCTGAGTCCTGACAGGTTCCACAGGGTGGGGTGGAATCAAAATGAAAGGTGGGGATATTTTGGGCCGCACATAGAGGTTTGGATGCTACTAAAAGGAGACACTTTAGGACGGGATCAAGTTCTCTAGGTTAGTCATATCCAAATAGTGAATAATGATCTATCACACCCAATCATAAGTAAGTCTATTATACTGTACATCTATATTATTCAAGTCTTTTCCATTCTTATTACAAAGGTTTCAGGTGGAAAACGTTTCTATCTCAGTATTTCACTTGCAAAACCTCTCAGCGACATTCGCCTCAGATCAAATCACTACACAGATAGCCAAGTGCACATACAGTAAGCCAAAGCTGAACTATAAGCTAGGTGCTCTCAGTTCTGTGCTAGCTTCCAGACCTATTTAGAGAGTAACTGGGCTGCTAGCCTGATAATGTGGCCGATTGGGATGCCATAGCACAGAGGCTTATACATTTTGATCACACACAGGGAAGAGAGAGGGTATGTAGCGATGCGCACCTGTTCCACAAACTCTTGGCTCTTCTTAACCTTTTACTAAAGTGGGCTAAATCAGGGTCACACAGAGTGTTTCTTGGTAGTCTGAAACAAATCTACTTTGAAACACACTTCACACACATGGTTATGGCCTTTCAAAAAAGAAGACACCTGTACATGTCGGATATACAGTGCCATGCGAAAGTATTCGGCCCCCTTGAACTTTGCGACCTTTTGCCACATTTCAGGCTTCAAACATAAAGATATAAAATTGTATTTTTTTGAGAAGAATCAACAACAAGTGGGACACAATCATGAAGTGGAACGACATTTATTGGATATTTCAAACTTTTTTAACAAATCAATAACTGAAAAATTGGGCGTGCAAAATTATTCAGCCCCTTTACTTTCAGTGCAGCAAACTCTCTCCAGAAGTTCAGTGAGGATCTCTGAATGATCAAATGTTGACCTAAATGACTAATGATGATAAATACAATCCACCTGTGTGTAATCAAGTCTCCGTATAAATGCACCTGCACTGTGATAGTCTCAGAGGTCCGTTAAAAGCGCAGAGAGCATCATGAAGAACAAGAAACACACCAGGCAGGTCCGAGATACTGTTGTGAAGAAGTTTAAAGCCGGATTTGGATACAAAAAGATTTCCCAAGCTTTAAACATCCCAAGGAGCACTGTGCAAGCGATAATATTGAAATGGAAGGAGTATCAGACCACTGCAAATCTACCAAGACCTGGCCGTCCCTCTAAACTTTCAGCTCATACAAGGAGAAGACTGATCAGAGATGCAGCCAAGAGGCCCATGATCACTTTGGATGAACTGCAGAGATCTACAGCTGAGGTGGGAGACTCTGTCCATAGGACAACAATCAGTCGTATATTGCACAAATCTGGCCTTTATGGAAGAGTGGCAAGAAGAAAGCCATTTCTTAAAGATATCCATAAAAAGTGTTGTTTAAAGTTTGCCACAAGCCACCTGGGAGACACACCAAACATGTGGAAGAAGGTGCTCTGGTCAGATGAAACCAAAATTGAACTTTTTGGCAACAATGCAAAACGTTATGTTTGGCGTAAAAGCAACACAGCTGAACACACCATCCCCACTGTCAAACATGGTGGTGGCAGCATCATGGTTTGGGCCTGCTTTCCTTCAGCAGGGACAGGGAAGATGGTTAAAATTGATGGGAAGATGGATGGAGCCAAATACAGGACCATTCTGGAAGAAAACCTGATGGAGTCTGCAAAAGACCTGAGACTGGGATGGAGATTTGTCTTCCAACAAGACAATGATCCAAAACATAAAGCAAAATCTACAATGGAATGGTTCAAAAATAAACATATCCAGGTGTTAGAATGGCCAAGTCAAAGTCCAGACCTGAATCCAATCGAGAATCTGTGGAAAGAACTGAAAACTGCTGTTCAAAAATGCTCTCCGTCCAACCTCACTGAGCTCGAGCTGTTTTGCAAGGAGGAATGGGAAAAAATGTCAGTCTCTCGATGTGCAAAACTGATAGAGACATACCCCAAGCGACTTACAGCTGTAATCGCAGCAAAAGGTGGCGCTACAAAGTATTTACTTAAGGGGGCTGAATAATTTTGCACGCCCAATTTTTCAGTTTTTGATTTGTTAAAAAAGTTTGAAATATCCAATAAATGTCGTTCCACTTCATGATTGTGTCCCACTTGTTGTTGATTCTTCACAAAAAAATACAGTTTTATATCTTTATGTTTGAAGCCTGAAATGTGGCAAAAGGTCGCAAAGTTCAAGGGGGCCGAATACTTTCGCAAGGCACTGTAGAGTTGGAATGTATTCAATTTTGAGTTTATATACACTACCGGTCAAACCTTTTAGAAAAACTATTCATTCAAGGACTTTTCTTTATTTAGAACATTTTCTACATTGTAGAATAATAGTGAAGACATCAAAACTATTAAATAGCACATATGGACAAACAAATCAAAAAAATATTTTATATTTGAGATTTTTCAAATATCCACCCTTTGCCTTGATGACAGCTTTGCACACTCTTGGCATTCTCTCAACCAGCTTCACTTGGAGTGCTTTTCCAACAGTCTTGAAGGAGTTCCCACATATGCTGAGCACTTGTTGGCTACTTTTCCTTCACTCTACGGTCCAACTCATCCCAAACCATCTCAATTTGGTTGAGGTCGGAGGATTGTGGAGGCCAGGTCATCTGATGCAGCACTCCATCTCTCTCCTTCTTGGTCAAATAGCCCTTACACAGCCTGGAGGTGTGTTTGGTCATTGTCCTGTTGAAAAACAAATGATAGTCCCACTAAGCACAAAACAGATGGGGTGGCGTATTACTGCAGAATGCTGTGGTAGCCATGCTGGTTAAGTGTGCCTTGAATTCTAAATAAATCACAGACAGTGTCACCAGCAAAGCACCCCCACACTATAACACCTCCTCCTCTGCGCTTTACGGTGAGAAATACATATGCGGAGATCATTCGTTCACCCACACCGCTTCTCACAAAGACACGGCGGTTGGAACCAAAAAAACTCAAATTTGGACTCCAGACCAAAGAACAAATTTCCACCAGTCTAATGTCCATTGCTCGTGTTTCTTGGCCCAAGCAATTATCTTTTTATTATTGGTGTCCTTTAGTAGTGGTTTCTTTGCAGCAATTCTACCATGAAGGCCTGAGTCACGCATTCTCTTCTGAACAGTTGATGTTGAGATGTGTCTGTTACTTGAACTTTGTGAAGCATTTATTTGGGCTGCTATTTCTGAGGCTGGTAACTCTAATGAACTTATCCTCTGCAGCAGAAGTAACTCTGGGGCTTCCTTTCCTGAGGCTGTCCTCATGAGAGCCAGTTTCACAAAACGCTTGATGGTTTTTGCGACCGCACTTGAACAAACTTTCAAAGTTCTTGAAATGTTCCATATTGACTGATCTTCATGTCTTAAAGTAATGATGTACTGTCGTTTCTTTTTGCTTATTTGAGCGGTTCTTGCCTTAGCCATATTTGGTAAAAGACCAAGTCTATATGATCTTCTGTATACGCCCCTAACTTGTCACAACACAGCCGATTGGCTCAAACCGATTGGCTCAAAAAATTAATTCCACAAATAACTTTTAAGAAGCCACACCTGTTAATTGAAATGCATTCCAATTGACTACCCAATGAAGCTGGTAGAGAATGCCAAGAGTGTGCAAAGCCGTCATCAAGGCAAAGGGTGGCTATTTGAAGAATCTCAAATATAAAATATATATTTATTTAACACTTTTTTGGTTACTACATTATTCCATATATGTTATTTCATAGTTTTGATGTCTTCACTAGAAAATAGTAAAAATAAAGAAAAACTCTTGAATGAGTACTTTTGACCGGTAGTGTACATCACAGAAGACTGAAATATAACAAAACTGTTTGACATAGAAACACCAGATTTTCTGCAGATTAAAACAATTAAATAATGTTTATTAATTATGAAATTATGAAAAATATGAATAACATTCCACCATGAGGTCACAAGGTCATTTGACTGCAGGAAAGGGCTACCAGCCACTGTGTCATTGCTGGGGTACCGCCTGGCCTGCCTCATTGCTTCATTACTGATGCTTTGCCCTATAACAGATATAGAGCAAATTACATGAACTATAAGCTAATTGGTCTCCATGGGTTTTTGACTGGAGATATTGTGTGTTGTGGTTTATTGACCTTAATTGATTTAGTTTGGCTGTTTCATGCAACATCTTCTCTCCTCAGCCCTCCTGCTTGACGTCATGACAGTGGCCGGAGTCCAGAAGCTGATCAAACGCAAAGGACCCTGGGAGATAAGTCCGGGATTCCTGGACTACAGTGTCATGGATGTGTACTCCTTCCCAGCGGCCCACGCCAGCCGTGCCGCCATGGTGTCCAAGTTCTTGCTTTCCCACCTGGTCCTGGCCGTCCCTCTTCGCATCCTGCTGGTGCTCTGGGCCTTCCTGGTGGGTATGTCCCGGGTGCTGTTGGGTAGACACCACCTGACCGACATGGCGTGCGGCTTCGCCCTGGGCCTTCTGCACTTCAGCCTGGTGGAGACAGTGTGGCTGTCGTCCAGCACCTGTCAAACCCTCATCTCTATAGGGACCCTCAGCTGGAGCTCCTTCTACTGAACACAGGGCCAGGAGTTCTTCCTGATGTGATCTGAGTTTTCCCTGATCAAGGCCTACTGTCAAAGGCTGCATTAGACCTACGTATAGGCTTTATCTTGATTTCCTTTCAATTATGTTGTTTGTATTTTTCTGCTGGAAACGATCATTTGTTTAAACTACACATTTTTGAGAAACAGGTGGACTGGACTCCAAATGTGAATAGATTTTTGCTGTCTTTGAATTGTGCTGTATGTGTTAAACAAAAACATGATTGTTGTCTTGAAAATCAGGGATTTTGCTACAATCTTAAATATTTATCCTATCCAAATACGTTTCAAAAGATAGTTTTGATTAGTTTAAGGCAAGCTGTTTCATCATAGATCTGTATGTTGTATATTCCACATTGTTTGCCTTCTCTGCTGCAATCTAAGCATTAACCAAGCAGATAGACACAGTTAGTTTATGGTGCTGATTTCATGCCTCACTGAGTAACTGAAAAACGTCTGTGGTGAAGTCAACTACAGTGCATCAGGCTTGGGGTTACCATTGATACTGTGACATATGTGTGTGTGTATATGGGTGATTGTGTGTGTGCATATGTGTTACGCTCGTCGTTGGAAGGAGTAGACCAAGGTGTAGTGTGGTAGGCGTACATCTTTCTTTTATTGATGACACTGAAAAAAACAACAAATACAAACCGAAACGCACAATTCTGTAGGGCTGGAAAGCAACAGTACAAAAACAAGATCCCACAAACTAAGGTGGAAAAAAGGCTGCCTAAGTATGATCCCCAATCAGAGACAACGATAGACAGCTGCCTCTGATTGGGAACCATACCCGGCCAACAAAGAAATAGACAACATAGATTGCCCACCCTAGTCACACCCTGACCTAACCAAATAGAGAATTAAAAGATCTCTAAGGTCAGGGCATGACAATATGTCTGTGTGTGTTTGTATGCCTCCATGCAAGATTTCTTATGTGTGTACCTTTGTGAGTCAAACGTAATGTCTTTTGGAGGGTAAAAGTCACTGAGTAAACCTTTGCTGGTCCGGAATGTTCACTGGCATGTACAAAAAATGAATTATACCCAATATCAAAGGCTTTTTACCTACTGTATGCCTTCGGTCTTCTGCTATGTCTTTTTTTTTGTCTTTTTTGTTATATTATGGACTTGGCAACCAAACTATTTAAGCTGTAGCCTTTTTGCTTTCGGATTGTGTGTGTGTGTGTGTGTGTGTGTGTGTGTGTGTGTGTGTGTGTGTGTGTGTGTGTGTGTGTGTGTGTGTGTGTGTAATATTGCATTAGTGCAAGTCAGCATGTTTTGTTTTGTACAAGGATGACAAGAAAGTCATCTTTTCATGCAGTGTTTGAATTTATCCAGTCTAATTTGCTAAATTAAGAAGATGGCTGGATAGTCTTTATACAGTGCCTTGCGAAAGTATTCGGCCCCCTTGAACTTTGCGACCTTTTGCCACATTTCAGGCTTCAAACATAAAGATATAAAACTGTATTTTTTTGTGAAGAATCAACAACAAGTGGGACACAATCATGAAGTGGAACGACATTTATTGGATATTTCAAACTTTTTTAACAAATCAAAAACTGAAAAATTGGGCGTGCAAAATCATTCAGCCCCCTTAAGTTAATACTTTGTAGCGCCACCTTTTGCTGCGATTACAGCTGTAAGTCGCTTGGGGTATGTCTCTATCAGTTTTGCACATCGAGAGACTGCATTTTTTTCCCATTCCTCCTTGCAAAACAGCTCGAGCTCAGTGAGGTTGGATGGAGAGCATTTGTGAACAGCAGTTTTCAGTTCTTTCCACAGATTCTCAGGTCTGGACTTTGACTTGGCCATTCTAACACCTGGATATGTTTATTTTTGAACCATTCCATTGTAGATTTTGCTTTATGTTTTGGATCATTGTCTTGTTGGAAGACAAATCTCCGTCCCAGTCTCAGGTCTTTTGCAGACTCCATCAGGTTTTCTTCCAGAATGGTCCTGTATTTGGCTCCATCCATCTTCCCATCAATTTTAACCATCTTCCCTGTCCCGGCTGAAGAAAAGCAGGCCCAAACCATGATGCTGCCACCACCATGTTTGACAGTGGGGATGGTGTGTTCAGCTGTGTTGCTTTTACGCCAAACATAACGTTTTGCATTGTTGCCAAAAAGTTCAATTTTGGTTTCATCTGACCAGAGCACCTTCCACATGTTTGGTGTGTCTCCCAGGTGGCTTGTGGCAAACTTTAAACAACACTTTTTATGAATATCTTTAAGAAATGGCTTTCTTCTTGCCACTCTTCCATAAAGGCCAGATTTGTGCAATATACGACTGATTGTTGTCCTATGGACAGAGTCTCCCACCTCAGCTGTAGATCTCTGCAGTTCATCCAGAGTGATCATGGGCCTCTTGGCTGCATCTCTGATCAGTCTTCTCCTTGTATGAGCTGAAAATTTAGAGGGACGGTGTAACGATTCTCTTCTTGTGAAGTAGAGGCGGACCAAAGCGCAGCGTGGTGGTTGTTCATTGTATTTTATTCACGACACTATACATGAACAAACTAACGAAAAAACAAGAAACGTGAGAACTCAAAACCTAATACAGCCTATCTGGTGAATACTACACAAAGACAGGAACAATCACCCACAAACACACAGTGAAACCCAGGCTACCTAAGTATGGTTCTCAATCAGAGACAACTAATGACACCTGCCTCTGATTGAGAACCATACTAGGCCGAAAACATAGAACTGCCCCACAACATAGAAAAACAAACATAGACTGCCCACCCAACTCACGCCCTGACCATACTAAATAAATACAACACAAAGGAAATAGAGGTCAGAACGTGACAGTACCCCCCCCCAAAGGTGCGGACTCCGGCCGCAAAACCTTGACCTATAGGGGAGGGTCTGGGTGGGCGTCTGTCCGCGGTGGCGGCTCTGGCGCGGGACGCGGACCCCACTTCGCCATTGTCTTAGTCCGCCTTATTGTCCGCCTCCGTGGCTTACTCACCATGCCCACCCCTCTCAATGACCCCACTGGACAGAGGGGCTGCTTGGGACAGAGGGGCAGCTTCTCGGGACAGAGGGACAGCTGCTCGGGACAGAGGGACAGCTGCTCGGGACAGAGGGACAGCTGCTCGGGACAGATGGACAGCTGCTCGGGACAGAGGGACAGCTGCTCGGGACAGAGGGGCAGCTGCTCCGGGCGGAGGGGCTCTAGCGGCCCCTGGCTGACTGGCGGCACTGGCGGCCCCTGGCTGACTGGCGGCCCCTGGCTGACTGGCGGCACTGGCGGCCCCTGGTTGACTGGCGGCGCTGGCGCTGGGCTGACTGGCGGCACTGGCGGCCCCTGGTTGACTGGCGGCACTGGCGGCCCCTGGCTGACTGGCGGCACTGGCGGCCCCTGGCTGACTGGCGGCACTGGCGGCCCCTGGCTGACGGGCGGCACTGGCGGCCCCTGGCTGACGGGCGGCACTGGCGGCTCCTGGCTGACGGGCGGCATTGGCGGCGCTGGGCAGACGGGCGGCACTGGCGGCGCTGGGCAGACGGGCGGCACTGGCGGCGCTGGGCAGACGGGCGGCACTGGCGGCGCTGGGCAGACGGGCGGCACTGGCGGCGCTGGGCAGACGGGCGGCACTGGCGGCGCTGGGCAGACGGGCGGCGCTGGCGGCGCTGGGCAGACGGGCGGCGCTGGCGGCGCTGGGCAGACGGGCGGCACTGGGCAGACGGGAAGCTCCGATGGCGCCGGACAGGCGGGAGGCTCCGGCAGAGGCGCCGGACAGGCGGGAGGCTCCGGCAGAGGCGCCGGACAGGCGGGAGGCTCCGGCAGAGGCGCCGGACAGGCGGGAGGCTCCGGCAGAGGCGCCGGACAGGCGGGAGGCTCCGGCAGAAGCGCCGGACAGGCGGGAGGCTCCGGCAGAGGCGCCGGACAGGCGGGAGGCTCCGGCAGAGGCGCCGGACAGGCGGGAGGCTCCGGCAGAGGCGCCGGACAGGCGGGAGGCTCCGGCAGAGGCGCCGGACAGGCGGGAGGCTCCGGCAGCGGCGCCGGACAGGCGGGAGGCTCCGGCAGAGGCGCCGGACAGGCGGGATACTCCGGCAGCGCTGGAGAGGAGGAAGGCTCTGGACGGATGGGCCGGAGAGACAGCCTGGTACGGGGAGCTGCCACCGGAGGGCTGGGGTGTGGAGGTGGTGACGGATAGACCGGGCCGTGCAGGCGCACTGGAGCTCTTGAGCACCGAGCCTGCCCAACCTTACCCGGTTGAATGGTCCCGGTCGCCCTGCCAGTGCGGCGAGGTGGAATAGCCCGCACTGGGCTATGCAGGCGAACCGGGGACACCGTGCGCAAGGCTGGTGCCATGTAAGCCGGCCCAAGGAGACGCACTGGAGACCAGATGCGTAGAGCCGGCTTCATGGCACTTGGCTCGATGCCCACTCTAGCCCGGCCGATACGCGGAGCTGGAATGTACCGCACCGGGCTGTGCACCCGCACTGGGGACACCGTGCGCACCACAGCATAACACGGTGCCTGCCCGGTCTCTCTAGCCCCCCGGTAACCACAGGAAGTTGGCTCAGGTCTCCTACCTGGCGTAGCCATACTCCCTGTTAGCCCCCCCCCAAGAAATTTTTGGGGCTGACTCCCGGGCTTCCATCCACGACGCCGCGCTGCCTCCTCATACCAGCGCCTCTCCGCTTTCGCCGCCTCCAGTTCTTCTTTGGGACGGCGATATTCTCCTGGCTGAGCCCAGGGTCCTCTTCCGTCTAATTCGTCCTCCCATGTCCATACCTCCTCGCGCTGCTCCTGCTGCTGCTTTTTCCGTTGCCCATTACCACACCGCTTGGTCCTGTTGTGGTGGGTGATTCTGTAACGACGTTCGTCTGTAGGAGGAGAAGCGGACCAAAAAGCAGCGTGGTGGTTGTTCATTGTATTTTATTCACGACACTATACATGAACAAACTAACGAAAAAACAAGAAACGTGAGAACTCAAAACCTAATACAGCCTATCTGGTGAACACTACACAAAGACAGGAACAATCACCCACAAACACACAGTGAAACCCAGGCTACCTAAGTATGGTTCTCAATCAGAGACAACTAATGACACCTGCCTCTGATTGAGAACCATACTAGGCCGAAAACATAGAACTGCCCCACAACATAGAAAAACAAACATAGACTGCCCACCCAACTCACGCCCTGACCATACTAAATAAATACAACACAAAGGAAATAGAGGTCAGAACGTGACAGACGGCCAGGTCTTGGTAGATTTGCAGTGGTCTGATACTCCTTCCATTTCAATATTATCGCTTGCACAGTGCTCCTTGGGATGTTTAAAGCTTGGGAAATCTTTTTGTATCCAAATCCGGCTTTAAACTTCTTCACAACAGTATCTCGGACCTGCCTGGTGTGTTCCTTGTTCTTCATGATGCTCTCTGCGCTTTTAACGGACCTCTGAGACTATCACAGTGCAGGTGCATTTATACGGAGACTTGATTACACACAGGTGGATTGTATTTATCATCATTAGTCATTTAGGTCAACATTGGATCATTCAGAGATCCTCACTGAACTTCTGGAGAGAGTTTGCTGCACTGAAAGTAAAGGGTCTGAATAATTTTGCACGCCCAATTTTTCAGTTTTTGATTTGTTAAAAAAGTTTGAAATATCCAATAAATGTCGTTCCACTTCATGATTGTGTCCCACTTGTTGTTGATTCTTCACAAAAAAATACAGTTTTATATCTTTATGTTTGAAGCCTGAAATGTGGCAAAAGGTCGCAAAGTTCAAGGGGGCCGAATACTTTCGCAAGGCACTGTAAGATGTGGACTTCTGAAAAAGTGGTATGTCTTTCCTGCGTTGTTTATGCATGCCCAATAATATACAATTTGCCATGACTTATGGTATATTGTTGTGTGTGTGTGTGTGTGTGTGTGTGTGTGTGTGTGTGTGTGTGTGTGTGTGAGTGTGTGTGTGTGTGAGCGTGCGTGCGTGCGTGCGTGTGACATTCATTTTTTGATTGTGGTGGATGCTTTTAAGAACATGTCCATGTGCTAAACCCAAGTAATGGCTGTATTTGGACTCATTGACCACAAAATTGATTGGTAGCCACCACCTGAAAACCATTGATTTACATGACTCCACTCCATCAATATGCCTCACTGTCCGCAGTTACTCATCAGTAATGAAGCTGAAACAACAGCTTCCTTATTTATTCAGGGCAAACCCATTGAGATACATGTATCACAGCTGACCACACACACACACAAAGTTGCATGTGTCTCCCCTTTTACGGGGAAGAAGGACGGGAACAAAGGAGGGATAATCTGTCTCAGCAGATGGGAAAATGGCATTTACGGTGCCTTAAGAAAGTATTCACACCGCTTGACTTTTTCCACATTTTGTTGTGTTACAGCCTGCATAAAATTGATAACATTCTGATTTCACTGGCATACACACAATACCCCATAATGTCAAAGTGGAATCATGTTTTCCATTTTAATTTATTTTTTGTACAAAATTAAAAGCTGAAATGTCATGAGTCAGTAAGTATTCAACCCCTTTGTTATGGCACACTAAATAAGTACAAATGTGCTTAACAAGACACATAATAAATTGCATGGACTCACTTTGTGTGCAATAATAGTGTTCATCTCTCTAAGCCACACAGACAATGATATGTAAGGTCCCTCAGTCAAGAAGTGAATTGTAAACACCGATTCGACCACAAAGGCCAAGGAGGTTTTCTAATACCTCTCAAAGAAGGGCAACTATTGGTAGATGGGTCAAAAATAAAAAGCAAACATTGAATATCCCTTTGGGCATGGTGAAGTTATTCATTACACTTTGGATGGTGTATCAATACACCCAGTCACTACAAAGATACATGGGTCCTTCTTAACTCAGTTGCCGGAGAGGAAGGAAATTGCTTACGGATTTCACCATGAGGACAATGGTAACTTGAAAACAGTTACAGAGTTTAATGGCTGTGATAGGAAAAGACTGAGGATGTATCAACAACACTGTGTTTACTCCACAATACTAACCTGAATGACAGAGTGAAAATAAGTAAGCATGTACAGAGTAAAATATATTCCAAAACATGCATCCTGTTTGCAATAAGGCACTAAAGTAAAATTGCTAAAAATGTTGCAAAGAAATGAACGTTGTACCCTAAATACAAAGTGTTATGTTTGGGGTAAATCCAACACAACACATTACTGAATTCCACTCGTCATATTTTCAAGCATGGTGATGGCTGCATCATATTATGGGTATGCTTGGCATCGGCAAGGACTATGGAGTTTTTTAGTATAAAAATAAATGCAATAGAGTTAAGCATAGGCAAAATCCTAGAGGGAAACCTGGTTCAATCTGCTTTCCAACAGACACTGGGAGACAAATTCACATTTCATTAGGACAATAACCTAAAACACAAGGCCAAATATACACTGGAGTTGCATACCAAGAAGACATTGAATGTTCCTGAGTAGCCGAGTTACAGTTAGGACTTAAATCCTAAAAATCTAAGGCAAGACTTGAAAATGGCTGTCTCGCAATGATCAACAACCAGCTAGAGCTTGAATAATTTGTTTAAGAATAATGTGCAAAAATTTTATAATCTAGATGTGCAAAGCTCTTAGAGACTTACCTAGAAAGACTCACAGTTGTAATAGCTGCCAAATGTGATTCTAACATGTGTTGACTTATGTAATGAGATATTTCTGTATTCAATTTTCAATCAATTTGCTAAAATTTAACTTTGTCATTATGGGATATTGTGGGTGAGAAAAAAATCTATTGAATTGATTTTTAATTAACTGTAGGGGGGTATGAATATTTTCTGAAGGCACTGTACGTATCATAATTCCTCCATCCTCTGCTTTTGTCTTGTCCAAAGGTCACATATTATTACACCTATTTACATTCAATATTATTCATACATGCATCCATGATGGAATGCAAACAGCATTGCACTGCATAGCTTGCATTTGCCTGCCTGTGTGACAGATACGTCACCCAGGGGTTTCCCAGACAGAGTTTAATTTAAGAGGCCAATTCTACTTAAATTAAGTAAGGACTAACCAGTTAAGTACTTGGTGCTGACCAGAGGATGCTTAAAAAAACAGGGATGGGACACTAATACATAAGCATTTTATGGAATTGGAACAAGTCACCTAAACCAAACAATGAACGGAGGTAAAAGAAAACGTTCAAAGAATTTCAGTGACTTTGAAAAAACCCTCTTGATGCAAATTGTGTCAAACCAACCAATTATCTAGAACAGCATGACTCATCAACAGAAAACAAAAAAAGAATGCCCGGACTACCATTTGTAATTAATTCAAAGTAAACAACAGGTCACTTTGAAATGGCACTTTTCTTGTCTAGCACAACACAGTGGGGCCTAAATGTATTTGTGTGACAAAACTGTAACACAAACGATATCATGCATAATCTCGGATATAATTTCTATATTGTCTAGTCTTTCTAAGGTCCTGTGGAAAAACAAAAATCAACTTAAAGAAGACAAACGCTGTTGCTCGTAGGGAGCCTTTCAAGACTGGTGCAGGACCCCAGTAAGACCAGAGACAGATGAGCTGGTGGACGTGTTGACCGGGATCATTGATAGCCACCAACCCCTGGAAGGTAACCCCGATGATGACCAATTTGGACAGTTCAGATGGGGGACTGTTCCAATCCTCATTTGGTAGGACACTTTCATTCAACATGTGCCATCCCCAGACTGCAGGCTATATGTAATGTTTCCAGTCATCTCTTGACTCATGACTCACATGATAAAAACTATGTAATGAACACATCTATTAAAGAAATAGTGGTCTATAATTCTGCACTGTAATCATTTTCTAGAGGCAGATGATCACCATAGCTTAAAGCGGATAAGACAGGAAGTTACCACATCAGTCACTGGGTTTGTTTATTTATTTATTACAAAAAACACAAGGAAGGGGTAACATTAAAATATTAGAACATGAAGGACAAACAATACAGCATCAAGACACTATCAAACATGTATCAGTCTTTCCGCAACAGAGCCATCCTTATGTGTGAGGGTGCGTGTGCATGATAGTGATATAAAATATATGTCATAGTTTCCTTTTTCATGATCACAATCTTGTGAAGCCCAACCCTCCAAGATCCCCCCACAGTTCCCCAATAGCTGTCCCTCAACCATTCGAGACCCTTCCCACAGTCGTCGTCCCCCCCCCCCCCCCCCCCCCCCCCCCCCCCCCCCCCCCCCCCCCCCCCCCCCCCCCCGGGAATAAATACTTTTTAAAAAATACCATCAATTCCATTCCCCACCCCCAAGAACCCCCCAATGCACCAACAACCAAGAGAATGAACTAAAGAGAAAAAAAAGCAGAAGACAGAAGAAAACAGCAAACAACAATTACATTTTTTTTCTCACAAAATATTTAAAACAAAGGACATCAAGGACTACTGAAATCATAACAGCAATGCCTACTTTATATGTTTGTTTGTGTGCATGTCTGGCACTATTACATGTATGTGTGTGTTCCTGTATGTGTTTATTTGAATGAGAGTGGGTGTATATGCGTGTGTACAAACACCTGCACGGCATCAGCCTCAGGCAAACCGGCATTAATTGTAAAAACACTGCCACTTAGTAATGTACTTTTATCATGTTTTATTTAGACTTTTTTTCCCTTTATCTTTTGACCATCATTCTCTCTCTCACACAGCAACTCCACTCCCACTTGTCTCCAATTCCACATACCAACCCTCAGCTTCCCTTCAGCCCATCCCATCTATCTCTGCTGGCCACCCACTTTGTGTTTCGACACAACACATATCTTTCAACTATGCTGTGATGTTTAACGTACAATTTGAATCTCTAACTTATTTTGTATCTCTGTAGTATCGTTTTTATTGCTATCTACCTGTACTATTAGTTCATGGATTTCCCTTGTTAGTCTTATTTCTTTAGCCAGAAACTGCTTTTTTATGATTTATGAATATTGAATTGAATGACCCCTGAAGGTACATTTAAAGGTATCCCAAACAATAAGGGGATTTGCTGAACCAATATTATACTTGAAAAATTCAGTTATAAATGATTTTGTCTTAGTAAAAAATAAGTTGTCCTCCAGTAAACTTTGATTAAATTTCCAATATCTCCGTCCACGTGGAAAATCTATGAGTTATGTGAATGCCAATTAGATGATGATCCGATCTCATTCTGTCTCCTATTAAAACCTGTTTGACCTTTGATGCAAGAGAGAAAGAGACAAGAAAGTAGTCAAGACGACTAGCTTGATTAAGTCTCCTCCATGTATGTCTCACTAGGTCGGGGTTTTTTAGTCTCCAAATATCCACTATTTCTAATGTATCGATAATATTAGTGATTTCCTTAAGGGCACAGTGATGATAGTTTGTAGAGTGATTACCTTAATGGTCCATTGAGGTACTTAACGCTGTGTTATAGTCTCCTACCATAATGATTAGATCATTTGTTGCCTGTAAGTTAATAAATTGATATAAATGTTTTCGAAGAAGTGTGGAACATCCTGATTTGGACCATATAGATTAATGAGCCAAATCTCTTTTTCATCCAATTTCATATTCAAAAGGATCCACCTTCCTTACGAATCATTCCTGACTATTTGCACCTTCAGATCGACATTTTTGCTAATTAATATCATCACACCCTTTGAGTTCCTTTGTCCATGACAGAAAATGATTTCACCACCCCATTCCTTTTTCCAAGCAATCTTCATCTAAGGATGTATAGTGCGTTTCGTGTAAACAGTTATATGTTGTATGTTATATTCTTTTTCTTTTAGCCATGTAAAGGCTGCTCTTTTTTTATAATCTGCTAAACCGTTACAATTATAACTGGCTATACTTATTTCACCCCTTACCATAACTAGATATTATTAACTATTCTTAACTATTCTCAGGCTAAATTTACCATAATTAGTGCTTGTAAAGTTACTGTCATCAGAGGTATTATGAAGGTCAAAACTAGAGCTTTCAAATGTCTGATATTTAGAATTCAATAAATAGGTTCTCGCAATATTGTTTTTATCCCCTTGCCTGTTTGCTTGTGAGCCAATGCCACTTAATAAGTGTATCGAAGACCATCCCAAAGTGACCGTAAGTGAATATCCCAACCAGAAACCATGGATTACAGGCAATATTCTCAATGAGCTAAAGGCTAGAGCTGCCGCTTCCAAGGAGCGGGACACTAATCTGGACAAAGAAATCTCGCTATGACCTCCGATAAACTGTAATAAAAACGTCAATACAGGCCTAAGATCGAATTCTACTACACCGGCTCTGATGCTCGTCGGATATGGCAGGGCTTGCAAATTATCAAAGGAAACCCCGCCGCAAACTGCCCTGCATGAGAGCACCAGCTGTTCCGTAAGACTGTGTGATCTCGCTCTCCGTAGCCGATGTCAGTAAGACCTTTAAACAGGGCAACATTCACAAGGCTGCAAGGCCAGAAGGATTACCAGAACGCGTACTCAGAGCATGCGCTGACCAGCTGGCATGTGTCTTCACCAACATTTTCAACCTCTACCTCACCCAGTCTGTAATACCTACATGTTTCAAGCAGACCACCATAGTCCCTGTGCCCAAGAACACCAAGGTAACCTGTCTAAATGACTATCGCCCCTTAGCACACACACATGTAGCCATGAAACGCTTTGAAAGGCTGATCATGTCTCACATCAACACCATCATCCCAGACACCCTAGACCCACTCCGATTTGCATACTGCCCAACAGATCCACAGATGACACCATCTTTATTGCACTCAACACTGCCCTCTCCCACCTGGACAAGAGGAACACCTACATGAGAATGCTGTTCACTGACTATAGTTCAGCGTTCAACACCATAGTGCCCCCAATGCTCATCACTCCATGCTCATCCTCATCAGGCCCTGGGACTGAACACCTCCCTCTGCAACTGGGTCCTTGATTTCCTGACAGTCCGCCCCCAGGTAGTGAGGGTAGGCAACAACACATCCACCACACTGACCCTCCACCACACTGTGTGCTCAGTCCCTTCCTATACTCACTGTTCACCCACGACGGTGTGGCTGCGCACAAATCCAACACCATCATTAAGTTAGCTGACGACACAACAGTGGTTGGCCTGATCACCGACGATGATGAGACAGCCTATAGAGAGTGGCTCAGTGACCTGGCAGTGTGGTGCCAGGACAACAACCTATCCTTCAACATCAGCAAGACATAGGATCTGACCGTGGACTAAAGAAAACGGAGGGCCATATTGACGGGGATGTAGTGGAGTGGGTTGAGAGCATCAAGTGCCTTGGTGTCCACATCAATAAGGCATTATCATGGTCCACACACACCAACACAGTTGTGAAGAAGGCTAGACAGATCTTTAAAAAGTTATACAGCTGCGCCATTGAGAGCATCTTGACTGGCTGCATCACCACTTAGCATGGCAACTGCTTGGCATCCAACCGCAAGGAGCTACAGAGGGTAATGCGGGCAGCCTAGTACATCACTGGGGCCAAGCTCCCTGCCATCGAGGACCTCTATACAAGGTGGTGTCAGAGGAAGGCCCTAAAAATGGTAAACAACTCCATCCACCTCAGTCATAGACTGTTCCTTCTGCTACCGCATTGCATATGGTACCGATGCACCAAGTCTGGAACCAACAGGACCCTGAACAGCTTCCACCCCCAAGCCATAACACTGCTAAATAGTTAGTCCAGGTAGCTATTGGTTAACCATTTAACTATCTGCATTGACCCTTTTTACACTAATTAATCACATGTATTTATAAAGCCCTTTTTACATCAGCAGATGTCCCAAAGTGCTATACAGCCTAAAACCTCAAAATGCAAGTAATACAGCAAGTAATACAGATGTAGAAGTACAGTGGCTAGGAAAAACTCCCCATGAAGGCGGGAACCTAGGATGAAACCTAGAGAGGAACCAGGCTCTGAGGGGTGGCCAGTCCTTTCCTGGCTGTGCCGGGTGGAGATTTTAAGAGTACATGGCCATTTAAGGCCAGATTGTTCTTCAAGCTGTTCAAACATTCATAGATGACCAACAGGGTCTAATAATAATCACAGTGGTTGTAGACTAGAGGGTGCAACAGGTCAGTAACTCTTTTGACTCATCACGCTGCTGCTACTGTTTATTATCGGTTGCTTAGTCACTTTATCCCTACCTACAGTGCCTTCAGAAAGTAATCATACCCCTTGACAGCCTGAATTTAAAATGAATTAAACTTTTGTTTTCACCCATCTACACACAATATCCCATAATGACAACGTGAAAACATGTTTTTAGAAATGTTTACAAACTAATTGAAAATGAAATACAGAAATATCTAATTCACATAACTATTCACAGTGATTACAGCGGCGAGTCTTTCTGGGTAAGTATCTAAGAGCTTTGCACACCTGGATTGTGCAATATTTACCCATTATTATTTTTTACAATTTTCAAACTCTGTCAAATTGGTTGTAGATTTGGCTATGTGTTTTAGCTTATTGTCCGGCTGAAGTTTTAATTAATCTCCAGTATCTGGTGGAAAGTAGACTGAACCAGCTTTTCCTCTAGAATTTTGCCTGTGCTTAGCTCCATTCCGTTTATTTTTTATCCTGAAAAACTCCCCAGTACTTAACGATTTCAAACATACCCATAACATAATGCATAACAAACATACACATAACACATAACATAATACATATGCTTGAAAATATGGAGAGTGGTTCTCAATAATGTGTTGTATTGGATTTGCCTTTGTATTTTGTATTACAGTATTACAACACTGTTTTTGCAGTATTACTTTAGTGCCTTGTTGCAAACTGGATGCATGTTTTGGAATATTGGTACAGTTGAAGTCGGAAGTTTACATACACTTCGGTTGGAGTCATTAAAATAAATGTGTCATCCACTCCACAAGTTTCTTGTCAACAAACTATAGTTTTGGCAAGTCGGTTAGGACATCTACTTTGTGCATGACACAAGTAATTTTTCCAACAATTGTTTACAGACAGATTACTTCACTTATAATTCACTGTATCACACACAATTCCAGTGGGTCAGAAGTTTACATACACTAAGATGACTGTGCCTTCAAACAGCATGGAAAATTCCAGAAAATGATGTCATGGCTTTAGAAGCTTCTGATAGGCTAATTGACATCATTTGAGTCAATTGGAGGTGTACCTGTGGATGTATTTCAAGGCATACCTTCAAACTCAGTGCCTCTTTGCTTGACATCATGGGAAAATCAAAAGAAATTAGCCAAGACTTCAGGAAAAAAATTTGTAGACCTCCACAAGTCTGGTTTATCCTTGGGAGCAATTTCCAAATGCCTGAAGGTACCACGTTCATCTGTGCAAACAGTAGTACGCATTCATAAACACCATGGGACCACGCAGCCGTCATACCGCTCAAGAAGTAGATGCGTCTCCTAGAGATGAACGTAGTTTGGTGCGAAAAGTGCAAATCAATCCCAGAACCACAGTCATGGACCTTGTGAAGACGCTGAAGGAAACAGGCACAAAAATATCTATATCCACAGTAAAACGAGTCCTATATCGACATAACCTGAAAGGCCGCTCAGCAAGGAAGAAGCCACTGCTCCAAAACCGTAATAGAAAAGCCAGACTTGGGTTTGCAACTGCACATCGAGACAAAGATTGTACTTTTTGGAGAAATGTCCTCTGATCTGATGAAACAAAAATAGAACTGTTTGGCCATAATGACCATCGTTATGTTTGAAGGAAAAGGGGAATGCTTGCAAGCTGAAGAACACCATCCCAACCGTGAAGCACAGGGGTGGAAGCATCATGTTGTGGGGGTGCTTTGCTGCAGGACGGACTGGTGCACTTCACAAAAAAAGACGCATCATGAGGAAGGAAAATTATGTGGATATATTGAAGCACCATCTCAAGACATCAGTCAGGAAGTTAAAGCTTGGTCGCAAATGGGTCTTCCAAATGGACAATGACCCCAAGCATACTTCCAAAGTTGTGGCAAAATGGCTTAAGGACAACAAAGTCAAGGTATTGGAGTGGCCATCACAAAGCCCTGACCTCAATCCCATAGAACATTTGTGGACAGAACTGATAAAGCGTCTGTGAGCATGGAGTTTGGCTAAGTTGTATTTAAACTTCCGACTTCAACTGTATATGGTACTCTGAGGCCTCATTTATAAAATGGACTTACGATCAATTTTGATCTTAAGTATGACTTACGACTGACTAATTTCAAGTATAAATCTAAGAACATTTTTATAAATGAGGCCCCTGGTCTTTGTGGTTGAATCTGTGCTTGAAATTCACTGCTCGATTGAGGGACCTTTAATTGTATGTGTGTGGTACAGAGATGAGGTAGTCTTAAGAAAATCATGTTAAACACTATTATTGCACACAGAGTGAGTCCATGCGACTTATTATGTGACTTGTTAAGCAAATCTTTACTCCTGAACTTATTTAAGCTTGCCATAACAAAGGGGTTGAATACTTATTGACTCAAGACATTTCAGCTTTTAATGTTGTGTTAATATGTAAACATTTTGACATTATGTGGTATTGTGTGTAGACCAATGACAAAACATCTCCATTTAATTTAGTTTCAATTCAGGCTGGAAGACAACAAAATGTCAAGGGTTGTGAAGGCACTGTATATGGACATACAGCATCTACCTCAATGACCTCGTAACCCTGCACATCAACTTGGTACTGGTACCCTGTGTATATAGCTAGTTATCGTTACTCGTTGTGTATTTATTCCTTGTGTTATTATTTTTATATTATTTCGATCTTTTTTTCTCTTGCATTGTTGGGAAGGGTAAGTAAGCATTTCACTGTTAGCCTACACCTGTTGATTTGATTTGCAATGAAATGCCTAACTTGCAAGCCCTCCCCAACAGTGCAATATTCAATATCAAAATAGTATAACTAATAAAAGTATTTTGCAACTGTTTGGGCCTTTCTCAGACACCGCCTGGCATGTATGACCTGGATGGCTGGGAGCTCACCCCCAGTGATATGCTGATCCGTTCACACCACCCTCTTTAGGGACTCCGGTCAGACTGTTATACAACCATGCTCTCGATGGTGCAGCTGTAAAAGTTCCTTAGGATCTGAGGGGCCATACCATTGTTTCAGCCTCCTGAGGGAGAAGAGGTGCTGCCGTGCGTTCTTCATGACTGTGCTGGCGTGAGAGGACCATGTTAAGTCCTCAGTGATGTGGATACCAAGAAACTTTAAGCTCTTGACCCTCTCCACTGCGGCCCCGTCGATGTGGATGGGGTTGTGCACCCACCCCTGATTCCTGTAGTCCACAATCAGCTCTTTGGTTTTGCTGACATTGAGGGATAGGTTGTTGTCCTGGCACCACACTGCAAGGTCTCTGACCTCCTCCCTGGTGATCAGGCCTACCACCGTCATGTCATCAGGAAACTTGATGATGGCACTGGAGTCATAGGTGGCCACATGTCATCTGACTTATGAACCATAAAATAGATTGACTCCAGATTTTGTATATAGACTTAATGAATTAGTCTCTAATGAATTTGAGAGTGATTCATTGCTACATTCGAAGCCGGCCACGTTACACCACTAGATGTCACCATATCACATCAGGGTTATAAGAACTGAACCGATGGACCTGACGGGGCCATGAAATTTTGCATGTCAAATTTATGTATGTCCTTAGAATCTGTGGGAATATAAAGTCACTGCAACCTTAGATGGCTGCACCAGAACAGTTGGTGGCACTATAGATGTAATTGGCACCAGTGGTACCATAGGATACTAAAGCAATGACCTCTGATAGACCATTAAACAATAAAAACGTCAATACAGGCCTAAGATTGAATCCTACTACACCGGCTCTGATGCTCATCGGATGTGGCAGGGCTTGCAAACTATTATGGACTACAAAGGGAACACCTATCTGAGAATGCTGTTCATTGACTACAGCTCAGCGTTCAACACCATATTGCCCACAAAGCTCATCACTAAGCTAAGGAAACTGGGACTAAACACCTCCCTCCGCAACTGGATCCTGGACTTCCTGACGGGCCGCCCCCACGTGGTAAGGGTAGGCAACAACATATCTGGGGCCCCTCAGGGGTGCGTGCTTAGTCTCCTCCTGTACTCCTTGTTCACCCACACCTGCGTGACCAAGCACGACTCCAACACCATCATTAAGTTTGCTGACGACACAACAGTGGTAGGCCTGATCACCGACAACGATGAGACAGACTGTAGTGAGGAGGTCAAAGACCTGGCAGTGTAGCGCCAGGACAACAACCTCTCCGTCAAAGTGAGCAAGACAAACGAGCTCATCGTGGACTACAGGAAAAGGAGGGCCGATCCCTCTCCCATTCACATCGACGGGGCTGTAGTGGAGTGGGTTGAGAGTTAAGTTCCTTGGTGTCCACATCACCAACAAACTACCATGGTCCACATTTTTAGCAACAAGAAAAATATATATAGTTATATATTTTTTTAATTGGGAGGGGCTTGACGGTTTTGCATGTTATTTTGGTATTAATACGTGTCACATATCAATTTGCAAAACATGTAAAAAAAAAAAGAGTTAATAAAGCCACATATACACATGGTCTCTTTTTTGTTTTCTTGAGTAAGGCAGCACCAAAATGCAGGTGTTTCAGTCTAGCTTAGTGCTTTCTGTGGTGGCGGCGTGAGCCAGCATAAAATAGGAGCATTGCGCCATGATTGTGTTCTGTCACTCATGGGGACACCACGTCATTGCCAGGTTTAAGTCCATAGTAAGGGTAGACATTCAAAATCTCAGCCCTTTGGGTCCTGCCATAGAGTTATATTACAAGTGCCCTTCCAAGAAGGCTCAAGGTCCTTGGCCACAGATAAAATGACGTCAAATCAAGTTATATGTATAGTAGCTTTGATTGGACTGATGTCAACATCTTACCTTCAAAGTCTTAGCTAGCAGTCATCTTCATGAATCAAGTCGACAATCTACTGGCAAATTATTTTTAATCCGTGTCATATGAAGAGAAATAATGAAGAGAAATTATAGATAAAACGTATCGGTGCTCATTGGCCATTGGGCATAAAGATTACACAACAAGTTAGAAATCGCAAATTCAACAATGAGTCGTTTGGAAGGAATCAGTGGCTAACTGCAAGCATTGCAAAGCAACCACTAACGTTAGCCTGCTATTCAATGGAGTGGCTGCGCGCTTTCTTTCCAGAGTTCCCACCATAATTCCAGAGAATGCCAGACTTTGATGATAAAGTTTGATGACAAAATGTGCCCACAAAGGACCACCTTCACAAGGTGAATCCAAAAATGTTTTGTATGCTGCTGCATAAATGATGTAATATGCAAGGGAGTTATGTATACTGTAGCTAAGAAAGTAATAATAAGTGTGTGTTGTGTAGTAAGCTACTATTAGCCCATATAATTAGGGTGCCTCACCCTAATAATTTGGTCTGTTTTCACCAACACGGTATTGTAAACACATCGTTCGTGGTCGGTGTTTGCTTGTTTGCCAACTTCTTTTGTGCAACTTTGATAGTGGTGGCGCTTGGCTTTCATGTGTAAATTCAGCATACACAAGATTCTATAATAGAATATTGTTATTTGACATGTCAAATTAAAAGCTTATTTAGAACGTCAAATAGTGTTATATGACGTGTATCTTTTTTGACACGCAAAGACCCAAAAGGCATTCAATGTGCCACACACCAATAATTTGGTATTTTTTCACCTCTTAATTTCGCCTACTGTTCTAACTTGGTGGTGCACATGTAGCCTATAAGCTGTTTTAGAGAAATGTAATAATCAAATATTGTGAGCGCCTTCATTGACTGTTTATATGCCCCCTTCATTTATCCTATGGTTCTGACTTGGTGTACAGGGAGTACACTGTATGAATGGCCCATGTTCTGAATTCTGTCGCTGTACATTTCAAAGGTGCTGAACAAATAGTTCCATTGACTATGTTCGTCACTCGCTCATTAATGTCTTAATCAAAATTACGGATTACCTCTTATCCGCTTGTCATCCCCTTATGCCATAGTTTGTACTATGGCATCTCAATTGTCAGTAGAAACCACATTTGTTCAAGCAAGTCAGCCATACAGTGCCTTGTGGAAATATTCACCCCCTTTGGCATTTTTCCTATTTTGTTGCCTTACAACCTGGAATTTAAAAAATATATATTTAGGGGGTGTGTATCATTTGATTTACACAACATGCCTACCACTTTGAAGATGCAAAATGTTTTTTTCTTGTAAAACAAACAAGAAATAATACCAAAAAAAACAGAAAACTTGAGCTTGCATAACTATTCACCTATCCAAAGTCAATACTTTGTAGAGCCACCTTTTGCAGTAATTACAGCTGCAAGTCTCTTAGGGTATGTCTCTATAAGCTTGGCACATCTAGCCACTGGGATTTGTACCCATTCTTCAAGGCAAAACTGCTCCAGCTCCTTCAAGTTGGATGTGTTCCGCTGGTGTACAGCAATCTTTAAGTCATACCACAGATTCTCAATTGGATTGAGGTCTGGGCTTTGACTTGGCCATTCCAAGACATTTAAATGTTTCCCCTTAAACCACTTGAGTGTTGCTTTAGCAGTATGCTTAGGGCCATTGTCCTGCTGGAAGGTGAATCTCCATCCCAGTCTCAAATCTCTGGAAGACTGAAACAGGTTTCCCTCAAGAATTTCCCTGTATTTAGTGGCATCCATCATTCCTTCAATTCTGACCAGTTTCCCAGTCCCTGCCGATGAAAAACATCCCCACAGCCTGATGCTGGTTGGTGTTCTTGGGGTGATGAGAGGTGTTGGGTTTGTGCCAGACATAGCGTTTTCCTTGATGGTCAAAAAGTTCAATTTTAGTCTCATCTGACCAGAGTACCTTCTTCCATATGTTGGGGAGTCTCCCACATGCCTTTTGGTGAACACCAAACGTGTTTGCTTATTTTTTTCTTTAAGCAATGGCTTTTTTCTGGCAACTCTTCTGTAAAGCCCAGCTCTATGAAGTGTACGGCTTAAAGTGGTCCTATGGACAGATACTCCAATCTCCGCTGTGGAGCTTTGCAGCTACTTCAGGGTTATCTTTGGTCTCTTTGTTGCCTCTCTGATTAATACCCTCCTTGCCTCCTCCGTGAGTTTTGGTGGGCAGCCCTCTCTTGGCAGATTTGTTGTGGTGCCATATTCTTTCCACATTTTTATAATGGCTTAAATGCTGCTCCGTGGGATGTTCAAAGTTTCTGATATTTTTTTATAACCCAACCCTGAACTGTACTTCTCCACAACTTTGCTCCTTGGTCTTCATAGTGCTGCTTGCTTGATGGTGCCCCTTGCTTAGTGGTGTTGCAGACTCTGGGGCCTTCAAAACAGGTGTATATATACTGTAATGTGACAGATGATGTGACACTTAGATTGCACACAGGTGGACTTTATTTTACTAATTATGTGACTTCTGAAGGTAATTGGTTGCACCAGATCTTATTTAGGGGCTTCATGGCAAAAGGGTGAATACATATGTACCCACCCCTTTTCAGTTTTTTATTTTTTGTAATTTTTTGAAACAAGCTATTTTTTTCATTTCACTTCACCAAATTGAACTATTTTGTGTATGTCCATTACATGATATCCAAATGAAAAATCTATTTAAATTACAGGTTGTAATGCAACAAAATAGGAAAAACGCCAAGGGGGTGAATACTTTTGCTAGGCACCGTATCAGCTATGTTTTTTTAAAAGGCAATAAATGAGGCTGAATGATCTGTTTCGCTGCTAAACAAGGCTCGCTGAAAGCCAAGTGTAGCAGTGGTAAAGTGTTGGGAGTCTGCTGTTGGGACAGCTTCATTTGTCACTGTTATAGTGCAATTAATGTATTGTTTAGTGTTGTGTCGTGGCTTTGCTGGCATGCACATCCCAAGTTTAAAAAAAACGTTTGCCCCACCAAGATTTACATGCTAAAATCGCCACTGCCTACAGAACTAGACTAAACTTAACTTGCGTCATCCTTGTGGAATTGAGAGATAAACATGGTAATGCATTCACTGATTGCAGATCATTCCTAGATGATAGAGCGCTTGCTTTGTTATCCAACTGATTTAGCATCCTTTCTGACATCCTGTGAACCCCATTCATTGCTGCCCGCGGCTATATTTCGTTATCTTTTTCTCTCACATAGCTCATGTTCACATACCTATGTTACAGTTATCTAACGCTATCACAAGGAGATCCTTTGAGAGATGATTTGTTTTTGTTACCAATGCCTGGGCGCGTGTTCTGAAACGGCTGGTGACAACTCTGTCCCACTTTAAATTAATCACTTATAAAGCATTCGTAGAGTGCATTCATTGATTTACAAATAATTGGAAAAGCAAAATCATACTACATTACCTTTTTTCCTCAGCCTTCCTTTTTTCATGATCTATTTACTTCTCTAGCCATTTCTCACTTTCTTCTTCTCTATCTGCATGGCTAGCTTGCTTCTCTCTCCACTTTTTCTCTCTTCCTGTTAGTTTTAGAGTTCCTGTTCTATGAATAATTCCCACATTATGAAGGCCATCCTTTACTGATAGGTCCTTTCAGCCCATTCATACTACCTCTGCTAGCGTAGGCCATAACACCATCATACATCACCTTCAGATCTCTTACTCATAATGTTCATAATTACATTTTTTCTCCATTGCTAAAACACTAAAAAACCCTTGGCTGAACAAAGTTCTCAGTTGCCTGGACTCATTTAGCTAATTATGCTGTCTGTTGTCAATACCTTAAACCATTTCACATGGTAAAACACAATTTGCAGATCTCACTTAGACTTTTCAGCAAAACTCTAAACACATTCTCATTCTCAAAACACATTCTGCACTCTAATGCACATGTCATCCATACTGGTAAGCACAAGTGGCAACAATCAAATACAAATAGAGAACATATGTCATTGATTGAACACAACCACTCAAAATTGATTTAACCTGTTTCAAATGATGCGACACAACCAATTTAAGCCAGTTCAGAGAGCAAACAGGATGTTGAAGGTGGGAAGGAGAAAGTCTGAGAATGGATAGAAGAAACAATGTGAGAGGACGAGGACGAGTGCGTATACGAGGTGGGCAATGAGGAGGAAGAGGAGGAGGAGGGCAATAAAGAGGAAGAGGAGGACAAAGAGGAAGAGAAAGACAAGTGGAAATATCTGATGAAATTCGAGCAACAGTTATAGACCACGTTCTTGTCCATGGACTGACAATGAGGGAAGCAGGACTTAGAGTGCAACCCAATTTGAGCCGATATATTGTGTCCACCATAGTAAGGGCATTCAGAGAAGAGAACAGGTACAGTATACTACTGTATTTTTGTAATTGCAAATTTACTGTACTACACTATATGCAGCAGTTTCAATAGACATTTGTAAAGTTAATCACTGTATGTATTGTACTGCATGAATATGTTTTGTAACTGCACAACTACTTTTTGTAGAATTGCAAGGCTGCCACATGCAGGTGGAAGGACAGCTATATTCACTCGGGAGCAAGAGGCCGTTATAGTTGGCATGGTCCTTCAAGATAATGCAATACGACTCAGAGAAATCCAGGAACGAGTGATACAAGACAACACACACTTCCAGGGAATCGACATTCCACAATTGGCCGTGTCCTCCATCGTAACAGGATGCGAATGAAACAAGTATACACAGTAGCCACTCCAAAAGGCTTTCGGAGCCATCATCGACTCACTGGGTTTTGTCCAACATGTCTCTGGACCCACTCATTGTCACAGTCATACTCTGGACCTAGTTTTGTCCCATGGAATAAATGTTGTGGATCTTGATGTTTTTCCTCATAATCCTGGACTATCGGACCACCATTTTATTACGTTTGCAATTGCAACAAATAATCTGCTCAGACCCCAACCAAGGAACATCAAAAGTCGTGCTATAAATTCACAGAAAACACAAAGATTCCTTGATGTCCTTCCAGATTCCCTCTGTCTACCCAAGGACGCCAGAGGACAAAAATCAGTTAACCACCTAACTGAGGAACTCAATTTAACCTTGCGCAATACCCTAGATGCAGTTGCACCCCTAAAAACTAAAAACATTTCTCAGAAGAAACTAGCTCCCTGGTACACAGAAAATACCCGAGCTCTGAAGCAAGCTTCCAGAAAATTGGAACGGAAATGGCGCCACACCAAACTGTAAGTCTTCCGACTAGCTTGGAAAGACAGTACCGTGCAGTACCGAAGAGCCCTTACTGCTGCTCGATCATCCTATTTTTCTAACTTAATTGAGGAAAATAAGAACAATCCGAAATTCCTTTTGATGCTGTCGCAAAGCTAATTAAAAAGCAGCATTCCCCAAGAGAGGATGGCTTTCACTTTAGCAGTGATAAATTCATGAACTTCTTTGAGGAAAAGATCATGATTATTAGAAAGCAAATTACGGACTCCTCTTTAAATCTGCGTATTCCTTCCTCAGTTGTCCTGAGTCTGCACAACTCTGCCAGGACCTAGGATCAAGAGAGACGCTCAAGTGTTTTAGTACTATATTTCTTGACACAATGATGAAAATAATCATGGCCTCTAAACCTTCAAGCTGCATACTGGACCCTATTCCAACTAAACTACTGAAAGAGCTGCTTCCTGTGCTTGGCCCTCCTATGTTGAACATAATAAACGGCTCTCTATCCACCGGATGTGTACCAAACTCACTAAAAGTGGCAGTAATAAAGCCTCTCTTGAAAAAGCTAAACCTTGACCCAGAAAATATAAAAAACTATCGGCCTATATCGAATCTTCAGTTCCTCTCAAGAATTTTAGAAAAGGCTGTTGCGCAGCAACTCACTGCCTTCCTGAAGACAAACAATGTATACAAAATGCTTCAGTCTGGTTTTAGACCCCATCATAGCACTGAGACTGCACTTGTGAAGGTGGTAAATGACCTTTTAATGGCATCAGACCGAGGCTCTGCATCTGTCCTCGTGCTCCTAGACCTTAGTGCTGCTTTTGATACCATCGATCACCACATTCTTTTGGAGAGATTGGAAACCCAAATTGGTCTACACGGACAAGTTCTGGCCTGGTTTAGATCTTATCTGTCGGAAAGATATCAGTTTGTCTCTGTGAATGGTTTGTCCTCTGACAAATCAACTGTAAATTTCGGTGTTCCTCAAGGTTCCCTTTTTAGGACCACTATTGTTTTCACTATATATTTTACCTCTTGGGGATGTCATTCGAAAACATAATGTTAACTTTCACTGCTATGCGGATGACACACAGCTGTACATTTCAATGAAACATGGTGAAGCCCCAAAATTGCCCTCGCTAGAAGCATGTGTTTCAGCCATAAGGAAGTGGATGGCTGCAAACGTTCTACTTTTAAACTCGGACAAAACAGAGATGCTTGTTCTAGGTCCCAAGAAACAAAGAGATCTTCTGTTGAATCTGACAATTAATCTTAATGGTTGTACAGTCGTCTCAAATAAAACTGTGAAGGACCTCGGCGTTACTCTGGACCCTGATCTCTCTTTTCAAGACCATTTCAAGGACAGCTTTTTTCCATCTACGTAACATTGCAAAAATCAGAAACTTTCTGTCCAAAAATGATGCAGAAAAATTAATCCATGCTTTTGTCACTTCTAGGTTAGACTACTGCAATGCTCTACTTTCCGGCTACCCGGATAAAGCACTAAATAAACTTCAGTTAGTGCTAAATACGGCTGCTAGAATCCTGACTAGAACCAAAACATTTGATCATATTACTCCAGTGCTAGCCTCCCTACACTGGCTTCCTGTCAAAGCAAGGGGTGATTTCGAGGTTTTACTGCTAACCTACAAAATATTACATGGGCTTGCTCCTACCTGTCTTTCTGATTTGGTCCTGCCGTACATACCTACACGTACGCTACGGTCACAAGACGCAGGCCTCCTAATTGTCCCTAGAATTTCTAAGCAAACAGCTGGAGGCAGGGCTTTCTCCTATAGAGCTCCATTTTTATGGAACGGTCTGCCTACCCATGTCAGAGACGCAAACTCGGTCTCAACCTTTAAGTCTTTACTGAAGACTCATCTCTTCAGTGGGTCATATGATTGAGTGTAGTCTGGCCCAGGAGTGGGAAGGTGAACGGAAAGGCTCTGGAGCAACGAACCGCCCTTGCTGTCTCTGCCTGGCCGGTTCCCCTCTTTCCACTGGGATTCTCTGCCTCTAACCCTGTTACAGGGGCTGAGTCACTGGCTTACTGGGGCTCTCTCATACCGTCCCTGGGAGGGGTGCGTCACCTGAGTGGGTTGAGTCACTGATGTGATCATCCTGTCTGGGTTGGCGCCCCCCCCCCTTGGGTTGTGCCGTGGCGGAGATCTTTGTGGGCTGTACTCAGCCTTGTCTCAGGATGGTAAGTTGGTGGTTGAAAATATCCCTCTAGTGGTGTGGGGGCTGTGCTTTGGCAAAGTGGGTGGGGTTATATCCTTCCTGTTTGGCCCTGTCCGGGGGTGTCCTCGGATGGGGCCACAGTGTCTCCTGACCCCTCCTGTCTCAGCCTCCAGTATTTATGCTGCAGTAGTTTATGTGTCGGGGGGCTAGGGTCAGTTTGTTATATCTGGAGTACTTCTCCTGTCCTATTCGGTGTCCTGTGTGAATTTAAGTGTGCTCTCTCTAATTCTCTCTTTCTCTCTTTCTTTCTCTCTCTCGGAGGACCTGAGCCCTAGGACCATGCCTCAGGACTACCTGACATGATGACTCCTTGCTGTCCCCAGTCCACCTGGCCGTGCTGCCGCTCCAGTTTCAACTGTTCTGCCTTATTATTATTGGACCATGCTGGTCATTTATGAACATTTGAACATTACTCTTCAGTACATGCAATGTATGTGAATCAGGAGCCTAATTGTACTCTACAGTATAGCACTGTCTCTGTACGACTTACAAAATCCTACATACAGTATATTGTATTTCTACACAGACAATATTTGACTTGGAATCCTTGGACAGACTCCATGAGTTCATCTTTGTCGATGAAGCAGACTTCAATCTAATAAAGAGGAGAAGGAGAGGCCGAAACATTATTGGACAGCGGGCCATTGTTGAAGTCCCTGGTCAACGAGGTGGCAATGTCACAATCTGTGCTGCTATCAGCAACCATGGTGTTCAACATCCCCATGTTACACTCGGGCCATATAACACCCAGCACCTTCTAAGATTTATTGCCAAGATATATTTTATTTGAGCAGCAGGCTCAAGAGCAGCAGGGTCAAGAGCTAAATGAGAATGCCATTCCCACCTATGTGATAGTGTGGGACAATGTCAGTTTCCACCGAGCTGCTCAGGTAAAGGAATGGTTTAACATCAATGGGCAGTTTATGAACTTGTACCTCCCTCCATACTCGCCTTTCCTGAATCCGATTGAGGAGTTTTTCTCCTCTTGGAGATGGAAAGTGTATGATAGACAACCCTACACCAGAGTAAATCTTCTGCAAGCCATGGATTTAGCCTGTGGTGATATAGGTGAGGAATCATGTCAGGGCTGGATACGGCACACAAGAGGATTCTTCCCCCGTTGCCTCAGGAGGGACAATATTGCTTGTGATTTCGACAAAGTGCTCTGGCCTGACCCAGCCCAAAGACAAGAAGAAGCACATTGATCACATGTTTACTCCTTTGCTTTTTTGTCCCTTTTAGTATTGTATACTTGATCTTTATGATATCTGTGCATTGTAGGCTGTATACTGTACAATGGACAAATTGTATGGCCCTGAACATTGTGCTTTCCATTTATTAACAGTACTGACTGCTCAATAGATTTTGACTGGTTGCAGGTTCAAATCAACAAAGAACAAGAATTACAGTATCACAGAGACAAAGGACAAGTTTGTGAGATGCAGGGTACAGTACTGTAAAAATGGGGGTACAAGGAGGAGGAAGAACAAAAAAACTCAATTGCAAAGAGCAAAGCAGAGTAGTAATTTCTGATCAATTTTGAGCTACTATGAGAGAATATGTTTTCGTTCAATCAAAAGACAATGATGGAAAAATATGATTTTTTTAAATATTAAAAACAATGTTTTTTCTATTTTTTTGGCGCATTGTTTACTGACTGCTTGAGAGTGTATATCATTTTGATCACTTTGTTTATGATTTGAGAGCAGTGTTTGATTTTGAACACAGGTAAAACTGTTTTGAGACTAATGTTTCATTTTGCGAGAGGAGTCAGAGGTTATGTAAATAGTGCTTGAAGATGAGGGTTTGTGTTTAATGTTTTCAGGAAATGGAGCAAGGTTTCAGAAATTGTGTTTTAGCAATTGAGACGAACTGTAATCATTCAACAATGAGCCAACGCAATTACACCACTGATAACATGCAAAGCATTTCCTACAGATCCACTTCAAACGGCCAAGTGAAAAGCAGCTGGCTGAGGAGGGCAGTAGATATATATATATATATATATATATATATATATGAGTGATATATGAGTGTCCTTCAGGGGGTTCTGTTGCTGTCTGGCAGTAATGTTAGCGAGGCGGATAATTCTGACAGCTGGAGAGAGAGAGTACTTTATATGAAGATAACCCACCCCACTACATTGCTGCCTGCCATAAAATGAGGGGCAGTGTCTGACAGACCAACCAAGGACAATGATATCAATCTCTACAATATACATTATCTTGGAAATATATGGTACCAAGTGGGCCAGATTAACCTGGAAAACTTTGGCTCTCGTGTGTAACTTCAAGTCTCTTTCACAGTGTTGTCATTGTCCTATCCTTCCTTGTCTCCTACTAGTATCCAGGCAGCTGTCAACTCCCACTCCCTGATAACAATAGTGGTCAGGTATCCTTTGGTCAGTCTGTGGGCCAGCCCTGACTCAGCACTTTATTAATAGTGCTTATCGAGATCCTATACCCCAAAACTAACTGCATCAAACACACACACACACACACACACACACACACACACACACACACACACACACACACACACACACACACACACACACACACACACACACACACACACACACACACACACACACACACACACACAAGCCAGAAGTACTTTCAGTTCGGTTTACAATAAAAACCTACAGCAATAATGACAGTATTGACTAACCCAATAACTGTGTCAGTATTTCATGAGTTGAAAATGAGTGTTTCATTCATTTAATTTAATTACTCATTTATTTAATAAAAGGTAGTTTATGGACAGAGTTATATCTAGAAATGTGTAGTTACATCACATTGTTGCAACAAAAAAAAGACAACTCTTTCTTTATTGACATCGCTTATAGCCTGATATCTGTAGGCATACTTACTGCATCTAAAAGGGAAGTGAAAGGAGTTGAACGCCCCTCTGACTCATCATCAGACATGTTTACACAGCAGTGCAATAGGCTTTCTTGCCTGACGTAACTGAGAGAGGAAGTAGCTGTTTTCCTCTGTCTTGACCATATTCTGAAATAAAAATTTTCTGAGCATTTCTGCCATATTCAAGCAGGACGTAAAACAGATGCTGTGGATTTCACCAATCCTAATACAGAGTCCAGTATTCATTTGAACAGGAACAATAATTGGTAAAGTGTCAATGTCTAAAATTACACAATTCAGGTTATTTTTTACGTGACTTTAATGATGGAATAGGTTTTGATATTATGTGACTACAACTGTATGTTCTCCATCTCCCCAGTATTCCCTCCCAATGCTAAAAGGGTTTCTGTCTACAACTCTTCATCTCTGCTTAGAGACCAATACATCAATTCACCCCTCAGAGCAGGGAAAGGAAATAACACCTTCTTCATACATTAATGACAAAATATTGATGAGTGCATGTGGGCAAATGCCAAAGCCTGTGAGTCAAAACAAGGTTTGCCATTTAAATGCTTGTCTAGTTATTCAAATGTCTTGATAAGTGCGCTCTCTATTGGACATTCTAAGCTCCTACACTATGAGACACAAAAAGCATTTGTGTTTCCTAAGTCAGCCAGATACGATGCAGTAGGGATGACCGGGGATGTTCCCTTGATAAGTGCGTGAATTAGACAATTTTCCTTTCCTACTAAGCATTCAAAATGTAACTTGTACATTTGAGAGTCAGGGAAAATGTAAGGAGTATAAAGTACATTATTTTGTTTAGGAATGTAGTGGAGTAAAAGTAAAAGTTGTCAAAAATATAAATAGTAAAGTAAAGCAGAGATACCCCTCCCAAAATGACTTAAGTAAGTAGTACTTTCTAGTATTTTTACTTAAATACTTTACACCACTGGTATTTAGAGAGTTGGGCCAATGTGGTTACTGCATTATGATGCATTTACATGACACTCCAACATTATATGGCAGCCATGATAGCTCCCTATAAATATTACATGGGGAATATTTAAACAATGTTACTGTATGTACAGTCGTGGCCAAAAGTTTTGAGAATGACACAAATATTAATTTTCACAAAGTCTGCTGCCTCAGTTTGTATGATGGCAATTTGCATATACTCCAGAATGTTATGAAGAGAGATCAGATGAATTGCAATTAATTGCAAAGTCCCTCTTTGCCATGCAAATGAACTGAATCCCCAAAAAACATTTCCACTACATTTCAGCCCTGCCACAAAGGACCAGCTGACATCATGCCAGTGATTCTCTCGTTAACACAGGTGTGAGTGTTGACGAGGACACGGCTGGAGATCACTCTGTCATGCTGATTGAGTTTCAATAACAGACTGGAAGCTTCAAAAGGCCGGTGGTGCTCAGAATCATTGTTCTTCCTCTGTTAACCACGGTTACCTGGAAGGAAACATGTGCTGTCGTCATTGCTTTGCACAAAGAGGGCTTCACAGGCAAGGATATTGCTGCCAGTAAGATTGCACCTAAATCAACCATTTATCGGATCATCAAGAGCTTCAAGGAGAGAGGTTAAATTGTTGTGAAGAGGGCTTCAGGGCGCCCAAGAAAGTCCAGCAAGCGCCAGGACCGTCTCCTAAAGTTGATTCAGCTGCGGGATCGGGGCACCACCAGTACAGAGCTTGCTCAGGAATGGCAGCAGGCTGGTGTGAGTGCATCTGCACGCACAGTGAGGCGAAGACTTTTGGAGGATGGCCTGGTGTCAAGAAGGGCAGCAAAGAAGCCACTTCTCTCCAGGAAAAACATCAGGGACAGACTGATATTCTGCAAAAGGTACAGGGATTGGACTGCTGAGGACTGGGGTAAAGACATTTTCTCTGATGAATCCCCTTTCCGATTGTTTGGAGCACCCGGAAAAAATCTTGTCCGGAGAAGACAAGGTGAGCACTACCATCAGTCCTGTGTCATGCTAACAGTAAAGCATCCTGAGACGATTCATGTGTGGGGTTGCTTCTCAGCCAAAGGAGTGGGTTCACTCACAATTTTGCCTAAGAACACAGCCATGAATAAGGAATGGTACCAACACATCCTCCGAGAGCAACTTCTCCCAACCATCCAGGATCAGTTTGGTGACGAACAAGGCATTTTCCAGCACTTTGCCATAAGACAAAATGGCAAAGTGCCAGCACTGGAGCACTTTGCCATAAGACAAAAGTGATAACTAAGTGGCTCGGGGAACAAAACATCTACATTTTGGGTCCATGGCCAGGAAACTCTCCAGACTTTAATCCCATTGAGAACTTGTGGTCAATCCTCAAGAGGCAGGTGGACAAACAAAAACCCACACATTCGGACAAACTCTAAGCATTGATTATGCAAGAATGGGCTGCCATCAGTCAGGATGTGGCCCAGAAGTTAATTGACAGCATGCCAGAGCGGATTGCAGAGGTCTTGAAAAAGAAGGGTCAACACTGCAAATATTGACTCTTTGCATCAACTTCATGTAATTGTCAATAAAAGCCTTTGACACTTATGAAATGCTCGGTCTAAAGCTGTTAAATATATGGCTCTGGACACCAGGTGTCGCTGTTACATTCGGCACGTCATATCCGTGTACAGCCACACCAGAGTCGACGAGAGCAAGGACAAAGATATTTATAATTAACCCAAGATAGTAAATCTGTGTCGTTTATAGCGGGAGAAAATGAAGCACAGGGGATTGAACAAGCAAGGAGGTGGCCAAAGCCATGCACAAGCTAGTTAGATCCTATTGGCGCGTTGTAGAATATATTTGCATATTTCGTTTAGGGAATGCCTACTCTGTGAAGTGCGCGTGTGCACAAACTCAATTCAACCTTGCACTCCTTCTGAACAACGCATTTTTTTTACGTGTGGAGTCTATACCTAGTGCCCTGTATTCATAACACATTATAGTTTTGAGAACAGTAAATCTATTGAGAGCAAATGTTTAATCGATGAGAAAATTAGCAGAATCTCGGTCCAGTTTCAACTAGTTCCGTCCTCTCCCACTACTCGCGACTGCACTTCCTCTCACTACCATATTTGGTGGTGAGAAAACGTTCTAAACGGATGCTTCAGCTTTATAGCCACTGTGGCGTGTCTGGGTTACCCCTTCTGTCTGTGGCAAGGAATTTCATTTTCAGGCCGGGTAGGTTGCCCACCAACAACATAAGTGAACGGGAAAATAGAATAAGAATAGGCAGCACAATCGCCAGCCATCCTTTGAAGCAACGTAATCTTTCGGAAATAAATCGTCATTATTGATCACAATAAATAATAACAAGTAAAATCGGTGAGTTATGAATGTATGTGTGCACTGTTTTGCAGGGACTTCACCAACTGCTCAGTTTTATTGTTGCTTTGTTCTGTGCAGCAGCCATTTTTAATCGCCTTGTCCTATAGTCATCGCCGCCTTCCGTGGTCCTGAAATTTGGCAAACTGCTCAAATAATGGTTCGTTTGTGCACTACTGTTACCTGAAAGTGAAGGGTTTCATGTGTTCTCTAAAACGCCAAATTTCTGAATTTTCTGGGATTTGTTTTTGGAATTCCAGACAGGAACTTCAGTTGATTGGCCGTCTTGAAATCGTAGCTAGCTAACTTGACATCTAGCTAAACCAGTTTGGTGTCAATGTTATTATTTTGACTAAATGGTTAGTTATTATATCAATACTTAATCATGGTGGTTTTGATTAAGAACTAATGGCCATTTCAATTTGTTTCCCCACGAACTCGCAGACAAAATACGCAATCAATGTTTACATACTCAGTGATACTAGGCAGACTACCAAGCGCGTACTACTAGCTAGCTAATTCAGCAGAGATGGCTACTGTCAAATTTGACTTGTCAGTGGTTTAAACCCCTCTGAACTAATATTGCATAGGTAACGAGTATCAACAATGTTTTACAATAGCTAGTTAGAATACGCAGAAAATGGTTAGCTAGCAAACGAATAATGGTTTAGCCACTTAACACAGCAAACAGGCCTTTGTGGTTAGGTAGCTGTGTTCCTACGTTTTTATTCTTAAATTCTGTTGCTATTAACCCGTTTTGTTTCTGATTTATTTGTATTCCCTTTGAAAATATTTGTGACTGCTAGCTTTTCTTGCATAACCACTTTAGTGCACAAACAACAGCTAGATAGTAGCTAGGCTATAGAAATGTCCTTCTGTTTGTAGGCTAACTCAGGGGTTCTCCAACTTTCTGGCATCGGGGACCCCTTTTGTGATAAGAAATTAATCAAATACCCCTTCATAATCAAGTTGATAGAAAAATAGCATACAATAAGCAACATTTTTAAGGCCAGCCACTTGAGTCTTGGCATCAGAGAATGTTGCTGTTTTCAAGAGAAGTTCCTGCAATTTAAAAAAAATAATCATGGGGCAAGTTGTTATTGTTGCCGTTTCTAAATTAATATCCGGCAATTCTACACATTTTGTCATGGGGCAGAGAGATTATTTGTTGTTGCAGCTTTTACGCTAATATCCTGCAATATTACACATTTTGCTACTAGGTAGAGAACTTTAAACTTAAATTACACTGCATTTATGTGAAGGGGGGGAGGGTATTGCGTTGAAAAACTGATAATTGGTGGAGTACTGTAGATACCAATATCCCTGTAATCCTACCAAGCCCATGTTGTCCAGGGTTAAGAAATTGGAGATTAATATTAGGGTCGTTTCACCAATTCTGTGCCCTTTTCAGAAGTGTGACTTGCTATAAAAAAAATAAAACAACTTTTAACATTATTTCATGAAGAGAATGTTCAACTTAATAAACGTGTTCCTACCTGGAGGTTAATTCAAATAAAAAAACAATATAGTAAGTGCCAAATAAAATAACAGGGTTGATTTCTTAAATCAGCCATAGATCCTCTTGTGACAGGGGGAATGGAAGTTTTTGCAAACCTTTTTGTGCAACAGGGAGTGGTGGCAATTGAATGGGAGCTACACAAAAAAAGTGAAATTAAAACATTTCTAGTCTGTCTATGGTTAACAGGGTTGACTTATGCTCGACCTGCTAATTTTTCCTCCGCATTTAATTTTTTTTTTAAAACAAAGTTCGGGTGTCCCGCCTAAAATCTTCGTCCACCAAGAGTCGTCTGTTCTTTTGAGCAATCTAGTACCCGTTGTCTCTCCTCCCTGCTGCAGCGACCACCACAGAACATCAGTGTTTGTCGTCCTGACCGTGTTGCTAAAGCTGCAACATAATTACAGCCATTTCTGACTGAAAAGTCTTGCTACCAAAATCCCTAATTTGTTTCTGAAAAACTTCCCCTATTCCCTCAACACTTGCTCTCATCGCATGCACGTGACCAAAGACCTATTTGCACGGGACTAGAGAACGCTGGCTATGTAATTATTACTAAAATGTCCGTTATTCCAGAAGACGTTTCGGATGGGATTAGGTTTTTCCAAACTGCCCACTGTAATTCTTATTTTTGTTCAATAAATTGACAGTTATGACATAAGCCTGGAGGTTTTTATTCTAGGCGTGAAGATACAGTATTTCAACATGTCCAGGTGATAGGGCCACTGGTAACACGAGCTTGGTTTCGTCGCCATTATATTTTGAGGTAGTGTGATCCGCAGTACGTCCTAAATGCCCCCCAGCCTTCAAATGTCACCTAAACGGTGCAATTGCGCTTGAGATGTGTTTTAAGGGTATTGTAATTAAAGCTATGGCTAAGAAAGTTAACTTATAATTGCCAAATGTTTAGGTCAGTTGTATGCTGCTTTGTGATCTATTAACAGCAAGGTTTGCATTAAATAGGCTCTATTTTTTTACTGATGTATTTTGCAATATTCAATTCATACGCACAAAACATGTAAGCAAAAGCATTCACTGAAAGTCGATAAGCTACATGTAGGCCATACATATAGCTTATGTGCAGCATTTAGTTCAATTTATCGAATCAGTTATTCTTGCAGAAACCACAAGCAACACCTACCTGTCAAATGTATAAATAATCTCTCAAAACACAGGGATGTCGATTTAGCAAAGGACTAGTTTTATCAGAGGACCCCAAGAACATTGAAGGTCCCCAAGAACACAGTGGCCTCCAATAGGTTATTCTGGCTGGAATTGTTACTCTCCTGCCATGTAAAAATGACAGATTTTGTGCTTGTGCACAGAATTACATTACTCGACCTCCAGTGAAACTAATCCTGTCTGAATAGGGCCTGACCTATAGCATATCATAATCACATCGACAAACTCTGAACACCGTGACAGCAAGATGGATGCAGAGGATGTGACAAATAAACCTGAAACTGGGGACTGTTTTACTGGCTGCTCAGGAGGTAAAGGGAAATTCAGATGGGTGGATAAAATGTGACTAGTTGTGGGAAATACTAGGGATCAAGAAAAGGAATGTAAGGGGCATGCGCTGCGTGCATATTATGTGTGCTGAAAAGATTACAATAGCATTTTTCTGACTGGTAAAATAAAATTAAAAAAACATGAATTATGAGCGTACCAGAGAGTCTTGAAGTTTTTTTGCTAAGCCTTTGTTACAGCAAGAACAGTCGCTTTCATTCGGGAATACAATTTCTCTAATGGAATGGTTTATTTGTTTCAGCTAGTTATTCAAGGCTCGCTTAACTTTTATTTAAAAACTAAAATGCTTGATTGCATTTCAAATAATGAGTGACTCGTATGCTGTGTGATGACATGAACGAATTAATGAATGATTGATACAGTAGCCTATATAAGTATTGAAATATAGGCCTGATTTAAGTTGCGGTATTAACACTAAAAAGCTTGTATGCGCTCTTGTGCCTACAGCTCAATGGTGGTTATGCAAGGCTGCTATAATAAGCCTACTAATGATAATGACATTACTTATGATCATAACAGTAAAATAACGATAAGGGGATCAAGAAAAAGGAGCATTATTAAAAATAGTTTTCTGAAAATGTGGAAGTGAAAATAGCACACAAAAAATGTATGATAGCAGAGGCAGTTCTAATTAAAAAAAGTGTAAAGCCTTTTTTACAGCAAAGCTGTGAAATTGTTTACTTGGTATGTTGCGTCAGGCTTGGTGCTCACGGAATCAGTAGGCCATTAAACAAAACTCAAAACAGGCAACAGAAACAGGATCTGTCTTATTTCTGTAAATACAGTGCCTTCGGAAAGTATTCAGACCCCTTAACTTTTTCAGATAAAAAAAAATATGTTTTTTTAACGTTACAGCCGAATTCTAAAATGCATTAAATAAAAACAATTTGACAGCAGTCTACGCACTACCCCATAATGACAAAATGAAAAACGGGTTTTTAGAAGTTTTTGCAAAGTTATTAAAAATGAAAAACGTAATAGTAAGTATAATAATAATAATAAATATTCAGACCCTTTGCTATGAGACTTGAAATTGAGTTCAGGTGCATCCTGTTTCCATTGATCATCCTTGAGATGTTTCTACAACGTGATTGGAGTCCACTTGTGGTAAATTCAATTGATTGGATATTATTTTGAAAGGCACACGCCTGTCTATATAAGGTCCCACAGTTGACAGTCCATGTCAGAGCAAAATCCAAGCCATCAGGTCGAAGGAATTGTCCGTAGTGGTTTGAGACAGGGTTGTGTCGAGGCACAGATCTGGGGAAGGGCACCAAAACATTACAAATAAAATGTTCTTAGTCACATGCGCCAAATACAACGAATACACCTTACAGTGAAATGCTTACTTATGAGCCCCTAACCGACAGTGCAGTTTAAAAAAATACAGATAAGAATAAGAGAGAAAAGTAACAAGTAATTAACCTGTCTAGGACTGGCGTAACCCCTCGCCAACAGCCAATGAAATTACAGGGCGCCAAATACAAATCAACAAAAATCTCAATCAAATTTCTCAAACATACAAGTATTAGGCACAATTTTTAAAGATAAAATCCTCGTTAATCCAGTCACATTGTCTGATTTCAAAAATGCTTTACAGCGTAAGCTCCACAAACGATTGTTAGGTCACCACCAACTCACAGAAAAACCCAGCCATTATTCCAGCCAAAGAGGGGAGTCACAAAAAGCACAAATAGAGATAAAATTAATCACGAACCTTTGATGATCTTCATCAGATGACACTCATAGGACTTCATGTTACACAATGCATGTATGTTTTGTTGGGTAAAGTTCATATTTATATCCAAAAATTGTATTTTACATTTGCGTGTTATGTTCAGTAGTTCCAAAACATGCAGTGTTATTGCAGAGAGCCACATGAATTCACAGAAATACTCATTATAAATGTTGAGTGTTATGCATGGAACTTTAGATACACCTCTCCTTAATGCAACCGCTGTGTCAGATTTCAAACTAACTTTACGGGAAAAGCATAATCTGAGAACAGCGCTCAGAGCCCAAACCAGCCAACAGAAATATCCGCCATGTTGCGCAGTCAACATTTAGTCATAAATAGCATTATAAATATTCACTTACCTTTGATGATCTTCATCAGAATGCACTCCCAGGAATCGCAGTTCCACAATAAATGTTTGTTTTGTTCGATAATGTCCATCATTTATGTCCAAATAGCTTCTTTTGTTAGGGCGTTAGGTAAACAAATCCAAAAGTGCGTTCAGCTCCAGTTGGACAAAAAGTTCAAAAAGTTATATTACAGGTCGAAGAAACGTGTCAAACTAAGTATAGAGTCAAACTAAGTATAGAATCAATCTTTAGGATGTTTTTATCATAAATGTTCAGTAATGTTCCAACTGGAGAATTCCATTGTCTGTAGAAAAGCAATGGAAGGAGAGATACCTCTCATGTGAGATGCGCGTGACTGAAAACGAGGCTGCTGGCAGACCCCTTAGTCAAACAGCTCCCATCCGACCCCCCCTTCACAGGAGAAGCCTGAAACAACGTTCTAAAGAAGTCTTAGGAAGTGCAAAATAACCCATATCCCACTGTGTATTCGATAGGGGGGAGTTCAAAAACTACAAACCTCAGATTTCCCACTTCCTCTTTGGATTTTTTTCTCAGGTTTTTGCCTGCCATATGAGTTCTGTTATACTCACAGACATTCAAACAGTTTTAGAAACTTCAGAGTGTTTTCTGTCCAATACTAATAATAATATGCATATATTAGCATCTGGGACTGAGTAGGAGGCAGTTCACTCTGGGCACGCTATTCATCCAAAAGTGAAAATGCTGCCCCCTATCCCAAAAAAGTTAAAGAGCAGCAGTAAAAAATAACTATATATACACAGGGGGCTGCCGGTACAGAGTCAATGTGCGGGGGCACCCGTTACTTGAGGTAGTATGTACATGTAGGTAGCCTTAATTAAAGTGACTATGCATAGATGACAACAGAGAGTGGCAGTAGTGTGGTGGGGGCAGGCAATGCGAGTAGTCTGGGTAGCCATTTGACTCGATGTTCAGGAGTCTTATGGCTTGGGGATAGAAGCTGTTTAGAAGTATTTTGGACATAGACGTAGCGCCCCAGTACCGCTTGCCGTGTGGTAGCAAAGAGAACGGTCTATGACTAGGGTGGCTGGAGTCTTTGACAGTTTTTAGGGCCTTCCTCTGACACCGCCTGGTATAGAGGTCCTGGATGGCAGGAAGCTTGGCCCCAGTGATGTACTGGGGCGTTCACACTACTCTCTGTAGTGCCTTGCGGTCAGGCTGAGCAGTTGCCATACCAGGCAGTGATGCAACCATGCTCTTGATGGTGCAGTTGTAGAACCTTTTGAGGATCTGAGGACCCATGCCAAATCTTTTCAGTCTGCTGAGGGGGAATAGGTTTTGTCGTGCCCGCTTCATGACTGTCATGGTGTGCTTGGATCATGTTAGTTTGTTGGTGATGTGGACACCAAGGAACTTGAAGCTCTCAACCTGCTCCACTGCAGCCCCGTCGATGAGATTGGTGGCGTGCTCAGTCCTTTTTTTCCTGTAGTCCACAATCATCACCTTTGTCTTGATCAGGGTTAGGGAGAGGTTGTTGTCCTGGCACCACACGGCCAGGTCTCTGACCGCCTCCCTATAGGCTGTCTCGTTGTTGTCGGTGATCAGGCCTACCACTGTTGTCATCGGCTAATTTAATGGTGGTGTTGGAGTCATGCCTGGCCATGCAGTCATGAGTGAACAGGGAGTACAGGAGGCGGCGGAGCACGCACCCCTGAGAGGCCCCCGTGTTGAGGATCAGCGTGGCAGATGTGTTGTTACCTACCCTTACCACCTGGGGGTGGCCCGTTAGAATCCAGTTGCAGAGGGAGGTGTTTAGTCTCAGGGTCCTTAGCTTATTGATGAGCTTTGAGGGCACTATGGTGTTCAACACTGAGCTGTAGTCAATGAATAGCCTGTGAAAGGGCAGTGTGGAGTGCAATAGAGATTGCATCATCTGTGGCTCTGTTGGGGCAGTATGCAAATTGGAGTGGGTCTAGGGTTTCTGGGATGATGCTGTTGATGTGAACCATGACCTGCCTTTCAAAGCACTTCATGGCTAGAGACGTGAGTGCTACGGGTCGGTAGTCATTTAGGCAGGTTACCTTAGTGTTCTTGTGCACAGGCACAATGGTGGTCTGTTTAAAACATGTTGGTATTACAGACTCGGACAGGGAGAGGTTGAAAATGTCAGTGAAGACACTTGACAGTTGGTCAGTGCATGCTTGCAGTACACGTTCTGGTAATCCGTCTGACCCTATGGCCTTGTGAATGTTGACCTGTCTAAAGATCTTATTCACAGCGGCTGCGGAGGACGTGATCACATAGTCTTCCGGTACAGCTGGTGCTCTCATGCATGTTTTTAGTGTTATTTGCCTCGAAGCGAGCATAGTTTAGCTTGTCTGGTAGGCTCGTGTCACTGGGCAGCTCTCGGCTGAGCTTCCCTTTAGTCTGTAATGGTTTGCAGGCTCTGCCACATCCGACAAGCTCCGAAGCCGGTGTAGTACGACTCTTAGTCCTGTATTGATGTTTTGCCTGTTTGATGGATCTTCAGAGGGCATAGCAGGATTTCTTATAAACTTATAAACTTCCTGGTTAGAGTCCTTCTCCTTGAAAGTGTCAGCTCTAGGTTTTAGCTTATTGCAGATGCTGCCTGTAATCCATGTCTTCTGGTTGGGGTATGTATGTACGGTCACTGGGGGGGTGTCATCGATGCACATATTGTTGAAGCCAATGACAGATGTGGTGTACTCCTCAATGCCATTGGAGGAATCCCGGAACATATTCCCGTCTGTGCTAGCAAAACAATCCTGTAGCTTAGCATCTGCTTCATCTGACCATTTTTTTTATTGATCTGGTTACTGGTGCTTCCTGCTTTAATTTTTGCTTGTAAGCAGGATTCAGGAGGATGGAATTATGGTCAGATTTGCCAAATGGAGGGCGAGGGAGAGGTTTGAATGCGTCTCTGTGTGGAGTATAGGTGGTCCAGAGTTCTTTTCCCCCTGGTTGCACATTTTAACATTTACGAAGCATTGAAGGTCCCCAAGAACACAGTGGCCTCCATCATTTTTAAATGGAAGAAGTTTGGAACTACCAAGACTCTTCCTAGAGCTGGTTGCCTGGCCAAACTGAGCAATCGCGGGGAGAAGGGCCTTGGTCAGGGAGGTGACCAAGAACCCGATGGTCACTCTGGTAGAGCTCTGGAGTTGCTCTGTGGAGATAGAACCTTCCAGAAGGATAACCTTCTCTGCATTTTTCCACCATTCAGGCTTTTATAGTAGTGGCCAGGCAGAAGCCACTCCTCAGTAAAAGGCACAAGAAACCCCTCTTGGAGTTTGCCAAAAGTCACCCAAAAACTCGCAGACTATGAGAAACAAGATTATATTGTCTGATGAAACCAATATTGAACCCTTTGACCTGGATGCCAAGTATCACGTCTTGAGGAAACCTGGCACCATCCCTACGGTGAAGCATGGTGGTGGCAGAATCATGCTGTGGCAATGTTTTTCAGTGGCAGGGACTGGGAGACTAGTCAGGATCGAGGCAAAGATGCACGGCGCAGAGTACAGAGATCCTTGATGAAAACCTGCTCTAGAGCTCTCAGGAACTCAGACTGGGGCAAAGATTCACCTTCCAACAGGACAACAACCCTAAGCACACAGCCAAGACAACACAGGCGTGGCTTTGGGACAAGTCTCTGAATGTCCTTGAGTGGCCCGGACTTAAACCTGATCAAACATCTCTGGGGAGACCTGAAAATAGCTGTGCAGCAATACTCTCCATCCAACCTGATGGCTTGAGAGGATCTGTAGAGAAGCTTGGGAGATACTCCCCAAATACAGGTGTGCCAAGCTTGTAGCGTCATACCCAAGGAGACTTGAGGCTTTAATCGCTCTCAAAGGTGCTTCAACAAAGTACTGAGTAAAGGGTCTGAATAGTTATGTAAATGTGATGTTCCAGTGTATTTTTTTTTTATACATTTGCAAAAATGTCTAAACCTGCTTTTGCTTTGTCTTTATGGGGTAATCATTTTTAGAACAAGGCTTCAACCTAACAAAATGTGGAGAAAGTCAAAGTGGTCTGAATACTTTGATTTATAAAGCCAGGCACATTTTACAGTTCGGCTATTGATTATAGGCCTAATTAGGTTGGTTTCTTCCCTCCTTGCTTTTCTTAGACAATAGGGCAAGGGCTGTTTTCTCATCTCTTCAATCTGCTGCTGCCTTGGCGCATTGTTCTCAACACAAGGTTAACTTTGTTTCTGAACAGCACACAGTGACTACTATCCAACACGGGAGAAACACACTTGCTTTAAAATATATTTCTTTATTAGTGTTGCTCCATTGTTCTTATGTAATATCACCATATACAATTTCAGTAGCATCTGTCTTAGACTGTGCCTCCGAAATGGATCAGTCAACTCCGACCAAAGCCTATCAGACTGGTGTCTTGTACATCATGATACTTTTTTCTATTTAATAAAAAAAAAAAAATAATGTTTTGCTACTCCTCGGGCAAAAGAAATCTTGGTCGACCAAACAATCGACCAGTCGACTAATAGGTCAGCCCTAATAGGAAGGAATGGGGTAGATCAGGCACATTTCTCAAATGTTCAGAAAATGTTAGCTGTGTCCGCTCATTGCAAAAATATCACCGTAAATGCAGTGCACTCGTTGAGCACTGTATTGAGATGATGCGACGTCAGTGTTTTCCCTATATTCATTTAGCAGCTGCAAAAAAATATGACCAAAGTAGCAATGCTGAATCCTGAAGTGGGTTTCATGTAATGTTAAGCCTACTAAGTTACTTTTATAAGCGGTAGTAGCATCAATGTCTGGTTCGTCAGTCAGACCACTCAGCAGGCCTACCAGTATTTGAAGATTCATGTTCTTTCACATCGGGTAACACTGTTTCCAGATCACAATTTACAATAGGCCTCATCACAGTTAGGGCAGCGATACTCGTTCGTATCGTGTCAAGGAAACAACAAAGGGGATTTAGCTTCTTTCGGGAAATAAAAAGTCAGGAGACTGCTTAACAACTAAACTGATTAAATTTCCACCTTACTATTTGCATTGGACCCCCCCTTTGTTTGTATACAACTGCTACTCACTGTTTATCTATGCATAGATACTTTACAAATGACCTCGATTAACCTAAACATTGCATATGGGTAATTGAATTAAGATTGGTATGTTGACTTTTTTTTGTCACACTTTAGAATAGATTGAATAGTAATATTACGTTCTTTCCAATTCTAAGCTGGTGTGGCTTGTGTGCTAACAGTTTCCTCTTTTTTCTCTTCAGTAAAAGAAGGCACAGCAAGAGGCGCATAGAAACATTTCCATACTCGATGACATTACATCGCAATGTCCGATCGTTTGGGGCAAATAACCAAGTCCAAGGATGGGAAAAGCAAGTATTCCTCACTCAGCCTATTTGATAAGTACAAGGGAAAGTCTATAGAAACTCATAAAACCGCAGGTAAGTCATTGTCCATTCTTTTTCAAGTACTTCTGTGCAGACCTGGGTTCAAATACATCTGTATTTGTTACTTAAAGGCCCCCATCATAGGGAAATACCTCCTCTATTTCAACTTAATTTCTGTCCTATAGCAGAAATTCTCGTTTAAGTTCCACTTCCCAAGAAAGATGCAGTCTGCTAAAACATATATTCACAAATTGGGGGTGGGAACGCTGTGGTGATTTCCACATGGCGTGGAAAAATAACAACAGAGCACTAACTTCTGTCAGTGTAGCTAGCTAGCATGCTAACCTTATCTAGCAAGCAAGTATATTTTGTTGCTACACCCTATTCAAAGAATTAGCTGTCTAGGCTCTGGCTGATTCTGGAGCTGAATTTGTCATAAGCATTTAGGGAAAACTTAGCCACAGATGGCTAGGGGAAACCAGTATCTTTGACTTTGCAATCTAAGTTTTGGCATCTTCCATAAATTGTGGACGGGAAACTGCTATGGAAATAGAAAGAATAAGATGAAGCTCTGGTAATGGGGATAGCCGAACTGTTGAATGGTTTGGACTACATGTTTTTCTACATTGTAATGGTCACAATGCAACCTTGGCTGCTGGCAGGCTATCTGGCTGCGCTACAGCATTGCCAAGTTAGGGGAAAGTGAAATGATGGGCTACAATGGCTTTGCTCATGATGAACGTTGCAAATGATATGTAACAACACCCTGAGCACATCAGATGCGAAAATGACACCAATACAAATGTAACAACAGCACAAAATATAAACACATTTGTGGAATTTTCGTTATGAGATAGACACTTGTGTTTTCTAGCTGCACCAATCCAGTGGACTGTGGTCAAAACCATTCATTTAGGCGGAGTGGGGTTCCAAAATGCAATCATTGCACATGCAATTTTTTTATAATTTATTTTTTATTTTTTAAATGTACCCCCTTTTTCTTCCCAATTTCGTGGTATCCAATTGTTAGTCTTGTCTCAACGCTACAACTCCCATATGGGCTCGGGAGAGATGAAGGTCGAGAGCCATGCGTCCTCCGACACACAACCCAACCAAGCCGCACTGCTTCTTAACACAGCGTGCATCCAACCCGGAAGCCAGCCGCACCAATGTGTCGGAGGAAACACCGTACACCTAGCGACCTGTCAGCGTGCACTGCGCCCGGCCCGCAACAGGAGTCGCTAGTGCGCGATGAGACAAGGATATCCCTACCGGCCAAACCCTCCCTGACCCGGATGACGCTAGGCCAATTGTGCGTCGCCCCATGGACCTCCAGGTCGCAGCCGGCTGTGACAGAGCCTGGTCTCGAACCCAGAGTCTCTGGTGGCACAGCTAGCACTGCGATGCAGTGCCTTAGATCACTGCGCCACTGCGCCGCCTTCACATGCAATTTTACAATGTTAAAATGGTTATATATTTTTTTTTTCATACAGACTAGCTTAAAAATAAGTGAAGCTTGACTAATTATCCAATGCCTTATGATAATTTGATGGTTAAAGGTGGAGGTTCAGCAAGTTTCACTGCTATGAGACCGATGATACTTTTACATACAAGAACAAAATATTTAATTTGACATTTATTTAGCTCATCTGCACTTGATCTACTGACCGCTACGATCTACCTTCTGAGCAGGTCCTACAACGTGAATCCTAACCCTACTGTCAGGGCGGTGTCCGCTACCCATATCGCCTGGGAGCAGGGCTCGGGGCCATCCTCATGAGAGATGTTCCTGTCTCCTTGGTCAACTTCCCGCTGTTCACCCACCTCCACTGGCTGGGCCAGCCCTCTTGAGATGAATCGGCACCCTTTTACTGGGCCTTGCTCTTTGTCTGGCTGGCTCTACTGCAGCTGTGACAGTCAATCCTTGTGATGTTGTGAAAACGAGATTGCAATCTCTGAGCAAAGGGGCGAAGAGGAGAGTTACAATAGTGTGGTTGACTGTCAGTAAGATCATACGTAAGGAGGGTCCCTTCTGCCTTCCTGAAGGGAACAGGCTGCAGGGTGCTGGTCTTCGCTCCTCTTTTCAGCAATGTCCTGGTTATGTATTTTATTGGCATCGGAGAGTTCATCCTGGACCATTCACCTTTCAACTATTTGTCTGCATGAGACGACCAACCCTGCCTGGCTGTGTATGGGACTTTCGCATGTTGGATGATGATGTATCTCCGCAAATGACTGGCAGCTTTACACCAATATATGTTACAGATTAAAATACACAATTGTTGACATGTCAGAGCTTTGGAGCCAAGAAAAGACGTTATGTAGTGTGGTCTTCCTGTATGGTCTAACGGCTGTACTGCGCTTTCTCCTAGTGGGTTGCTGGCTTATTTCGTGGGCTGGGACCAATGTTTGTGCAGATGTCAGTTTTCAGAAGTGGGGACGGAGAAGTGTAGCAGTGATGCTGGCTGGGGAGTCCCCTGGTTTCCTCTGTGGGAGAGGTCGGGACCACTTTAACTAACAACTGAAGTCTTTTTCACGCTGTTATTTCATTCATTCATTAGCTGGAATTATTTTTTTTCTTCATTTAATCTGATTCGCACATGTGACTTGTTAATTTCACTGTGGACAACTGAGGCCAAAGGGCAGTCTCTGCTGTAACCAAGAAACTTGATCTTGCCACTTAGCTAGCAAGTTGGCAAATTGAGTGCCAAAATGTTTACTTCTAAGCAGTGGCATAGGCATGTGCGCCCCCCACAAAAAAATGCGTATTTAAAATCCTACCACTGAAGCCTAATTGTGTTATATCCTAAATACTTCATTCATATTTTGCAGTATATACAGTGCCTTGCGAAAGTATTCGGCCCCCTTGAACTTTGCGACCTTTTGCCACATTTCAGGCTTCAAACATAAAGATATAAAACTGTATTTTTTTGTGAAGAATCAACAACAAGTGGGACACAATCATGAAGTGGAACGACATTTATTGGATATTTCAAACTTTTTTAACAAATCAAAAACTGAAAAATTGGGCGTGCAAAATTATTCAGCCCCTTAAGTTAATACTTTGTAGCGCCACCTTTGCTGCGATTACAGCTGTAAGTCGCTTGGGGTATGTCTCTATCAGTTTTGCACATCGAGAGACTGACATTTTTTCCCATTCCTCCTTGCAAAACAGCTCGAGCTCAGTGAGGTTGGATGGAGAGCATTTGTGAACAGCAGTTTTCAGTTCTTTCCACAGATTCTCGATTGGATTCAGGTCTGGACTTTGACTTGGCCATTTTAACACCTGGATATGTTTATTTTTGAACCATTCCATTTTAGATTTTGCTTTATGTTTTGGATCATTGTCTTGTTGGAAGACAAATCTCCGTCCCAGTCTCAGGTCTTTTGCAGACTCCATCAGGTTTTCTTCCAGAATGGTCCTGTATTTGGCTCCATCCATCTTCCCATCAATTTTAACCATCTTCCCTGTCCCTGCTGAAGAAAAGCAGGCCCAAACCATGATGCTGCCACCACCATGTTTGACAGTGGGGATGGTGTGTTCAGCTGTGTTGCTTTTACGCCAAACATAACGTTTTGCATTGTTGCCAAAAAGTTCAATTTTGGTTTCATCTGACCAGAGCACCTTCTTCCACATGTTTGGTGTGTCTCCCAGGTGTCTTGTGGCAAACTTTAAACGACACTTTTTATGGATATCTTTAAGAAATGGCTTTCTTCTTGCCACTCTTCCATAAAGGCCAGATTTGTGCAATATATGACTGATTGTTGTCCTATGGACAGAGTCTCCCACCTCAGCTGTAGATCTCTGCAGTTCATCCAGAGTGATCATGGGCCTCTTGGCTGCATCTCTGATCAGTCTTCTCCTTGTATGAGCTGAAAGTTTAGAGGGACGGCCAGGTCTTGGTAGATTTGCAGTGGTCTGATACTCCTTCCATTTCAATATTATCGCTTGCACAGTGCTCCTTGGGATGTTTAAAGCTTGGGAAATATTTTTGTATCCAAATCCGGCTTTAAACTTCTTCACAACAGTATCTTGGACCTGCCTGGTGTGTTCCTTGTTCTTCATGATGCTCTCTGCGCTTTTAACGGACCTCTGAGACTATCACAGTGCAGGTGCATTTATACGGAGACTTGATTACACACAGGTGGATTGTATTTATCATAATTAGTCATTTAGGTCAACATTGGATCATTCAGAGATCTTCACTGAATTTCTGGAGAGAGTTTGCTGCAATGAAAGTAAAGGGGCTGAATAATTTTGCACGCCCAATTTTTCAGTTTTTGATTTGTTAAAGAAGTTTGAAATATCCAATAAATGTCGTTCCACTTCATGATTGTGTCCCACTTGTTGTTGATTCTTCACAAAAAAATACAGTTTTATATCTTTATGTTTGAAGCCTGAAATGTGGCAAAAGGTCGCAAAGTTTAAGGGGGCCGAATACTTCGCAAGGCACTGTATACAGTAGGGTTGTGGAGTGTTCTCATTGTCCACTATTCTTGTGGGCTAAAGACAGTAGGTCAAGAGAGATTAGTTTATGTTCGTTATTTAGTTTCTTTTGTATTAATGACATGCCCCTAAATGTAATGCAAATTGTTTTGTATTAGCCTTAACTGAGTGGCTTGGCAGTTCTCACACTACGACGACGCGATCCTGTATCAGGACTGACTGAGCCTGCAAAATACCATCACTGATACTGTCTGCACCAGGTCATTGAACATAGGAAATGACTTGCATCACTTTGTATGTTATGTCTAGTTTTGTATATGTTCATAAAATGAAATGTATAGCTTTCTGCTATAAACAAGAAAGTGGAGGTGCAAAAACACAAGTTTGCCCCCCATTTTAATTAGCTCCATGGCTTGGGTGGCCAAGTGGATGCTACTGCGAAATGCTGTTTGGCTCAGCCAAAAATTATCTATTATATTGCTCAGTTGTAACTCACAAAGACTAACTTTGCAGGTGTTTCTGATTTTAATAAACGATGCCATGCTGGTGGGTGGTAACGTTCAATTTCAAAAGAAACGCAGACTGAAAAGTATTAGCACGTGATATCATAGGTGAGAAACGCTGCATTGGCACGGAAAAATCTGAAGTTACCACTTTGGATTTTCCAATTCAACCCCAAATATATCATACTTTGACTAAAATTATGACTTATTGACTTAAATTGTTTTGTAAGCTATAGGCATAGTCTTTCACCGAGAGAGGGAAATGTGTATTTGAGTACTTTCAAATATGTCCCAAATCAACTACTAACATGTGAGTGTATTTCCAAATGCATTCCAATATTCAACTACTTGTCTTTTTAAATGAAATATGTTTCAATACTTCGAAATGTATGTTCAAGTAATTAAGATATTTGAACCCAGGTCTGCTTCTGTGTTTTAAACTCAAATATGCAAGGATTTGATTTGACTTGGCTCATGAAGGTTGACCAATACAAATAATTTGCAAAGAGCTTTATTACCACCTCTATCCTTCCCTCTGTCTGTCTCCACTCTTACTCCCACTCTCTATCTTTCTCTTGCCTCTTTCTCCTCCCCTCTTCCTCCCAGCAGTTCCGCGACATGGCTTACAGAGTCTTGGCAAAGTGGCCGCAGCCCGGCGCATGCCCCCACCCGCTCACCTGCCGAGCCTGAAGTCCGAGAACAAAGGAAACGACCCCAACGTGATTATCGTGCCCAAAGACGGAACAGGATGGGCAAACAAGCAGGAACAACCCGATCAAAAGAGGTGGGTGAGAGCCCGGGATGGACCCTGGGAAAGGTCTGAATAACCGATTTAATGCAGTTACATCCAACTGTTTCTTGGAGATTGAACATCTGTAGACACAGCACTTTTGCCATTTCAATCAGCAACTGATGTACACTGAACAAAAATATATAAACATAACAATTTCTAACATTTTACTCAGTTACAATTTAAATAAGCAAACCAGTCAATTGAAATAAATTCAATAGGCCCTAATCTATAGATTTTACATGGCTGGGAATACAGATGGTCACCGATACCTTTTTATAAAAAAAGTAGTGGCGTGGATCAGGAAACCAATCAGTATCTGGTTTGATGACAATTTGCCTCAATTTGATCAGGCTGTTGACTGTGGCCCGTGGAATGTTGTCCGACTCTTCAATGGCTGTACGAAGTTGCTGGATATTAGCAGGAAGTGGAAAACGTTGTACACCATCGATCCAGAGCATCCAAAACATGCTCATTGGGTGACATGTCTGGTGAGTATGCAGGCTATGGAAGAACTAGGACTTTTTCAGCTTCCAGGAATTGGCTGTTGAAGATGAGCTTTTGCCCACTGAAGTCAGTTACGACGCCGAACTGCAATCAGGTCAAGACCCTAGTGAGGATGACGAGTACTCAGATGAGCTTCCCTGAGACTGTTTCTGACAGAAAATCTTTGGTTGTGCAAGACCAGAGTTTCATCAGCTGTCCGAGTGGCTGGTCTCAGATGATCCCGCAGGTGAAGAAGCCGGATGTGGAGGTATTGTGTTGGCATGGTTACACGTGGTGTGCGGTTGTGACACCGGTTGATGTACTGCCAAATTCTCTAAAATAACATTGTCGGCGGTTTATGGTATAGAAATGAATATCAATTATCTGGTCAAATCTCTGGTGGACATTGCTACAGTCAGCATGCCACAATTGCATGCTCCCTCAACTTGAGACATGTGACATGCATATTTTTAGAGTGACCTTTTATTATTCCCAGCACACAGTGCACCTATGTAATGATCATGCTGTTTAATCAGCTTCTTGATATGCTACACCAGTCAGGTGGATGGATTATCTTGCCAAAGGAGAAATGCTCACTAAAGTTGTGCACAAACTTTCAGCACAATGTTTTTGTGCGTATGGATAATTTGTGGGATGTCAGATCATGAAACATTGGACCAACACTATTCATGTTGCGTTTTTATATTTTTGTTCAGTATAGATTGAAGAAACCAAAACAATATGAAAGTGATACATCTCTTTCAAGGTGGGAAATTACATTTTTGGTACACCGGCTACTGTTGCAGGTAGAATAAATAAATAAAAATCTAACAGCCACTCAAATGTTCTCCCATTATTACACCAAAAATCCCGATCGTATGAGTACGCTTTGTTTCTAAAACAAATGTATTAATAGTAAGAAGTAATGGGGTGTATATTGCTCAATTTCATTTTTTGTGACTAGTCTTTTTAACCAATGTTAAAATCAATTTAGTTACAATAGTAAAAAGTTAAAGTTCTGCCACTGAACATCAAGAATTAACAAATTGACTGCCCTGTCACAAAATGCTGAGTGATGAGGCTAATTTATTATTATTATTATTATTATTATTAGTTCAGGAGGGCTCAAATGCTGCATTTTTTTTGCATATTTGATATTTAGGAGCACAATGAAATTGATTTTTTTTTGGACTGTTCGATGCATAATTTATCCCCAAATATTTGAGTCATTAGGTGAGACAATGTTCAGCTTCCCCTTTAAGGGGTGGGCCATTACCGTGGTAACGGCACTCCTCGGAAATGTCTGCAGAAAATGTCTGCTGGTAGCTCAAACTAATATTGAAAAACGACCTAGCATGTGAAAAAAGCGATGTAACTAGCCAAGATACACGAGGACAAAGTCTCACTGTAGTAGTATTTCAGGTCTTGTGCTTTGTAATTTAAACTGTTCCCATATGCTGTGACTACCTGCGAACGTGGCTGGTGAAAGACATTCTTACCCAGCAATGCCAAAAATCTACCCAAATTTGGCGGGTGTTCCATTTCCCACCATGGTCTATTTTACTAACCAATTTCTCGTTTTGTAGGCTAAGAATGAGCCTAAAAAAATGTGGCGTCATAACGCGGTCAATTAAGATCTAGCTTTAAGTGAAGTTACTTACCATATGTCGGTTTTCAACATAGTTGACGGCCAAGAAGAAGCACAAGACAAGAAGTTACAACCGTTTGGCGGCGGAGCTAGCATGTTGGAGTGAACGGCTGTGTGTGAGAGGCTCCTGCAACTTTTTTGCGAAATAATCTAATTTAACCTACTTTATGGCACTTTTTACAACAAACGTTTCTTTTCAATACAAGATTGTAATTTTTATATGAAAATGCCGAGTAATAAGCGACCAAAGGACAATAAATCCACAGTGGAGGCCTACTCCCCACTAAACAACGAGACGGACATGGCGGAAGGCACATGCAACAACAATGTGACACTTACAGAACTTGCCCGGGCTTTGGGGGAGCTACGTGTTGCTATAGCTGAGGATCTTAAGGCCACTATTGCTGAACTGGACACCAAAATCGAGAGCATCATTCGGACGGTCGCTTCGCATGGCCAAAGTATTGTGGACCTTGAGAAAGCTTCTGAATTCAACGCTGGTAGGATCGACGAGTTAGAGAAGCTATGCATGTCATTGCAGGATAGTGTGCAGAGGCTTTCTGTGAAAGTGGTGGACCTGGAGGGCCGATCCAGACGTAATAACCTTCGCCTTCGCGTTGTTGCTCTGGCAGAGGGGGTGGAGGCGGGCTCTTGCCCCACCAACTTCTTCGCCAAGCTATTGAAGCATGCAATGCGATCGGATGTTTTGGCTTCGGATCCTCAGCTGAACCGCACACATCGCTCCCTTGTCCCAGTGCCTGGACCAAGCCAACGTCCTCACCCAGTAATCATCTGTTGTCACAGTTTCAAGACCAAGGATCTTATCCTGCATGAAGCTCGAATGAGGGGCAACCTGTTGCATAAAGGGCATCCATTCCGTGTCTATGAGGATTATGCTCCCGATGTGGCAAAGCATCGCGCCGATTACAGAGATGTCATGACCAAACTCTATCTTCGCCCAGCCTTCCTCTTCCCTGCAAGACTAAGAATTACCCCGCCTTCCGGTGAGAAGATTTGGCTCTCCTCGGTTTTGGACGCAAATAAGTTTATCCAGGAATATACGCCAATCTCCCGTACAGGTTAGAGTGCCTTGTCATTGTGTGTTAGGGTCTGCTCATGGACTCGAATCCATACTATACCATAATGGGTGAAACCGTATTAAACGGGCTCAACAAGGGCTACCGAACATGTAAGACGCTGAGCCGACCAATGGATGACCGGTCAGAGCTCTCATTTAACGTTAAATTAACTTTCATCCCGGCTGTGCTCAGAGCGATGCATATTTTTACTTCCAGGTTTGATCACTGACACCTTCGGATGGATATACTTATATTCCCCCACTTTTGTTTTGTTTCGTTATTTATTTTACAATCCTTACATTATTCTTATTACCATAACATTTATTTATTGCTTGCAGGGGACTGGGGGTGATAGTTGGGAAGGGGCAGACGCAGACACCTGGTTAGCAAGTTGAAGTTTTGTGCCGTTCTGCCTTTGTCTAGCCGTGGGCCGCTCTCCCGACTAGATACCCACCAGCCCTCTGTAGTGCTTGTGTCTGTGTAGGTGTGCATACATATAATTACTATTTGTACTTTATTACTATTTTCCCTTAGCATTTTAGTATTATGTATGTGTATATTTTAAATCAGTGTAGATTGTTATTCTGGGGTATGAATGTTTGTATGTGTATATGTGCATATGGATGTATATACATATCTTTCAAATATTTAGAGTATGGCTGTAATGTAACAAAGTGGAAAGCGAAGGGGTCTGACTCCTTACTGAATGTGCTGTATGTCTATCTTTCAACCACGCAGGTCTACAAATATATATTTTACATTTTCAAAAAGTACTGGCTGTGAACGTTCAGTTAAAAAAAATAAAAAAAACGTAATCTATTATAAAACACACAAAACGGCCTGTAACTAACAGGTTCTTACCGTCCTGTAGGTCCTCAGCTCGAGCAGGCATGCTAACAACGCTGCAGGAAATGTTTTTAAATTAGGCTTTTCTAATTAGACTTGCTTCTTGAGCATAAAATATTTAGATGAAAGGCATCGGGTAAATCAATATAATAATATTTTTATATACAGTACCAGTCAACTTTGGACACACCTACTCATTCAATGTTTTTTATTGATTTAAAAAAAAAAAATCTATATTGTACAATAATAAAGGCATCAACTATGAAATAACACATGTAAGCAAAAAAGTGTTAAATCTAAATATATTTGAGATTCTTCAAAGTAGCCATCCTTTGCCTTGACGATAGCTTTGCACAATCTTGGCATGATCTCAACCAGCTTCATGAGGTAGTCGACTGGAATGCATTTAAATTAACAGGTGTGCTTTGTTAAAAGTACATTTGTGGAATTGCTTTCCTCCAATAATGTGTTTGAGCCAATCCGTTGTGTTGTGACAAGGTAGGGCTGATATACAGAAGATGGCACTATGATAACTGGCTCTCATGAGGACCGCCACAGGAAAGAAAGATCCAGAATTACCTCTACTGCAGAGGATTCAGTTCATTAGAGTTACCAGCCTCAGAAATAGCAGCCCAAATAAATGCTTCACAAAGTATAAGTAACAGACACATCTCAACATCAACTGTTCAGAGAAGACTGCGTGAATCAGGCCTTTGTGGTGGAATTGCTGCAAAGAAACCACTGCTAAAGGACATCAATAATAAGAAGAGACTTGCTTGGGCCAAGAAACACGAGCAATGGACGTTAGACCGGTGGAAATCTGTCCTTTTGGTCTGGTGAGTCCAAATGAGTTTTTTTCTTTTTTGTTCCAACCGCCGTGTGAGTAGGATGATCTCCGCATGTGTGGTTCTCCCCGTGAAGCATGGATGTGTGGGTGCTTTGTTGGTGACAGTCTGATTTATTTAGAATTCAAGGCACTCTTAACCAGCATAGCTACCACAGGATTCTGCAGCAATACGCCATCCCATCTGGTTTGGGCTTAGTCCCACTATCATTTGTTTTTCAACAGGACAATGACCCAACACACCTCCAGGCTGTGTAAGGGTTATTTGACCAAGGAGAGGGATGGAGTGCTGCATCAGATGACCTGGCCTCCACAATCACCTGACCTCAACCCAATTTGAGATGGTTTGGGATGAGTTGGATTGCAGTGTGAAGGAAAAGCAGTTCAGCATATGTGGGAACTCCTTCAAGACTGTTGGAGCTTGTTGAGAGAATGCCAAGAGTACAAAGCTGTCAAGGCAAAGGGTGGCTAGTATGAATAATATAAAATATATTTTGTCTAACTTTTTTGCTTACTAAATAATTCCATTTGTTATTTCATGGTTTTGATGTCTTCACTATTATTCTACATTGTGTAAAATAAAGATCCTTGAATGAGTAGGTGTCCAAATGTTTGACTGGTACTGTATATCTTAAATTACCTTTTTGAATTTTCATATATTTGATGCTGTAGTCTTGAAGCCCATTCAAAATACCTGGGCCATGACCCCGGAAGTATGACATGGGAGGATGTCACTTGCACATCGTATTGAGTGAACACTGGTCAATCAGTGTTATTGATTCAATTAAGTTCCAGGGAGAAGAGGAAGTCGGCAAACGGTGTCCTAAATCCTTTGGCCGCCATCACAATAATGTGAAGTGGCTGATCTTGTGTCATCGCCTTCATACTCAGTAACCAGGTTTACATCCAACCTTTTTTATGTTGGATACAAAATGTCACAACAGGCCTAATGGAAACATCAAATGTAATTTTCCCACATGTCGACAAAATAAATTTACAGTAGGCAAGTTGGGATCTTTTTGTCTGTAAAATGTATTATGTGATAAATGGAGGTGAAAATGCCTTCATGCACAAATGTATATAATAACCATATCGAAGTGAACTTTGAGTCATTTGATATGTTGTGGTCCTACCGCTACGACTCGGATGAGCTTGATGCTCCTTTCCAATAAGTATTGAGGGTCTAATGCCGTGTGCACAGGTTAATGCTGTACTGTACATTTGTAGTCTTCACAATCCATGCTCTGTATCACAACAAAAATAATCGCTCTACAAATGAGAAACTACTTGTGTGGTTTACTACTGGTACCACGTGGCAAAAAATACAACGCATGCGACACATTTCATGCAGTGCCACGCAACGCAAGCTAGTCTGGACAGATAAGTCACGGTGGTGCGGATTGCCTCCCGATGAAATGAATGGTCTTCTGCTCGGAACGCATACAGTTTGACGCATCCACATTCTGGTGACATGATCGGTGCTTGGCTGCCGTTTAAAAAAAAAAGATCTTGCTTTTTCTGTCCTTAATTTTGGTGGCCGCACTATCTGCGAGCTGTTGGCTAGAGCTCAGTGGGCGCATTCACTATAAAACACTTTTTGTGTGACAAAACCATCAGTACAGTTTTAAATCATTTTCTATTGCATTTTAACTTTATTTTAATTCAGTACATTGGAATTTAACAGCAAATGTTTTGTGTACTATGTCATCTATCTCACACACAGCTTTTTATCCACAAGTCAATTTGATGGAAATACAGTTTGAAGTCGGAAGTTTACATACACCTTAGCCAAATACATTTAAACTCAGATTTTCACAATTCCTGACATGTAATCCGAGTAAAAATTCCTTGTCTTAGGTCTGTTAGGATCAGCACGTTATTTTAAGAATGTAAAATGTCAGAATAATAGTTGCGAAAATGATTTATTTCAGCTTTTATTTCTTTCATCACATTCCCAGTGGGTCAGAAGTTTACATACACTCAGTTAGTATTTGGTAGCATTGCCTTTAAATGGTTTAACTTGGGTTAAATGTTTTGGGTAGACTTCCACAAGCTTCCCATAATAAATTGGGTGAATTTTGCCCTGTTCCTCCTGACAGAACTGGTGTAACTGAGTCAGGTTTGTAGGCCTCCTTGCTCGCATACGCTTTTTCAGTTCTGCCCACATATTTTCTATAGGATTGAGGTCAGGGCTTTGTGATGGCCCCTCCAATACCTTGACTTTGTTGTCCTTAAGCCATTTTGCCACAACTTTGGAAGTATGCTTGCGGTCATTTGAGATTTCTGAAAAAACATTTAAAGTATTGTTGCTTGCAATAATCCATTTGAAATTTAGATTTTACTCAATACAGGGTCTATTCTCGTGACACCCAAAGCCCTTGTGCCCATTATTTCAGGCGTATTTAAATGTTTCGGGATTATTTTAATGTTCTGTCAACTTACCGGAGCTCGATGTTCCTTCCTCCTCCTGTTGTCTTCCACAGGAAGAATGGGCCAAAAAAATACCCATTTGCGACCAAGCTTTAACTTCATGACTGATGTCTTGAGATGTTGCTTCAATATATCCACATAATTTTCCTTCTTCAGGAAGCCATCTATTTTGTGAAGTGCACCTCCTGCAGCAAAGCACCCCCACAACATGATTCTGCCACTCCCGTGCTTCACGGTTGGGATGGTGTTCTTCGGCTTGCAAGCCTCTCCCTTTTTCCTCCAAACATAACGATGGTCACTATGGCCAAACAGTTCTATTTTTCGGACCAGAGGACATTTCTCCAAAAAGTATGATCTTTGTCCCCATGTGCAGTTGCAAACCGTAGTCTGGCTTTTTTTATTGCAGTTTTGGAGCAGTGGCTTCTTCCTTGCTGAGCGGCCTTTCAAGTTATGTCGATATAGGACTCGTTTTACTGTGGATATACATACACTGCTCAAAAAAATTAAGGGAACACTAAAATAACACATCCTAGATCTGAATGAATGAAATATTCTTATTAAATATATTTTTCTTTACATAGTTGAATGTGCTGACAACAAAATCACACAAAAATGAACAATGGAAATTAAATTTATCAACTCATGGAGGTCTGGATTTGGAGTCACACTCAAAATTAAAGTGGAAAACCACACTACAGGCTGGTCCAACTTTGATGTAATGTCCTTAAAACAAGTCAAAATGAGGCTCAGTAGTGTGTGTGGCCTCCACGTGCCTGTATGACCTCCCTACAACGCCTGGGCATGCTTCTGATGAGGTGGCGGATGGTCTCCTGAGGGATCTCCTCCCAGATCTGGACTAAAGCATCCGCCAACTCCTGGACAGTCTGTGGTGCAACGTGGCGTTGGTAGATGGAGCGAGACATGATGTCCCAGATGTGCTCAATTGGATTCAGGTCTGGGGAACGGGAGGGCCAGTCCATAGCATCAATGCCTTCCTCTTGCAGGAACTGCTGACACACTCCAGCCACATGAGGTCTAACATTGTCTTGCATTAGGAGGAACCCAGGGCCAACCGCACCAGCATATGGTCTCACAAGGGGTCTGAGGATCTCATCTCGGTACCTAATGGCAGTCAGGCTACCTCTGGCGAGCACATGGAGGGCTGTGTGGCCCCCCAAAGAAATGCCACCCCACACCATGACTGACCCACCGCCAAACCGGTCATGCTGGAGGATGTTGCAGGAAGCAGAACGTTCTCCATGGCGTCTCCAGACTCTGTCACGTCTGTCACATGTGCTCAGTGTGAACCTGCTTTCATCTGTGAAGAGCACAGTGGCGAATTTGCAAATCTTGGTGTTCTCTGGCAAATGCCAGAGATGTTGAGATGTCCCAAATGTTGGGCTGTAAGCACAACCCTCTCCTGTGGACGACACAGCAAACCTTCTTGCCACAGCTCGCATTGATGTGCCATCCTGGATGAGCTGCACTACCTGAGCCACTTGTGTGGGTTGTAGACTCCGTCTCATGCTACCACTAGAGTGAATGCACCGCCAGCATTCAAAAGTGACCAAAACATCAGCCAGGAAGTATAGGAACTGAGGTGGTCTGTGGTCGCCACCTGCAGAACCACTCCTTTATTGGGGGTGTCTTGCTAATTGCCTATAATTTCCAACTGTTGTCTATTCCATTTGCACAACAGCATGTGAAATTTATTGTCAATCAGTGTTGCTTCCTAAGTGGACAGTTTGATTTCTCAGAAGTGTGATTGACTTGGAGTTACATTGTGTTGTTTGTGTTCCCTTTATTTTTTTGAGCAGTGTACTGTTGTACCTGTTTCCTCCAGCATCTTCACAATGTCTGTTGTTATTCTGGGATTGATTTCCACTTTTCGCACCAAAGTACGTTCATCTCTAGGAGACAGAACGCGTCTCCTTCCTGAGCGGTATGACGGCTGTGTGGTCCCATGGTGTTTATACTTGCGTACTATTGTTTGTACAGATGAACATGGTACCTTCAGGCGTTTTGGAAATTGCTCCCAAGCATGAACCAGACTTGTGGTGGTCTACAATTTTTATTGTATTTTTTATCTGATGTCTTGGCTGATTTCTTTTGATTTTCCCATGATGTCAATTAGAGGCACTGATTTTGAAGGTACGCCTTGAAATACATCCACAGGTACACCTGCAATGGACTCAAATGATGTCAATTAGCCTATCAGAAGCTTCTGACATCATTTTCTGGAATTTTCCAAGCTGTTTAAAGGCACAGTCATGTTAGTGTATGTAAACGTCTGACCCACTGGAATTGTGATACAGTGAAATAATCTGTCTGTAAACAATTGTTTGAAACATTTCTTGTGTCATGCACAAAGTAGATGTCCTAACCGACTTGCCAAAACTATAGTTTGTTGACAAGAAATTTGTGGAGTGGGTGAAAAACAATTTTTAATGACTCCAACCGAAGTATATGTAAACTTATGTTTTCAACTGTACGTCTCTGTTGGGAATATGTGCATATTGTTTTTATGCAGATTATAGAACATTTGCATGAAACTGTCACCAGTTGGATGGAAACCTAGCTAGTGATCTGAAAAGTGTTGAATTTCGGTCACCTATTCAGTTTTTCCAGGTCCTTGCAGATAAATTAGTGGAGATGAGGAAAAGAAACCATAATATACTGAGATGCACTCTTGGATTCATGTATTCCCATGATCCAACATCTTTCAGGAAATCAATGGGTTTTGTATTCTGAGAGCATGTAATCTCTTGCCCAACCAATAGGTACAGTGGGGCAAAAAAGTATTTAGTCAGCCACCAATTGTGCAAGTTCTCCCACTTAAAAAGATTTTCATCATAGGTACACTTCAACTATGACAGACAAAATGAGAAAAAAAAAATCCAGAAAATCACATTTGTAGGATTTTTTATGAATTTATTTGCAAATTATGGTGGAAAATAAGTATTTGGTCACCTACCAACAAGCAAGATTTCTGGCTCTCACAGACCTATAACTTCTTCTTTAAGAGGCTCCTCTGTCCTCCACTCGTTATCTGTATTAATGGCACCTGTTTGAACTTATCAGTATAAAAGACACCTGTCCACAACCTCAGTCATACTCCAAACTCCACTATGGCCAAGAACAAAGAGCTGTCAAAGGACACCAGAAACAAAATTGTAGACCTGCACCAGGCTGGGAAGACTGAATCTGTAATAGGTAAGCAGCTTGGTTTGAAGAAGTCAACTGTGGGTGCAATTATTAGGAAATGGAAGACGTACAAGACCCCTCGATCTGGGGCTCCACGCAAGATCTCACCCCGTGGGGTTAAAAATCCCAGAACCACACGGGGGGACCTAGTGAATGACCTGCAGAGAGCTGGGACCAAAGTAAAAAAGTCTACCATCAGTAACACACTATGCCGCCAGGGACTCAAATCCTGCAGTGCCAGACGTGTCCCCCTGCGTAAGCCAGTACATGTCCAGTCTGAAGTTTGCTAGAGAGCATTTGGATTATCCAGAAGAAGATTGGAAGAATGTCCTATGGTCAGATGAAACCAAAATATAACTTTTTGGTAAAAACTCAACTCGTTGTGTTTGGAGGGCAAAGAATGCTGAGTTGCATCCAAAGAACACCATACCTACTGTGAAGCATGGGGGTGGAAACATCCTGCTTTGGGGCTGTTTTTTCTGCAAAGGGACCAGGACGACTGATCCGTGTAAAGGAAAGAATGAATGGGGCCATGTATCATGAGATTTTGAGTGAAAACCTCCTTCCATCAGCAAGGGCATTGAAGATGAAACGTTTCTGGGTCTTTCAGCATGACAATGATCGCAAACACACCGCCCGGGCAACGAAGGAGTGGCTTCGTAAGAAGCATTTCAAGGTCCTGGAGTTGCCTAGCCAGTCTCCAGATCTCAACCCCATAGAAAATCTTTGGAGGGAGTTGAAAGTCCGTGTTGCCCAGCAACAGCCCCAAAACATCACTGCTCTAGAGGAGATCTGCATGGAGGAATGGGCCAAAATACCAGCAACAGTGTGTGAAAACCTTGTGAAGACTTACAGAAAACATTTGACCTCTGCCATTGCCAACAAAGGGTATATAACAAAGTATTGAGAAATGTTTGTTATTGACCAAATACTTATTTTCCACCATCATTTGCAAATAAATTCATAAAAAATCCTACAGTGTGATTTTCAGGATTTTTTTTTTCTCTCATTTTTGTCTGTCATAGTGTACCTAGTGTACCTATGATGAAAATGACAGGCCTCTCATCTTTTTAATTGGGAGAACTTGCACAATTGGTGGCTGACTAAATAATTTTTTGCCCCACTGTAACATTAGCTGGATGATGCAAGAATAGGGGGATGGTGGCATTGGTGAGCAAAGAAATCGGTTTTTATTCACCTGGTACACAATTTGTTGGAGTTTGTTTCTGTACACTTTCCTGCATAGTGTGTCTGTGCACTTTTGTATGGATGCGTTCAAACACTTAGTCCCAAGTGCAGTTGCGTCTTTGTCTCGCAGACTTGAGAGGCGTTTGTTTGCTACCTCAAGGTTCGCTGACATGCAGGCCGTAGAGCTGTCTGTGTGGGAGTTGAGTGGTGGGAAGTGACCACTCTATTGTTTAGCGTGTGTGGGTGGTTGGAGGAGTGCGAGCGGGATGACTAATGTACAATGAGTATATTGCAATGTTGCATGAACACCAAACATATGGCAATTATAAAACCAGCATTAGGGTGCTACTTTTTATTTAGTGTTATTTGCATACAGATCCTTCACATTTCTCGCGCTGGTCATTTGATTCCAGACAGCAGAAAAGTGAGTATTTTTGTAATGCTGCCTGGTACGCCAGAAGTGGGTGTACTATTTATTTTTTAAATTCTACAAGAGATTCTTGCTGGGTTATGTGTTCAAGCTCTGTAATGTGCCGAAGTGATACTGTGCACAGTATGTGTCTTGGCACAAGATGTGTATGCATCTAGTCTGCCTCTGTGTTCTGTCATGAGCTGATGGAGTGATGGTTCCCTCTATCTCCTCCCTCAGTTCCATTGCATCAACACAACAGCTGCTGGAGTTGCAGCCGCAGCTGGCTTTACAGAAATCTGTCTCCAATCTCCAGAAGACCACACCGGTAGCCAGTCAGGAGGTGGGTTTGGCCTCTCTACTTTTTATCTTCTACAGCTTGTGGTTTCTTATTGTATTGTTTTTATTGGAATTGTGTTTTTCAAGTTAATTAAAATTCCTTCCTTTCTACAGAGCACAAACACAAGTGGACCAAAGCAATGGGCCCATCTAAATGGAAAGGCCGTAGAACTAGATGGTGAGTTAGAATGGGAAACCCAACTGCTTAAAATCACTGTGTCTGTGGTCAACTGATGGATTTGCTATCAGACCTCTGACATACGCCAATTTACTGCATGTCTCCACCACACCTCATAATGATTCTCCAGCAGCCTCTGTTTTATTTTTTACTTCTCTGACTGACAGCTGTGCCACTTGTTTTCATGGCAATGGCAGGTTTAAGGGCCTCAAACCGACTGCAGCCCTTCTCTCACGAGGAATTTCCAACGCTGAAGGCTGCTGGGGAACAGGACAAGGCTGGCAAGGAAAGAAGCACCTTCGATCCGTCGTATGGGCCCGGACCAAGCCTCCGCCCCCAGAGTGAGTCCAGTGAACAATGGCTGTGGTGGCACAAAAATTGACTGAAGTTCAAAAGTGGCCCAAATGTCTCCCAGCAAAGTTGCTAATAATCTAACAAGTGCCATGGGAAAATATTGTACACATACTTTAAAACAACTGAATACGCTGCAATTTCGCCACTTAACTCTTATACCACGGCCTTGTTTTCTCAAATTTGTTTTCCTCTTGTCTCTCCAGATGTGACAAGTTGGAGGGAGGGTGGTGGGAGGAACCTTGTGCCCTCATCCCTGCCGGCCGGCCTGCCTTCAGAGACCGAGGGCAAGGCCAGCGGCGTGGCTGAGACTGGGAGCTCCCCCCCTCCTCTTCCCCCCTCTGCCTCCTCTATTCTCTCTGCCCCCATGGTTAGTCCCACCACTGCCACCATTGTCAGCACCCCTCCAGCCCTGGAGCCCAAGGAGATTTCTCTGCGCCCCGCCCAGCCACTCCGCAGGCCCGCCCCCCCTGCCATGAGCCATCACCACCCTACCACCACCACCTACCACGACATGCTGCCTGCCTTTGTATGTAGCACAGTACTACTCTCCATTTATTTTCACTTTATGACACCATAATGCAAGATTCTTTTCTGACTGTATGCTTTTTGGCCATTGGTTTTCAGATGTGCCCCAAAGAGACTTGTGATGCTCCCGGCACTGCTGAACACACTGGCCCTGTCACTGTGGTCGCCCCAGTCCGCTTTGACAACAGGCCCACCTTCAGGCAGCCCTACCCCAATAACAACCAAGAGCCTGTCAAGTAAGTAGTCACCTGCATATGCCCACTGTCTGGAAGTGTGAGCAATGCTCAGTTAAAATTATCATGAATTATTTAAAAAGGATAATACAAATGCTGGGAATATTTTATTTTACTTAGCAAAAAAATAAATGCAGACTTCTCACCTCCCCATGTTCCTATTCTCCATGTACATGTAGTTGCGAGGTTGGGAGAGGAGAAAACCGCTTCATCCGCGGGCCCCTGCGCAACCCCTCCTCCCGA